>NW_026585687.1:7353135-7473070 GCF_907164565.1 Psammomys obesus
TTTCTTTCTTTCTTTCTTTCTTTCTTTCTTTCTTTCTTTCTTTCTTTTTGATGGGAGACTTTTGATGATGGCCTCTATTTCCTTTGGGGATATAGAAATATTTAATTGATTTACCTGGTCTTGATTCAGCTTTGGCAAGTGGAATTGAAGAACTTAAGATAGCCTGAATATAACTCCATTTTGAAATAAAGATCTTGACTGGGAACTGAATTCAGGTACCAGGAAATATCACAGAATGTACACCTGGCAGAAAACAAAGTTAACTCTCCTAGCAACAGCCTCCAGGAAATATAACTGAATAAATGCTTCATAGAAAATAGAGACAAACTCCCTGGCAATAATCAATGGGAATCGGTTAAGAATCGGGTGGAAAAATTCTCCCCAATATTTCAGATATGGTTTAGAAAAATAGCCATTATGATTATGTGCCTCAGAAAAGGTCACCCCGCCCTGCTAAACTTCACCCAATTCTGTAACGCCAAGGCTTGTGCCCCCCTGCTTGCTGCCATGGAAACCCCCGGCTCACAGACTTTCCCTTTAAAAATCCTGTTCACTCAGAGCTCTACTGCTGCGCCAGTGAGATTTGGGTCCTGAGTTCGATCGCTCTCGTAATAAAGCTCTCTTGCAATTGCATCGAGTCTTCTCCTGGTGGTCTCTGAGGGTCCCGTGAACCTGGCATAACAGAATCAATGAAGAAAATTGTGCATTTCATTTAGATTTTCAAATTTTGTGGCATATAGGCTTTTGAAATAAGACCTAATGATTGTTTGGATTTCTTCAGTGTCTGTCATTATGTCCCCTTTTTCATTTCTGATTTCATTCATTTGGATAGTGTCTCTCTGTCTTTTAATTTGTTTGGCTAAGGGCTTGTCTCTCTGGTTGATTTTCTCAAAGAACCACCTCTTGGTTTCATCGATTCTTTGAATTGTTTTGTTTGTTTCTAATTGATTTATTTCAGCCCTGAGTTTGATAATTTCTAGCCATCTACTCCTCTTTGATATGTCTGTTTCTTTTTTTCCTAGGGTTTTCAGGGGAACCATTAAGTTCCTTGAATGAGATGTTTCGATTTTCTTCTTGAAGGCATTTAGTGCTATGAACTTGCCTCTTAGCACTGCTTTCATTTGTCCCATAAGGTTTGGGTATGTTGTGCCTTCATTTTCATTGAATTCTAGGAAAACTTTAATTTTTTTTCTTTATTTCTTCTCTGATCCAGCTGTCATTGAGTAGAGAGTTGTTCAGTATCCACCTGTGTGTAGTCTTTTTGCTATTTTTGTTGTTGAGGTCCAGCTTTAGTCCATGGTGATCAGATAGGATACAAGGGATTATTTCAATCTTCTTGCATCTATTGAGGCTTGCTGTTTGACCAACTATATGGTCTATTTTGAAGAAGGTTCCATGAGGTGTTGAGAAGGTAAATTCTGTTTTGTTTGGGGGAAAGTTTCAGTAGATATCTGTTAGGTCCATTTGATTCATTATCTCTGTTATTGTTTCTTTGTTTAATTTCTGTTTTGTTGACTTGCCCTTTGTTGAGAGTGGGGTGTTGAAGTCTCCCACTATTAATATGTTGGTATCTATGTGTGGTTTAAGTTTCATTAATGTTTCTTTTACAAATGTGGGTGCCCTTGTATTTGGGGCATAGATGTTTAGGATTGTGATGTCTTCCTGGTGGAATTTTCCCTTGATGAGTATGAAGTGTCCTTATCCATCTCTTTTGATTAATTTTGGTTGAAAGTCTATTTTATTAGATATTAGAATGGCTACACTTGTTTGCTTCTTGGGTCTATTTGCTTGGAAAACGGTCTTCCAGCCCTTTACTCTCAGGTAATGTTTATCTTTGTGACTTAGGTGTCTTTCTTGTATGCAACAGATTGTTGGGTCTCATTTATGCATCCATTCTGTTAGTCTGTGTCTTTTTATTGGAGAATTGAGTCCTTTGATTTTGAGAGAGATTAATGACCAGTAGCTATTAGATCCTTTGATTTTGATGTTGGCTATGGTAGTGTGTTTGTGTGCTTGGCTACTTTTTGTTTTGCTTTTGTGAAGTTATTTATTTCCTGCGTTTTCTTGAAAGTAGTTCGTTTTCTTGGGTTGTATTTTTTTTTCTAGTGTCTTCTGTAACGCTGGATTTGTGTGTAGGTATTCTTGAAATTTGTTTTGTCCTTGAATATCTTGTATTCTCTGTCTATGAGTACTGAGAGTTTTGCTGGGTATAGTAGCTTAGGCTGACATTTGTTTTCTCTTAGGGTCTACATGATATTATTCCAAGCCCTTTTGTTTTCATAGTCTTTGTTGAGGGGTCAGGTGTGATTCTGATAGGTTTGCCATTATATGTTACTTGGCCTTTTCCCCTTGCAGCTTTTAGTAATTTTTCTTTGTTCTGTATACTTACTGTTTTGATTATTATGTGGCAGGAGAATTTTCTTTTCTGGTCTAATTTAGTAGGTGTTCTGTAGGCCTCTTGTATTCTTATAGGCCTGTCCTTTAAGTTGGGGAAATTTTCTTCTATGTTTTTTTTTTTTTTTTTTGAAAATATTTTCTGGTCCTTGTAGGAGGGAATCTTCTTTTTCCTCTATTTCTATTATTCCTAGGTTTTGTCTTTTTAGGTTGTCTTTGATTTCTTGGATGGTTTATGTCAGGAATTTTTTAGATTTATTGTTTTCTTTGATGGATACATTGATTTCTTCCATTGTGTCTTCCACACCTGAGATTCTTTCTTCCATCTCTTATAGTCTGTTGGTTATGCTTATCTCTGTATTTCCTGTGTTCTTTCCTAGGTTTTCCCTCTCCATGATTTCCTCCGTTAATGTTTTCTTTATTTTTTCCAATTTTATCTTTAGATCTAGAACCGTTTTGTTTATTTTCTTCTCCTGTCTGACTGTAGTTTTCTGTTTTTCCTTCAATTTCTTCACCTGTTTGTTTGAACATTCCTCTGTTTCTTTTATTTCTTTCAGTGATTTAATCATTTCCTATCTGAAAGCCACAAACTGTTTGGCTGCATCTTCCTGTATTTCCATATGCATGGCCATAATCTGTTTTACTATATCTTCTTCTAATTCTTTACACATTTTATTTGCTTCCTCCATTAACCTCTTTATAAGCCTAGAGGTAAGCTCATCTTCTTAAATTTCACTTATATTAGGGTGTCCAGGGCTACTTGACCCTGGATAACTGGATTCTGGAGATGCCATATTGCTTTGCCTTTTGTTTGTCGTATTTTTATGCTGGCCTCTATCCATTTGGCTATCTCAGGTGTTTTCTGTTAATTTCTGGTGCCTGCTGGGTCCTGGGGTGGGCAGAATCACCTTGGCAGGGTTCTGAACGAGATCTCCTCAGTTTTTTGGGTATGGTCAAATGAATGGTGGTGCTTTTAGGAACTGTCACAGTTCATCTCAGGCATATGGACCTTTGTGGTAACTGTGGTGTTCAGGAAGGCTCTCCTATCATTAGGAGAAGTCCTGGAGATGGCTGCCCTGCTGCTGGGTTTCTTGCTCTGAGTTTAGTGAGCTGCAGCTTCTGTTCTTAAGGTGTATTTTTTTGGGTGCAGCCCTCTTGAAGAACCAGGGAGTCCTGCAGTTTTGTCAGTTTAGCTAAGGATAACTGGTTGCACCTTGGACCAGTATCTGAGGACAGCTCTAATGGTTCTTAGGCTTTTGTAGGTCTGAGGTTGCAGCTGTGTGCCCCTGTGCCCTAGTAGTAATCAATAGCAGGTTGGCAGGGCACTCATGCCTGCAGTAGAAGGCTAGAGCCTAGAGCTTGCGTGAACCCAGAAAGACTTCTGGAGCTGGGTATGACCTGATGATCCCTCTGCTGTGGGGTTTCCTCCTGGCAGGGACACCCTGACTGTGCCTTGGGGACCACAGTTCTGTCTGGGATGGTGAGTAGAACAAGCAGGCAAGGCACACTTGGCCCCACCTTGCTGGTGATTGGGTACCTGGGCATCTGCTGAGACTGTAACTTTTCTCGAGACCTTTTCGAGGAGGGGAGGTGGCGGTTGAGTTCTCTGAGGTTAGACCTACTGTTCCCCTCTTTGTGGGTCACCTGACAGAGAAACTCAGTCTCTGGAGCCCTGGTGGCCACAGTTCTATCTAGGGCAGTGATTGAGGCATACAGGTAAGACTCTGTGCTGGTGGCTATGTCCCCGAATCTGGGCTGACAGCTGAGCATCAGCTGGACCCCGGGTATTTTCCAGGGATTGTCTGGGTAACCTAAGGTTGGTCCCGATTTTTTCCTGCACTGTAGGGTTTTCTCTTAACTGGAAATCTCAGTTTCTCATGTTGTGGGGCCCCTAGTTCAGTCTGAGAGTGATCAGAACACTCCAGCGTGTGGCTCTGGGCTGGTGACCAAGTGCCTGGTGGAACCAGGACCTCTTTCGCAGTTTAGCTGGGTGAGTTGAAGTAGATTGAATCCTACACCATGGGGTATTCTCTCACCTGGGAAACACAGGTTGCTGGTGTTTTAGGACCAAGAGTTCTGTCTGCTGGTCACTGTGCAATTCCTGCTGTGCTGCTGGTCAGAAATTGTGTCCTCCTGGTGCCGCCATCTTGGATCCCCCAAAATATTTTTATTATTATTATTAAGTCCTTATCCTCATTTGTTCTCATCATGAATCACTTTTTAAATAAATGCAGAAGACAGTTTGTTAATCACCTGTGATTAGCTTGACACACTAACTAAGCGAACATCCACTAAATACATCTTTGGTATCTAATTTAATATTAACACTAGTTATGAAATGGTGAAAAGATATATTACAAAAATTATATGATTCATTGAGGTGAGGACAATAAGCTAGCTAGTTAGTTTTCTGGGAAGAATATGTACTGTGAAGGAATAGATACTAAAATAAATGAAGATGATATTACATACAGTTACAAAGAACAAATTTATAAGATGATAAACATCAAATTGTGGGACATGTTGACATTTTAGTTGACTTGATGAGAAGGGCCCACAACTTCAATTCCTTTTTAATTTTTTTATATCTTGGCATATATTTACTTAATATCCCAATTGTAGCACCCTGCCTCATCTCGTCACAGACCCACCCTCTTTTCTTCTTTCTTCCTACTCCTTTCCCCTAGTTCACTAAAAGGGGGAGTTTTCATCCCCTTCTATCTTACCCTAGCTTATCAAGTCTTATCAGGATTGCGTGGATCTTCTTCCAGTGGCCTGGCTTCTGGTGTTTATCCTATTTGCCATTCTGAATGAGATGTAAGCATCCTCCCTTATTTCAAATAATGAGTGCCCATTTTTAGTACTTCAGCATATTGAATAAATGCAAACTAAGAAATTATTAGCTGGGTTTTATAATACCTATATTTTCAACGACACTTGCAATATCTATCGACCAATTGCTTAGATGCGAAATTGTCACAACAAAACTTAAAAAAAGATCACCTTCTAAATAAGTAAAACCTGGTCATGTCTTTATAAATCAAACAAAATGTTATTGTCAGAAGAAATAAAAAATGTTTCCCTCTGTATGTTTACATTTTTATTGCTTCTATTCATCTTTATATAAGTAATCTTTGTATAGGTAATAAAATAAGGGCTTAATTTAACTTTATGCATTGGAACAGTTTTTCTAACATTCTTTTTATCTTTCATTATGTTCTTTCATTATGGAGTGGTTTGGGGACTTTTTGTGAAATGAACTGACATTATATGTCATGATTAATCTCTGAGTTCTCTTATATTACTAGTCTTTTTGAAGATATGAAGTTCAATAAATTACCAACAGGAAACATAAGTAACAGAAACCATTTTTAACTGCAGAAGTGGAATTTGAGTGGAGGCTAAGGAGTTAGAAAAAATGTCAACATTTAATTGTGCTTTAAAAAAATTTAGAGACAGATAAAGCTGAAAGAAAAAAATGGCGAGGAAGAAAGAAATCGAAACTAAAGCAAAGAAAACTCAGAGCTTTCTCATGGAAATTATGGAAAATAGACAATTTGTATTTTTAGCCAACTATGAATAAATAGCATTTGCTATTTTTAGCATGGTATATGGAGATTTGAAGGAAATATGAACCTTTGGTGTCTTTAAATAGATAATCTACATTATCCCAGGTTAAACAATCATTCATTTTTGTTCAATTAGGTATATTTTCAATAAGAATGAATTAAATTAACATTTTCATAAAATGTCTACTTCATACAAACTAAGCTACCACTGAAGTTTAAAAATTTTTTATACTGACCATTAGATAAAAAAAAAAAAAACATTGTTTTGAGCTTCTCATTGTTGTACATTGTCTATATTTGTTTGGACTGGTTTGTGGAAGTTGTTGTGAAGGAAATGTTCACAGTGTAAAGTATTAAAAAGTTTTAAAATTCATATGTATAAGACAAAATCTCTAAAATCAAATTTAAAAGTTTTATATCATTTAAAGAACAATTGGCTTCTCTTCAACATCAAACTTTTAACAAACAAATGTTGTAATACAATTACAAAATTTAAGTCATTTCACAGACTCTCATTTAATTCTTACCCTAAAGTCTAACAAGAAAATTGTAATAGAAAGCAAGTATAATCATCTTTACAATCATAGAAATGTTACATAATTTTTAATGAAATCATTTAAGATTAATTACAGTTTATTCACTTTGTATCTCAGCTTAGACCCCTCCCTCATTCTCTCCCAATCCCACTCTCCTTCCATCATCACCCATGCCCTTCTCCAAGTCCACTGATAAGGGAGGCCCTCCTCTGCTTCCATCTGAACCTAGGTTATCAGGTCTCATCAGGAGTGGCTGCATTGTCCTCTGCTGTGGCCTGGCAAGGCTGCTCTCCCTTCAGGAGGAGGTGATCAAAGAGCCAGCCACTGAGTTCATGTCAGAGACAGCCCCTGTTCCCCTTACTAGGGTACCCTCTTGTATACTGAGCTGCCATGGGTTACATCTGAGCAGGGGTTCTCAGTTATATCCATGAATGGTCCTTGATTGGAGTATTAGTCTCAGAAAAGGTCCCTGTGCCCACATTTTTTGGGTCTGTTGCTCTTCGTGTGCAGCTCCTGTCCTCTCTTGTTATTACTATCACTCCCTTCTTTCATAAGATTCCCAAAGTTTGATTATGAGTCTCTACATATGCTTTGATACACAGCTGGGTAGAGTCTTTCAGAGGCCCTCTGTAATAGGCTCCTGTCCTATTTCCCATTTTCTCCTTATTCAAATGTCCATCGCAATTGTCTTTCTGAGTGAGGATTGATCATCTTACCCAATGTCCTCTTTCTTCTAGATCACACCATTTGCCTGCAAATTTCATGATTTCTTTGTTTTTTATTGATGAGTAGTATTCCATTGTGTAAGAGTACAATTTCTGTATCCATTTCTATGTTGAGGGATATCTGGGTTGTTTCCAGTTCTACCTATTACAAATAAAGCTGCTATGAACATGGTTGAACAAATGTCCTTGTTGTGTACTTGAGCATCTCTTGGATATATGCTTAGGAGTGCTATAGCTGATCTTGAGGAAGTACTATTCCTAATTGTCTGAGAAAGTACCAGATTGAATTTCAAAGTGGTTGTACAAGTTTACATTCACCAGCAATGGTGGAGAGTTCTCCTTTCTCCACATCCTCCCCAGCATGTCACTTGAGTCTTGGGTCGTAACCATTCTGATAGGTGTAAGGTGAAATCTCAGGGTAGTTTTGATTTGTATTTTCCCTGATGACTAAGGATGTTGAGTATTTCTTTAAGTGTTTCTTTTCTATTTGATATTCCTCTACATAGAATTCTCTGTTTAGCTCTCTACTCCCATTTTTAATTGGATTATTTGATTTCTTGCTTTTTAAGTTATTTAGTTCATTATATATTCTGGATATTAGCCCTCTGTCATATATAGGGTTGGTGAATATCCTTTCCCCATTTGTAGGCTGTCATTTTCTGTTGACAGTGACCTTTGCTTTACAAAAGCTTTTCAGTTTCATGAGTTCCCATTAATTGACTGTTTATCTTAGAGCCTGAGCTGTTGGTATTCTGTTCAGAAAGTTGTCTCTTGTGCCAATAATTTCTAGGCTCTTCCCCAATTTTACTTTTAACCACTTTAGTTTTTTGTTGAAGTCTTTGATTAACTTGGACTTTAGTTTTGTGCAGGGTGATGAACATTTACATTTTTCTACACGTAGACATCAAGTTAGACCAACACCATTTGTTGAAGGTGCTGTCTTTTTTCCATTGTAAGGTTTTGGCTTCTTTGTCAAAAATTAAGTACCTGTAGGAGAGTGGGTTTATTTCTGGGTCTTATACTCAATTCCATTGATCCACCATTCTGATTCTATGCCAGTACCATGAAGTTTTTATTACTATGGCTCTATAGTACAGCTTGAGATTAAGGATGGAGATACCTCCAGACAAGCTGTTGTTGTACAGGATCGTTGAGGCAATTCTGAGTTTTTTTGTTTTTTCCATATGAAGTTGAGAATTTTTTCAAGATCTGCAATAAATTGTGTTATTTTTTTGATGGGAATTGAATTAAATCTGTAGATTGCTTTTGGTAGGATGACCATTTTCACTATGTTAGTCCTTCCTACCTATTCATGAGAATGGGAGATCTTTTCTTTTCAACTTCTAATATCTTCTCCAATTTATTTCTTCAGAGACTTGAAATTTTTTTGGGAACAAATCTTTCACTTGCTTGGTTAGAGTCACACAAAGATATTTTGTGTTATTAGTGGCTATCGTGAAAGGTATTGTTTCCTGAATTTCTTTCTCAGCCCTTTTATCTTTGCTATAGAGGAGAGCTTCTGATTGTTTTTTTTTTTTTTTTTTTTTTTTAGTTAATTATTTGTCCATCCATTTTGATGATGGTGTTTATCAGCTGAAGGAGTTCTCTGGTTGAATTTTTGGGCTCTCTCATGTATAGTGTCATAAAATCTGCAAATAGTGATACGCACTTCTTCCTTTCTAATTTGTATCCCTTTGATCTCCTTTAGTTGTCTTATTGCTCTAGCTAGGACTTCAAGTACTATGTTGAAGACATATGGAGAGAATGGCAATATTTGCTTTGTCCCTGATTTCAGTGGGATTGATTTAAGTTTCTCTCCCTTTGGCTTGAGTTTCCTATAGGCTTGCTGTATATCATCTTTACTATATTTAGCTATGTGCCTTGTATCCGTGATCTCTCCAAGACTTTAAACATGAGTAGGTGTCGGATTTTTTCAAATGCCTTTTCAGTATCTAAAGAGATAGATGATCATGTGTTTTTTCTTCTTCAGTTTGTTTATATGTTGGATTACATTGATGGAATTCTGTATATTGATCCACCCCTGCATGCTTGGGATGAAGCCTACATGGTCCTGGTGGGTGATATATTTTATATATTCTCGGATTCAGTTAGGTAATATTTTATTTTAAATATTAGCTACAGTTTATTAATTTGTATTCCAGCCATAGCCTGCTTCCATATTTCCTCCCAGTCCCACCTTCTCTTCCTCATCTCCCTCAACTTTTGGATACTGAGCTACCATGGGCTACATCCGAGCAGGGTTATATCCATACATGGTCTTTGGTTGGAAATACAGTCTCATAAAAGATCCTGTGCCCAGATATAGTATAGTGATGTCTTATGCATATAATCTTTCATAATTTCTTGAACTCTGCATGCATTTGAAGGAAAACAAATGGGAATCATTCTTTGTTCTTTAGTCACTGTAATTTAAACAAGTCTGACATATTAAATTATCATGCAAAGAAATGTTACATTTAATAGAATATTTTTAAATTAGTAACTAATATATCTTATTTCATGTCTTAGCTGTTACAACAAATCATTTATTTTTTTAATTTCTGAAGAGAATAGCTATTTTTTTCTCTGCCTTAGGAATCCAGAATTACAAAAGACAAATGGGCTGAGAAAGAAAATAGGGAAACAACACACTTCACAATACCCACAAAGGACATAAAGTACCTTGATGTGAACCTAACCAAGCAAGTCAAACACTTCTATGAAAAAAAAATTCCCAGTCTTTGAAGAAAGAATTAGAAGAAGATATCAGAGATGGAAAGATCTCACATGCTCATGACTTGGCAGGATTAATATAGTGAAAATAGCCATCTTACCAAAAGCAATCTACAGATTCAATGCAATTCCCATAAAATTAGCAACACAGTTCTTCACAGACCTTGAAAGAAAAATTCTCAACTTCATACGGAATAACAAGAAACTCAGAATAGCTAAAACAATCCTCTACAATAAAAGATCTTCTGGCAGTGTCTCCATTTCTGATCTTAAGCTGTACTATAGAGCAACAGTCATAAAAACTGCATGGTACTGGGATAGAAACTGAACGGTGGATCAATGGAATCAAATAGAAGAACCAGAAATAAACCCACATGCTTATTGACACCTGACTTTTGGCAAAGATGCCAAAACTATAAAATGGAAAAAAGATATCATCTTCAACAAATTGTGCTGGCTAATTGGATGTCTACATGTAGAAAAATGCAAATAGATCCATACTTATCACCCTGCACAAAATAAAAGTCCAAGTGGATCAAAGACCTCATTGTAAAACAAGACACACTAAACCTGTTAGAAGAAAAAGGGGGGGAAGAGCCTTGAACTCACTGGCACAGGAGACAACTTCCTGAACAGAACATTAACAACAGCACAGGCTCTAAGATCAACAATCAATAAATGGGATCTCATGAAACTGAAAAGCTTCTGTAAAGCAAAGGACATTGTCATCATAACAAAACAACATCATACAGATTGGGAAAAGATCTTCACAAACCCTATATCTGGCAAAGGGCTAATATCCAGAATATATAAAGAACTCAAGAAGTTAAACACCCACAAATCAAGTAATCCAATTAAAAAACTGAGTACAAAGCTAAACAGAGAATTCTCAATAAAGGAATATCAAATGGCAGAGAAACACTTAAAGAAATGCTCAATACCCTTAGTTATTCATAAAATAACTAAGGATATGCAAATAAAAAAGACACTGAGATTTTTACCTTACAAAATTAAGAGTCAGATAGTAGGAAAGAATGTTCCCCATCAGTGGACTAGGGGAGGAACAAATTGGGGAAGAGGGAGAGGGTAGGATCAGGAGATGAAGGAGGGCATGCATTCAGGTTACAAAGTGAACAAACTGTAATAAATAATAACAATAATAATTAAAAATTAAAAAGAAATCTATTCTATTTTGACGTTAACTTTAGAAGCAACATTAGGCACAGATTGTAAAATAGGTAACACAATAAGCTGTTAAAGTTTTGAATTTTCTTCTTATATGTGAGAACAAGAAATTTCTTCTCATTATAATAATAATTATTATATTTTACAATTTATTCACTTTTTATCTCAGTTGTATTCCCCTCCCTTATCATCTCCTGGTTCAACCCTCTCTCCTTCTTTCTCTCCTATCACTCTCCTCTAGTCCGCTGATATGAAAAGTCAGTCCTACTCCCCTATTGTCTGACCCTAGCCTCTCAGATCTCAACCAGATTCTCTGGATCCTCTTTTCTGTAGGCTAGCTAGGTCACCCTACAAGGGAAAAGTAATCAAGGAGCAGGCAACCAAGTTCATGTCTGAGACTGTCTCTTCTCCCCTTACTAGGGAACCCACATGAAGACTGAGCTGTCTATGGGCTACATATGGGCAGAGGCTCTATGTTGTCTCTTAGCATGATCTTTGGTTGACGCATCAGTCTCTGCAGTCTCCTCTGTCACCCTCATTTTTTGGCCTTGTTTGGTCTCCCTGTGGTGCTCCCGTCCATTCCTGGTGCTTCTACCTTCCCATTCTTCCATAAGACTCCTTGTGTTTTTCCAGTTTTTGGCTGTGTGTCTCTGCATCTGCTTCAATACCTAATGTGGACTCTTAGAGAATATATGTAATAGGCTCCCATCCTGTTCCCTGTCTTCTACCACTTCCAGTGTCTTTCTTGTTTTTCCTTCTGAAAGAGAATTAAGCATCTTCCCTAAGGTCCTCATTGTTTAGCTTCTTTAGGCCTGTAGATTTTAGTATATTTATCCTATATTATATGACTAATATGCACTTACCTCAAGACCCAGCTTTCTCAATCCTGGGCATATATCTGAAATATGCTCAACCATACAACAAGGACATTGGCTCCACTATGCTCATAGCAGCTTTATTCATAAGAGCCAGAATCTGGAAAAATCCTACATGTCCCTACACCAAGGGATGGATATAGAAACTGTGGTACATTTACACAATGAAATACTACTCAGCCATTAAAAACATAGAAATCATGAAATTTGCAGGCAAATGGATGGAGCCAGAAAAGATCATCTGGAGTGAGGTAAACCAGATGCAGAAATATATGCATGGCTTATATTTACTTATAAGAAATTTCACAACTTTGAACAGTTTAATTTCATTTTAAATGTTTTAAATGTACTTTTCTTATTTTATGTTTATCGGTGTTTCTTCTGTATGTATGAATAAACAGCATGTGTCTGCCTAATATGCACAGAGGTTAGAATATGGTATCAGATCCACTGCAATTGGAATTATAGATGTCTGTGAGCCACCATGTGGGTACTGGTATCTAAACCTCAGTCCTCTCAAAACCAACAAAATACTCTTAGCCATTGACACATCTTCCAAATCCAAAGGTTGATTAAATTATTTTTTGATATCAGAGGTAGTGATGAATTGGTCCATTGTACAAATAATACAGTGGGAAAATCATGAGATAATCATGAGAATGTTTTCATTTTCAAAAGAAGCACCAACCTTAAAAAGCAAACTGTTTTCTTGTTTGTTTTTATATATTTAAAGTCCAGATGTACTACTAAAAAAATTCTAGTGTGTTTGTGAATATACAGAAGATAGCAGATTTAAAATGTCCTCCCTACTCTAATGTAGGTGATGAAGAGTCACAGCTGCTAGAGTGTCTGATCTCAGCCATAAAAGTGTTTTTTTTTCCTGCTTTCTGCCCACATATTCATTGAATGACAGTGAGCCAAGTCGGGCTTAATCTCTGCAAAAACCAGGTGTTCTATTTATGAGCATTCATAATGCAAGGTTTTTAATATCTTCAGCACAAGACTTGATTAAAAACCAAACCAAACAAAACCAAACCAAACCATAGTTTTTGTTCCAAAGGGGAGAAAAGTTAGAAATAGGGTCTATAATAGTAGGGGAGACATAGAAGAACTTTGTATGGCCACAACAGAGGGGTTCAAACTTCATTAATTAGACTAAAAGACATTCTTTTCCCTGCGAAGCCTAAATTTCACTGCAGGAAAGATGTATTTAAAGGCTGTGGCCTAGTCCATCATTCTCACATTTCACACCCACAATAGCAACCACAAAACAAAGTCTTCCTTTACGGGAATCAGCAACCACAGAGAATGTTGGGTGTGTTGGAGTTACCATATATAGACAGAGCCATTTATATATATTCTGTTTGTGTCAATTTCTTGCCTTTTGCCAAAATAATTGGCACAATGTTTTCACTTTTTGTAACATGGTTGAGTTTATTTTAAAAATTACCTTCATTTTTTTGTGTAGTTTTCTGTTGGTACACATGAAAAACAGAGAGAGAAAACCGAATAATGGTTTATATCCCATTGAAGTGAGTAAGGGAAGTTGAATAACTTGAGTCTTTGATTTTTTTGAAGAAGTTGTGGCAACTGCTGCAAACCAAAGATTGCCACTGTATCACTGGCCAGAAAGGAAACAGGAGTTTTCAAGTCACAAGCTTATTCAAGGTTACACTTACTGGCTAGTTCAATTGATGCTGACGAGAATGGTTTCTCTAGGGTGCAGAGCTGAAAATATACCAGGATAAGCAAAGTACAACACATCAAAGGACCTAAAAAGGTCTTTTTATCAGCTACAGAAAATAACAGAACCTTCAGCTGCAGTGTCAGCTTCCACAAATCTTAGTTGAGGATGAATACTTCTGTAGAGGGATCTTTTTCACTCTAACTCAGAAGCTACCAAAAACCAATAGACACTGTCCTGCCTCACTAGTAAGGTTGAATCTTGGTCATATCTTCCTTGTACTGTAATAACTGCCATCTTTCTCAGGTTTTGGTCTACAGTGATACAAAACATTGTTTCTTTTGCGGATAAGCACAGGGTAGGAGAGTACAAAAACCAACTTTTTGTTTTGTTTTGTTCTTCTCGTAGGCTTTGCTGAAAAGTTTTGTTTTGCCTTTCAGCCAGTGTCAGCCACATATAAACAAGTTAATGCAAGGACTAAGTAGACAAAAAGTACAAAGTATCTTGAGCCTCTGAGCATGGGCTTGTACAGTATCAGAGATGGATGACAACAAAAAAGATAATTTACTTCACTGAGCTTCCTATATAGGCCATTAACATTTGGTAAGTAAGGACATAGGAAGAAAATGACAAAATAAACAACATAACACTGTCACAATTTGATACAAAACAAGATTAAAAATAAAAATTATGAAAAGCACATAACTCTAGGTTAATTGCAGCTTCATAAAAAGCAAAAGTAGGTTTCCTTTATCATTTTTCTCATGTATCTTTTACTTTCTTATAAGACTGTCCACCACTTAGTGACATATCAACACTGATTTGTGAAAAATTCTTTCTCTATTTCTACTTTTGTCTTTGTTATTGTCTCTTTTTCTTTCCATAGCAATGATCACATGCTTGTGTATTTGTGAACTAGATGTACTATGTAATACAGTTATACTACTTTTGGACAGGTACCTAAAAGATTCTGCTTCCTACTACACAGATAATAACACATCCACTTATTACTTTCCTATTTACAGTAGTCAGAATATGAAAACAGCCTATATGTCCAACAACAGATAGACAATGAGAGTGTAAATACACAATGTAGAATTTTATTTAGCTTAAAGGTACATGAAATTTTGAGGAAAATGGATGGGTAAGGAAGTGGTTACATTAAATGAAGTGGCCTAGGTTCAGAAAGACAAACACTGTGTGTTCTCTCCCATATGCAGAATTATGTTTTTATTGTCTTATGCTTGTGTATTTACGTGTTGATGATTGTGTTCATACACTGAGAAACTATAAAGGGAGGTATGGTAATCATGATGAAAGAAATATTGAGAGGAATATGTAATAACACATGATATGGATGAGGGAATACCAAAAGTATGTATACAATAGGAAGTTTCGGTATTTTGTAAGATAATTAAAATTTTAAATAAATGAAAAATAATAAAGAAAAGCTAAAATTATACAGCAGTCGATTCATACAATAACATTTTCATATCTGATGACATTTAAGAGAGAAAATATTTAAGGCAGAGACTATGGTGCTTAAGAAACATTTGTTTTAATGATAGTGAACTAGAATTAATGTACTTGTTTTTCTTATATGAACTTCTTTGAATATTAATATTTATTCATAATTCTTTACCACAGTTTCTTCTTCATTTTTGAAAAACTTATTTTAATATTATTTTTAATATTCTCTCATATATTACATCCTGACTTCAGCTGTCTCTTCCTAGTCTCTCCCCTCTCCTCCCAATCCAGTCCACCTCAATTTCCCTTTCTGAAAAAGGCAGACCTCCAAGGGATATGAATCAAACATGGTATTTGAAGTTAAAATGAAACTAGACACCTCTCCTCATACCAAGGCTGGAAGAGGCAAAACAGTAGAAGGAAAAGGGTCCCCAAATACACAAGGGGTCAGAGACAGCCCAGGCAATATAGCACCATCAGATTGAAGAAGCTTTTATGGCCTTGATTTTCAAGAATGGATTTATATGGCATAAAATTATTTAAAATAGTATAAAAGGTAGTATGAATGGAGACAAGTAAATATGAGGCATTAGAAAAAAAATGAAGCAAATGATGAACTGGTATGCACAGTTAAGGTTATAACTAACATTCAGTTTCTTTCCATGCATATTAGCATCCTGAATTAGGCTTCCTTTCCTTTCTCTGAGAGGTGTGTGAGGGTGGGACTGTGAGGAGAGGAGGGAGGGGACTAGAATCAGACTGTAAAGTGATTAAATAAATAAATGGGAGAAAGAAGAATTAAAAACAAAATAATATATACATATATATACTAATGCAAATTCAAAAACATCTCAACAAACTAACAGTTCACATTGGATATCCCCTTCTGGCAATTTTCCGTTTTCCAAGTGATATGCCTTTAACTCTAGAACCCAGCAAGCATTAGTAGTAGGATCTCTGAGCTGGAGGCCAGGCTAGTCTATAGAGTGAGTTCCAGGACAGTAAGGACTGTACAGAGAAACATATCAGGAAAAATTTAAGAATATAGTAAGAAAGTTAACTATTATTTTCCAATAATACATTTGAAATAAAATAAAATAATGTTCAAACCAAAGATCAAAATATAAACAAAACTGTCAATATATAAACAGGTCAATGAACTAAATAGATATTTCTTAAAATATGAAAGGAATGGCCAATAAATTACTTTCAATGTGGTTTCAGTATTTTGAGCTTCACAATCATTACTTTGATTCATTTGAAGTTGACCTTTTTGTAGGGTGGCTGATCTAAATTTCATTCTCCTGCATAATATTCAGTATGCACAGAGCCATTTGTTGAAGATGTTGTCTTTTCTCTAAGGTATTTTTGGTATATTTGTCAAATACTAGACGTGTAATTGCATACATGTGTTTTTGGTTCTTCTATTTTCTTCCATTGAGCTATATGTCCTTTTTTGTGCCTAGACCATGCTGTTCTTATTATTATATGTCTGTAGTATAGTTTGAAACAATAATGTTTCCTATTTCTTTGAACAATGGCATGAGGAGTTTCTTTAGACTTGCATAAAATCTGTAAATTTTCTCAGTAGTATGGACATCTCTACCAATTTATAAACATGGGAGGTATGAGAATGACACAGTATTTTCCTCCATTCTTCAGAGACTTAAATTTTTCACTGGGGAAGTCCTTTATATCTCTATATTTTCTCTTTCTTTCTTTGCTTCTTTCTTTCCCTCTTTCTTCCTTTCTTTCAATGTTCTTTATATTTAAAACAGTTATAGATATTTACAGATCATTTTGCATGTCAGAGGATCCTCACAGGCACCGTTCATTTTTTTTTCCATTTCCCTTATTTTATGTTACACTGTTGGTTGTTTCAGCAATTATGAATGCTGACATATTGTAGCCAGTAAAGTCATTTAAATTTCTTAGTTTCCTTCCAATGCCGTTTTTCTCCAGAATAGACACAGCACACTCAGACATCTTTCCTTCTGCAGCTTCACTAGTCAGAGAAAATCCTTCATATTTGTTATGATATTCATGATTTTGAAAAATACTGGTCTGTCAGGATTATTGTGTTATGTTTCTCAACAAATATGTCAGTGTTTTGTGCTTTTTTTTTGTTTGTTTGTTTACTATGCTTTGAGTGAGGTAATGGGTTTGGGGGAGATCAGAGAAGTGAGCTTACCTCCTGTTCTCATATATCAACAGAACACATTATTGTGAGACATCACTGCTGATAATAATTATGCCCATCTGGTTGGAATGTTTGCTAGGTTTTTGCAGTGTTCTCTTTTTTATTTTTCCCTTTTATTGAAAATATATTTTTGTCACATAATACACCCTGATTACAGGTACCTCTTCTTCTACTCCACTCAGTTACTTCTCATCTTCCCCCTCCTCATACTCCACACCTTTTCTTTCTCTCGTTAGCAAAAAAAAAAAAAAAAAAAAAACAAAAAAAAACAAAACATTCAGCTACCTGGAATGGTGGCACATGTCTTTAATATAGGCTTCTAAGAGAAAATAATAAAATTAAGTGAAAGAAAATAAAACAAAACTAATATACCTGGAAAAGACAAAAGAAACAACCAAAGTGAAGGAGAACAAGAAAAGGCATAAGAAATAAACATAGATATAGAAACCTACTTGTTCCCACACTAAGGAATAACATAAAAACACTAAACTGGAGCCAATATATCCTTTGCATATATATATCCTTTAAGGACGCATAGGGTAAAAAGAAAAAAAGGTAATTATATATATACACACATACACATACATGTATAGATATATAAATTAACATAAAAATTAAAAAATGCAGAAAAACCTAACATGATAGTATGAATGAAGAAACACCCAAAGATGCCATTGAGTTCATATTCTGAGCCCATCTACTGCTTGTGTGTGTGCAGCCTACTCTGAGTTTGTGTAATAAGACTCCCTTGGAGAAAACTAAATTTTCATTTGCAAGTGGATACCAATTGAAGATTGTTTCTAGGTTAGGAATGGGCCATGTGTCCACTTTTCCTTTTAGCTCTAGGATCCCTCTGGTACAGACCCCTATAGACCCTATGCATTCTTTCTCAGTCTCTGTGAGTTTTTATGTGCATAGATTTTGTTGATTTAGAGGGCTTATTTCTTAATGTTCTCTATCCCCTCTGCCTCCTATATTATTTCTGCCTCACCTTCAGCAGGATTCTTTGAGCCATAAGATGAAGAAATTGATAGAGATATCTTACTTGGACCTGAATGTTCCAGTGTCTCTCACTCTTCACATTATGTCTGGCTATCCGTCTCTATATTTGTTTGAACTTCTTGTAGGAAGAAGCTTCTCTGATGATGGCTGAGTGAGGCACTGATCTGTCAGTATAGCAGAGTGTAAATTGGAATAATTTTATGGAAATATTTTATTGATATACATCAATACATATCATAATATAGTATATATATACATAAACATATACATATGCACATATATATAATATACATCATATACATATACAAATGTACATATACATAGACACTCATGTTCTTGGTCACCCAAGCTATGTTGGTTCTATCTTTTACAGCGGGGTTGGTAGTCAAATCAGATAATGGTTGGTTGTTACCACAAGCATTGTTTTACCACTACACTAGAATACATTGCAGGCAGGGCACCATTGTAGATCAAAGAGTTTGTGGCTGGGTTGATGTTTACTTTATCCTTTGGTAACAAGTGGAGTATCATCCTGGACCAAAGATGCTTGAAATTAGTGATAAAGGCCTTATGTAAGCACCAGCTTAACTTCTTAATATTCAGTGAGTTGCATAGGTGCTGTCTTCAGAAAAGGGGCCTTGTCAGTTTGTAGAGTATGTTGATGGTGGTAGTTTTTGTTTGTGTGTTTGTTTGTTTGTTTTCCTGTCTGTGTTCTTAGTCATGCTTGTGTCTTACTAATTACTGTTTCATTGTTTTATTCCTGTATATTCTCTTAGCTATGCTTAGTCCTTTATTTTGTCCAAATAATTACTCACAATATTCTCTGTAGAACTGGTTTGATCAACATGAATTATTTTAGTTGGTCGTTAGAAGTTTTTTTCTTTATCCTTTTTCTCTGACAGGTAGTTTTGCTGGATAAAATTATGTATTAGAACTTGGACTATATCCTTCCAAGGTCTTTTTCTTTTTAATCTTTCTATTGGGGAGTCAGTTGTATTCTGATTTGTTTCCTTTCATACTAGCAACTCCTGCCTGGACCTGGGCCTGAAGAAGAAATGTTGTTGGGCATTATGAAGTGAGGCTCTTTCATGAGGTTAGGCCAGAGGGCATGAGAATGTGGATACCACCTGTGTCTGGGCTTAGAGAGGCAGAGTGTAATGGCAGAGGAGCTAAGATGAGTTGATATAGTCCCTATCTGGGCTTAGGGCTATGAAGTGGAGGCAGCATGAAATAAGTGAACTTAGTCATATTCAATAAAAGAGCTCCTAAATGATGTTTCTGCCTGGGTATGTATGGTTCTCCTCTTGCCTGGGACCTATCTCACACCAGCCTACTAAGTCAGGAGGGGCAAAAGAAGAGGAGTGTGCTTCGAATGGCTGGTACTGTATAACTTCACACACCCTAGGAACCACTTCAGGGAGCTAGTTCAACTTTAATTCCAGAGAACAAAGGCTACATACCCTTTGGGAGTAAGTGGGAGGTTCCAAGGATAGGGGTACATAGTTGGGTACATAATGCTTGATTTGAATTAAACAGCATGCTCCTATCATATTAATGGGAACACAGTACCAAATTGTACTATAGGCACAGGAAGGGGAGAGCTAGCAGGGAGATGTGTCAAAGGCCATATATAAAATGTGGTTAGGAGCATCTGTTTAGAGACACTCTTCAGATGAAGTCAGGCAGAGAGCAGGAGGCCCTGCTGGGGAGAGGGAGTCCTGTATTTTAACACTGAGCTCAGAATGGCTATCCAGAGTGGGAGGACTACAAAATCAAACAGCAGGGCCCTTCCAATAGGTATGGATTGGTTACACGAGCCGGGAGTCCTGGGTCGTACTATAGAAGAGAGTACTCTCATGTAGCCCGTATCTGGTTCTGAGACAATAAGGATATGACAGACATATTTTTCAATTTTAAATGTCTATACTAAATGATTTGAATTTTATCAACAAATAATGGGTGAAATACATATATCTGTGCCCAAAGTTGGGGAACACACTGTAGAGACAGCCACTTTCATACCATGATTGACACTGAGATGGGTTTTGCTCATGTCTGCAGCATCCTATACAATTTTAGGAAAAATACAGGTATACTTTGAGCCAATGCCCAAGCTTAAAATTATTACAATGAAATTTTAAGTTTGTTTTACTGACATTTACATCTTTAGTTGATATTGAGTATAGTCTAGAGACTCTGAGAGTTCTGGCTTACTTACTGTGACTCCAGTTTTAACTGGATTCTGAGTCTAATCGCAGCAAGGCTGAAATAGGACAAACTAGAAAGACAAACTTTTCTGCTAACTTATGTACTCTTTCAGCTGATAGTTTTGTTTCCCATCCTAGTAACTGAAGTTAGTCACCTCATTTATTTAAGTTTTAGTGTTTCTATCCTTATGTATTATCCAGACAGTAAGATTTGTCAGACTTTCACTAGCATTTTCCTTAATGTGCCCTGAGTCTAGAAGGAGCCTTCTGCTTTGCTTTCATGTTTTCCCATACATAATCACTGAACTGGCAGTTAGAATAACCAAAACTCAGACCACTGACATACACACAAAATATTAGTAAGGAAATGGACCCATAGAAACTCCCATTCATTGCTCTTAGAGGACAGTCTCATTTTTTTTAATATATACTGAATATGAGTTTCTTTTTTATTTTTTTATAATTAGCAGCAAGTTTCTTGGTAGTTTTGTAAAGGTGTTTAAACTATATTTATACAAAACCCTGTATATAAATCTCTACAGTTTTATTCAGAACTGTCCTTTGAAAGCAATCATTTCCTTCCCCATGATTATTATAATCAGTGGGCATAGTCAGGTGATGGAATATGATTAAATACAAAATTTAACTATGGAAGAATGAAGAGACTTAGAAAACTGAAGAGCATATTACTTTTTTTTAAAGTAAGAAGAGGGTTGTGGATATAGCTTAGGGGTAGAATGCTTGCTTACTTATGTATATGGCCCTAGGCTTAGTAACTATTACCTCCAAAAATTTTAAAAAGTTATGTTATGGGATGCTGGAGAGATGGCTCAACACTTAAAGAGAATGGGTTGCTTGTGAAAAGATGTAGGTTCTCTTTTTCTCACCCACATGTCAGCTCACAATTATCTGTAACTACAGCTAGGGGATTTGGCACCCTCATACACACATATATGTAGGCCAAACACCAATGCAAATAAAATAGGAAGTTAAGTAGCTGCCAGACCTTGGAAAAGCAGGGAGGGATTAGGACAAAGTCACTATGTATTTTTTTTTTCTTGAGCACTGTAGAAGATACAACATCAAAAATAAACTTAACTGTGAATAGTGACAATAGGTAATAAAAAATGCATCAACATAGGCCCATTACTTATAAGAAACCCACATGCTATACACATGTGTTTTGTCAATTAGGGATGTTAGGCGTTTGTGAGGGCACATAGTATAGGATACCTCTGAATTTGTGCTTAATTTCTCTGTAAACATAAAGCATCTCCAAAATTATTATATTAAAGTTAATGAGAAAATAATGAGAACTGTACATTAACAATGAGAAATTTCAGGGACATTAGAAATGAACACAATATTTTTGTAAGTTGTATATAAGCATTAAATTTTACTTTCATTTTATACAAAAGAAATTTAATACTGACTTGTTTAGTCAAACATCTATAATTTGCTTGCTGCCTCTTTCCTTGGGGGAATGGGACCATAAAGGATTAATTTTTAATTTTATACTATATTCTTAAATACAAAACATTTTTTAAATTTTTTATTTAACTTTTATTAATTACACTTTATTCATTTTGTATCCCCCCATAAGCCCCTCCCTCCTCCCCTCCTGGTTCCACCCTCCCCCCTTTCTGCATGCATGTCCCTCCCCAAGTCCACTGAATTTGAATTTGTTTCAAATTCTGCCACTGAAAATACTGTGATTCTTCGGTGTTGTGAAGATTTTAATAATTAGCTCTTCTCTTCTGAATGGACAAAGTAAAGAACTAGTGCAATAAATTGGAGTAATACTCAGATTCAGAGGAGTTTTCCTAGGCAGAGTTTCTCTGAAATGACTCCACAATGTTAGCTAGCTTAACAAGAGAAGCTAAACCTGTGACCACGCAACAGCATGGTTGCTTGAACAAGATCAGCATAATAGCACTTACTGAAACATCAAGATAGAGAAAATAAATTCCACATGGTCCTACACCTGTATCAAGAGATACAGGTCTTCAATGGTTATTGAGGAAAAGAGAATCAATTTTCTCTTAGGATAAGCTCATATAAAGATTTTCCAACCGAAGTGGCCAACCCTGTACACATGTGCATACTAGCAAACCGAAGTGGAATAAGTTAGATACACATGGGGGAGGGGCCAAGATGGCGGCACCAAGAGAACACTGTGTCTGAGAAGCGGGACAACACACTCTGTGCAGCGACCAGGAGACTGAACTCTGGGCCCTAAAACAACAGCAATCGATCGTGTTTCCCAGGTGAGGGGAGGCTCCCACGGTGTGGGAATCAGTCGGGTCCACTCTCAGCTGCCCAGCCAGAACCCGGAAGAGAACCCGGCTAACGCGGGCTTTGGATCTCCAGGCTGGTGCCACAAGCCTGCTTGTCCTGACCACTTTCCGAGGCTGATTGGTGGGCACAAGGGTGCCTGAGGCTGAGAGTCCCAATCACAAAAAAAACCCCATGGGGAGGGAAAGTTGCCAGACTGCTCACGGGTCACCCAGTCTTTCCCTGGAAGGTCTCTCCGACCGCAGCAGGTACCTGCCTCCATCACAATTGAGCTCCTGCCAAGCACGGATTTCAGCTGAGTGCCCAGCTCAAAATCCCTACTCCCTCTTCGGAGGAGGCAGGAGGTGGCCAGCAAAATCTGCCACAGAACACATTGTCTGTACCCCAACCCGAGATCGGGGCTGAGAAAACCCAATCCTTTCGGGCACTTCCCCAAATGCCACCATCACCCTGCCACAGCGGAGCAGAAGGATAAAGAGGCACACAGCGGCTCCACAGTGCCTGAACTCCAGTGCTGCCGGACAGTCCTAGCAAACAAACTACACATCGGGATCTGGGACTGTGGTCATTCTACATGTCCTGAGATTCTCCTGGGTCCAGCTCAATAAGGTCTAGCAGCAAGTTCTATCACCGGCACCCCCCCGACCCCTGGTAGAGAAAAGCTGGCTCAGGGCTCAGGATCCAACTGAGAAGCCCCAAAACCTGCTGGCACTCCCCTGAGAGCACCTCCATAAGCTTGCCCTAGCAGAGGAGAAGGTCAGAGGGGAAGGACAGAGAGGCAGCCTGCCAAGGACACAGCACCCTCTCTCCAGCTTACCCAGCAGCCCCTGGCAGAGAAACCAAAGCTCTGGATCTGAGGACACTCAACCCTACCCGGTACTCTCTTGGGATCAGCAAACATAGATTCTACCGCTAGGCTGCTTCTGGCAGAGAGATCTGGAACCGGGACCTGGGATAGAGTACACTCATCCTAACTCTTTCCCGCGCCACCCAGGGACCAGTCAACATAACCCCTCCTGGCAGAGGGAAAGGACAAAGAGGCAGCACACAGGAAAGGTGGACACCGAGTCCTGTGGCCACAGTGTCACAGAGCTGACTGTTAGCCTACCCGTGCACTTCTGCAGCAGGAACAAAACAGAGAGTAGTGAGCAAGGGGAACCCCTGTGCATTCCAACTGGTCCTGCAAGAGAGTGAGGGAGCCTTCTAGGGAGAGATTGCCCCAGACCCAGGGCCTCTCCACAGAAGCAACCAGACGAGATCCCTGCCACCCACACCCCTACTGTGGGCATCATAGGGATTCTTGGGATAGCGACCCCAACATTGAAGCCTCTGGCTTGCGGGTCCACCAGGGTAATCCAGGCAAACAATCCCTGGATCTCAGTCAGAACTGTGTAATAGTGGCTTGCAGGCCCCTGCAATAGTCAGAGAATCTGCACATGCACACTGCGCCCACTAAAAGCACACACGAATAGTGCCAACGTCACATTCCTTACTTAGGCAAAACTGAAAACAAAGTGCACACTCCCAAAGTAGTGAACCTCTCTCATCTTCCTGAAAAAACAGTCCAGAAAACAGAAAAAGAGGATCATAGCCCAAACTACAATCTCGAGGAACAACCAGTGAGGATTATAAATAACCAGATGGCTAGAGGAAGACGTAAGAACACTCCCAACAAAAATCAGGACATAATGACCTCACCAGCAACCCCACAAAACAATGGACAATTCAATTCACTAGATATACAAGAAAACGACCTCAAAACTATGTTTCTCCAGCTATTAGAGGCCCATAGAGATGAAATGAACAAAGCCCTCAGAGAAATAACCAAAGAAATCGAGACTAACCAAGAGGAAACAAATCGTGCTCTCAGAGAAATGACCACAAAAATTGAGGCAAACAGAGAAGAAATGCACAAAGCTCTCAAAGAAATGTCCACACAAATGAAGGCAAATAAAGAAGAAATAAACAAAGCTCTCATAGAAATACAGGCAATTATACCCAAAGAAGTAGAGGGACAATTAGTGATACATAGAGAGGAAATGGACAAAAAAAAAAAAGAAAAAGAAGCTATCATTGAAAAGCAGGAGTCCACGTTCAAACAGATGAAAGAAATGGTGCAAGACATGAAAACAGAATTAGAATCAATAAAGAAAACACAAATAGAGAAAAACCGGGAGCTGGAGAACATAGAGAAAAGATCAAGAACTACAAAGGTAAGCATCACCAACAGAATACAAGAAATGGAAGGAAGAATCTCAGGAGCCGAAGATACACTTGCGGAAATTGACACGACTCTCAAAGAAAAAATAAAATCTGAAAAGTTCCAAACACAAAACATCCAAAAAATCAAGGACACCATGAAAAGACAAAACCTAAGAATAATAGGAGTAGAAGAAAAAGAAGACATCAGGCTCAAAGGTCTGGAAAATATTTTCAAGAAAATTATAGAAGAAAACTTTCCAACTTAAAGAAGGAGATGGCCATAAACATACAAGAGGCCTACAGAACACCAAGTAGACTAGACCAGAAAAGAAATTCTTCATGTCACATCATAGTCAAAACACTGAACCTACAAAACAAAGAAAAAATTCTAAAAGCAGCAAGGGAAAAAGGCCAAGTAACATATGAAGGTAGACCTATCAGAATCACACCAGATTTCTCAACAGAAACTATGAAAGCCAGAAGGGCCTGGACGGAAATCGTACAGTCCTTAAGGGACCACAGATTCCAACCCAGACTACTATACCCAGCAAAACTTTCAATCAACATAGACTGAGAATTCAAGTTATTCCAAGACAAAACCAAATTTAAACAATATCTACATAGTAACCACGCTCTACAGAAGTTACTAGAAGGGAAACTCCAAACCAAAGAAAACAACTACATCGAAGGAAACAGAGGAAATAGATAACTACACAACAAAAGAGCCAAAAGAAGACAAGCAATGAAACTCAGTGACACCACCAACACCACATCTAAAGTAAGTAACAATTGTTGGTCACTAGTTTCTATCAACATCAACAGACTCAACTCCCCAATTAAAAGACACAGACTAACAGAATGGTTGCGGAAACAGGATCCATCATTCTGTTGCATCCAAGAAACACACCTATGCAACGAAGATAAACACTACCTCAGAGTAAAGGGCTGGAAAAATGTCTTTCAAGCAAATGGTTCCAGAAAACAAGCAGGAGTAGCCATCCTGATATCTAATAAAATAGACTTTCAACCCAAGTTAATCAAAAAAGAGAAGGACGGCCACTATATTCTCATCAAAGGAAAAATCCACCAAGAGGACATCACAATTTTTAATATCTATGCCCCACATACCGGAGCACCTACATTCGTAAATAAAACAATATTAAAGCTTAAATCACACATTGATCCTAAAACCCTAATAGTGGGAGACTTCAACACTCCACTCTCACCAAGGGACAGATCAACTAGACAGAAAACAAATAGGGAAATAAAAACACTTACAGAGACCCTAAATCAAATGGACCTAATAGACGTCTACAGATCTTTTCATCCAAACTGAAAAGAGTATACCTTCTTTTCAGCACCGCATGGAACCTTCTCCAAAATAGACCATATAGTTGGTCATAAAGAAAGCCTCAACAGATACAAAAAGATTGAAATAATCCCTTGTATTCTATCTGACCACCATGGACTTCAGCTGGACCTCAACAACAACAGAAATAACAAACAGCCTACACGCACATGGAAACTGAAGAACTTGTTACTCAACGACAGCTGGGTTAAGGAAGAAATAAAGAAAGAAATTAAAGACTTCCTAAAATTCAATGAAAATGAAGGCACAACATGCCCAAATTTATGGGACACATTGAAAGCAGTGCTCAGGGGAAAATTTATAGCACTAAGTGCCTGCAAGAAGAAATTCGTAACATCACATACAAACAACTTAATGGCCCAACTGACAACCCTAGAAAAAAAAGAAGCAGATTCACCCAAGAGGAGCAGAAGGCTGGAAATAATCAAACTCAGGGCTGAAATCAATCAATTACAAACAAATAAAACTATTCAAAGAATCAATGAAACAAAAAGCTGGTTCTTTGAGAAAATCAACAAGATAGACAAACCCTTAGCCAAACTAACTAAAAAGCAGAGAGAATCTATTCAAATCAACATAATCAGAGATGAAAAGGGTGACATAACTACAGACACAGAGGAAATTCAAACAATTAGGTCAAAAGCCTATATGCCACAAAATTTGAAAACCTAAATGAAATGGACAATTTTCTTGATAGATTCCATCTTTCAACATTAAGTCAAGATCAGGTAGAAAGACTGAACAGCCCTATATCCCCCAAGGAAATTGAAGCAGTCATTCACAGTCTCCCCTCCAAAAAAAGCCCTGGCCCAGATGGTTTCAGCGTGGAATTCTCCCAGACCTTCAAAGAAGTGCTCACACCAATTCTCCTCAAACTATTCCACAAAATAGAAATAGAAGGTACATTACCAAACTCATTCTATGAAGCAACAGTCACCCTGATACCTAAATCACACAAAGACCCAACAAAAAAAGAGAACTTCAGACCTATCTCTCTTATGAACATTGACGCAAAAATACTCAATAAAATACTTGCAAACCGAATCCAAGAACACATCAAAGATATCATCCACCACGACCAAGTAGGCTTCATCCCAGGCATGCAAGGGTGGTTCAACATATGGAAATCCATCAATGTAATCCACCCCATAAACAAACTGAAGGAGAAAACCACATGATCATCTCCTTAGATACTGAAAAAGCATTTGACAAAGTCCAACACCCATTCATGTTTAAAGTCTTGGAGAGATCAGGAATACAAGGCACATATCTAAACATAGTAAAGGCAATATACAGCAAGCCTATAGCCAACATCAAACTCAATGGAGAGAAACTTAAATCAATCCCACTGAAATCAGGGACAAGACAAGGCTGCCCACTCTCTCCATACCTCTTCAACATAGTACTTGAAGTCCTAGCCAGAGCAATAAGACAACTAAAGGAGATCAAGGGGATACAAATCAGAAAGGAAGAGGTCAAAGTGTCACTATTTGCAGATGATATGATAGTATATATGAGCGACCCCAAGAATTCAACCAGAGAACTCCTCCAGCTGATAAACACCTTTAGCAAAGTGGCAGGATACAAAATCAACTGAAAAAAATCAGAAGCCCTCCTGTATACCAAAGACAAAAGGGCCGAGAAAGAAATTAGGGAAACAACACCCTTCACAATAGCCACTAATAACATAAAGTACCTTGGGGTGACTCTAACCAAGCAAGTGAAAGACCTGTTTGAGAAAAACTTCAAGTCTTTGAAGAAAGAAATTGAAGAAGATCTCAGAAGATGGAAAGATTTCCCGTGCTCATGGATTGGTAAGATTAACATTGTGAAAATGGCCATCCTGCCAAAAGCAATCTCTCAGATTCAATGCAATTCCCATCAAAATACCAACTCAATTCTTTACAGACCTTGAAAAAAAAAGATTCTCAGCTTCATATGGAGAAACAAAAAACCTAGAAACTCCAAAACAATCCTGCACAACAACAGATCATCTGGAGGTATCTCTATCCCTGATCTCAAGTTGTACTACAGAGCAATAGTAATAAAAACTGCATGGTATTGGCATAAAAACAGAAAGGAGGATCAATGAAACCGCATAGAAGATCCAGAAATAAACCCACACACCTATGAATACTCGATTTTTGACAAAGAAGCCAAAACCATTCAATGGAAAAAAGACAGCATCTTCAACAAATGGTGCTGGTCCAACTGGATGTCTACATGCAGAAAAATGAAAATACATCTATATTTATCACCCTGCACAAAACTAAAGTCCAAGTGGATCAAAGACCTCAACATAAAACCAGATACTCTAAATCTGTTAGAAGAAAAAGTGGGGAATAGCCTAGAACTCATTGGCACAGGAGACAACTTCTTGAACAGAACACCAACAGCACAGGCTCTAAGAGCAACAATCAATAAATGGGACCTCATGAAACTGAAAAGCTTCTGTAAAGCAAAGGACACTGTCATCAAAACAAAACGCCTGTCTACAGATTGGGAAAGAATCTTCACTAACTCTTTATCTGACAGAGAACTAATATCCAGTATATACAAAGAACTAAAGAAGCTGAAAAGCAGCAAGCCAAGTAATCCAATTAAAAAATGGGGAACAGAGCTAAACAGAGAATTCTCGACAGAGGAATATCAAATGGCAGAGAAACACTTAAAGAAATGCTCATCCTCATTAGCCATCAGGGAAATGCAAATCAAAACACCCATCAGAATGGCCAAGATGAAAAACTCAAGGGACAACACATGCTGGAGAGGTTGTGGAGAAAGGGGAACCCTCCTCCACTGCTGATGGGAATGTAAACTGGTTCAACCACTCTGGAAATCTATCTGGCGCTTTCTAAGACAATTAGGAATAGTGCTTCCTCAAGACCGAGCTATACCACTGCTAGGTATATACCCAAAGTTTGCTCAAGTACACAAAAGAGATATTTGCTCAACCATGTTTATAGCAGCATTATTTGTAATAGCCAGAACCTGGAAACAACCCAGATGTCCATCAACGGAGGAATGGGTACAGAAATTGTGGTATTTTTACACAATGGAATACTACTCAGCAATCAAAAAGGAGGAAATCATGAAATTTGCAGGCAAATGGTGGGATCTAGAAAAGATCATCCTGAGTGAAATATCCCAGAAGGAGAAAGACAAACACGGTATATACTTACTTATATAGACCTATAAGATATGATAAACATAATGAAATCTATACACCTAAAAAAGATAATCAAGAGAGTGGACATGGGGTAAGATTATCAATCCTCGTGTTGAAAGACAGATGGGATGCGCATTGAACATATGACAGGAGTCTACTGAGCGCATTTGAAAGACTCTAACTAGCAGTGTTTTCAAAGCAAAGACTCATGACCAAATCTTTTCCAGAGTACAGGGAATCATAAAAAGAAGGGGAGTTAGTCTGATGAGGAAAGGATAGGAGCTCCACAAGGAACAAATATATCTGAGCACAGGGTCTTTTCTGAGACTGACATGCAACCAAGGACCACGTATGAATGTAACCTAGAACCTCTGCTCAGATGTAGCCTGTGGTAGCTTAGTAACCAATTGGTTTCTCATAGTGAGGGGAACAAGGACTGTTTCTAACAGGAACTCAATGACTGGCTCTTTGGCCTCCCCACCCCCCAAGGGAGGAGCAGTCCTGTTAGGCCACAGAGGAGAGCTTTGCAGCCAGCCCTGAAGATACCTGATAAAACAGGATCAGATGAATGGGGAGGAGGTTCCCCCCATCAGTGGACTTGGATAGGGGCACGGTGGAAATGAGGGAGGGAGGGACTGGGAGGAAATGAGGGATCAGGACACGGCTGGGATACAGAGTTAATAAAATTTAACTGATAAGAAAAAAATAAAATTCAAAAAAAAGTTAGATACACATACATGTATATTCATTTGTTTGTGTGTGTGTCTGTGTGCATAAATGTGTGTGTGTGTACATTTAAGAATAGTAGTTTGAGATCATAAAATTTTGAGGGGGGAACTTGAAAAGAATTTGAAAGCAAGAGAGAGATAAAAGTGATACAGTTGCAGTGTTCATGATGCAGTTCTCAAAAACCTAAAATTACTAAATTAAAACAAAAATATAAATAATAGAGTAATAAGAGTGGCAAGGTGGTAATAATTTTATTTGAAATATGCATTAGGACCCTTTATGTGTAGATTGGCTTTTTGTGCTTTTACTTTCAGGAAGTTAATGATATTCTGAAAATACAAAATTTGTTTTCTTAAAACTGTATATGTCTCTCTGTGTCCTTGAAAGAACAAACAGTAGAAGATGAAGAAGAAAAAAGGAATGGGTGTAAGATAATGGGAAGGCAAGTTAGTGGGTTTCTTCTTTATATAGGCCAGTTTAAATAAAGGGTGTGGTACCTTTAGGGCAAAACCTCAACCAGATTAGCTTGCAAACTGTGAAAGGAAGAAGCCCAAGGTATGTTCATGACCTAGAAAGAATCAACAAGTCAAGGCTCATGCAAATCTAGTTCAAGGAAGGGGCCAGATTCCATCCTAAGTATGCAGGAGAATTTGACCTACTTTTTTGTTACATATTTTTTTAATTTTTATTCTTATTTTTTCTTCACAATTTATTTATTATATATCCTCATTAAAGCCCTTTCCCTCAACTCCCCTCAATCCCACCTCCCTTCCCTCTTCCCCCTATCTGCTTTCCTTAGTCAACTGAAAGGGGGAATTCTCCACTATTGTCATCTGGTCATAGCTTGTTAAGTCTCATGAGGACTGCCTGGATCCTCTTCCTCTGTGGCATGGCAAGGCTTCATCACCAAGGGCAAGTGATCAAAGAGCGGTCAACTGAGTTCATGATAGAAATAACTCCTCCTCCACAACTCCTCCTCCACTCACTCAGAGATCCACATGGAGACTGAGCTACCAATAGGCCACATCTGAGCAGGGGTCTATGTCCTCTCCATGCATGGTCCTCCACTGGGGCATCAGTCTCTGTAGGAACTCTTGGGCTCAGATCTTTTAGTTTTGTTGGTCTCCTTGTGGGGCTCCTGTCCCCTCAATGTCACTCTATCCCCATCCCTCTCTTCCTCCATAAGACTCCCTGCTCTCTGTCCAAAATTTGGCCCTGAGACTCAGCATCTACTTCAATCCTTTGTTGGGGTGTACCTTTTCAGAGGACCCTCTATAGTAGGTTCCCAACCTGTTTCCTGCCTCCCACCGCTTCTGGTGTCTATCCTGTTTGCCATTCTGAATGAGATTTAAGTATCACACCTAGGGTCCTCCTTAGTGTTTAGCTTCTTCGGGTCTGTAGTTGGCTATCCTATATAATATGGCTAATATCTATTTATAAGTGATGTATACCAAGACAGTAATTCTGTAGCTGCATTACCGCAGTTAGGATGATCTTTCTAGTTCCAACCATTTGCCAAATTGCATGATTTCTTTGTTTTTAATAGCTCAGTAGTACTCCGTTGTGTAGATATACCACAATTTCTGTATCCATTCCTCCAGTGGGGTACATCTAGGTTGTTTCCAGATTCTGGCCCTTATAAATAAATTGGCTATGAACAAATGTCCTATTTAAATGGTAAGGCATCTTGTAGGTATATGCCCAGGAGTGGTATAGCTAGATCTTGAGGTAGTACTATTCCCAATTTTCTGAGAAAGCACCAGATTGATTTCCAAAGTGGTTGTAGAAGTTTACATTATCAGCAGCAATGGAGTAGGGTTCCCCTTTTTTCACATCCTCTCCAGCATGAGTTGTCACTTGAGGTTTTGATCTTAGTCATTCTGACAGTTGTAAGACAGAATCTGAGAGTTGTTTTGATTTGCATTTCCCTGATGACTAAGAACACTGAGCATTTCTTTAAGTGTATCTCTGCCATTCGATATCTCTCTATTGAGGATTCTCTGTGTAGCTCTTTAACCTGTTTTTTAATTGGATAACTTGGTTTGTTGGTGTCAAATTTCTTGAGTTCTTTTTATATCTGTATACTAGCCCTCTGTCAGATATAGGGTTGATGAATATCTTTCCCCAGTCTGCAGGCTGCCATTTTGTTCAGATGACAGTGTCCTTTGCTTTACAGAAGCTTTTCTGTTTCATGAGGTCCCATTTATTAATTGTTGATCTTAGAGCCTGAGCTGTTGGTGTTCTGTAGGAAGTTGTCTCCTGTGCCAATGAGTTCAAGGCTCTTTCCCAATTTTTCTTCTGACAAGTTTAGTGTGTCTTGTTTTATATTGAGGTCTTTGATCCACTTGGACTTTAATTTGTGCAGGGTGATAAGTATTGGTCTATTTTCATTTTTCTACATGTGGACATCCAGTTAGATCAACACTACTTGTTGAAAATGCTTTCTTTTTTTTTTTTTTTCATTTTACGATTTTGACATACTTGTCAAAAATCAGGTGTCCGTAGAAGTGTGGGTTTATTTCTGGGTCTTCTCTTTGATACCAGTGATCCATCAATCTGTTTCTATGCCAGTACCATGCAGGTTTAATTATTGTTGCTCTATAGTACAGCTTGAGATCCGAGAGTGGGATGCCTCCAGAAGGTCTATTGTAGAGGATTGTGTTAGCTATTCTGAGTTTCCTGTTATTCCATTTAGAGTTGAGAGAGAATTTTTCTTTCAAGATATATAAAGAATTGTGTTGGTAATTTGGTGGGAATTGCATTGAATCTCTAAGTTGCTTCAGAGACTTCAAAGACTTGAAGTTTTTGTTGTTGTTGTTGTTGTTTTTTTTTTTTTTAATACAACTCTTTGACTTGCTTGGTTAGAATTGTACCAAGGTACTTTATATCTTTTGTACCTATTCCTTAATTTCTTTCTCAACCAGTTTGTCTTTCATATACAGAAGGGCTACTGATTTTTTGAGTTAATTTTCTATTCAGCCACTTTGTTGTAGGTGTTCATCAGCTATAGGAGTTCCCTGGTAGAATTTTTGGGGTCACTGATGTAGCCTATCATATCATGGGCAAATACTGATACTTTGGCTTCTTCCTTTCTGATTTGAATCCACTTGATCTCCTTTAATTGTCTTATTGCACTTGCAAGGACTTCAAGAACTATGTTGAAGCAATATGGAGAGAATGGGCAGTCTTGTCTTGTCCTTGATTTCAGTGGGAATGATTTAAGTTTCTCTCCGTTTAGTTTGGTGTTGGCTATAGGCTTGCTGTATATCGCCTTTACTATGTTTATGTATGTGCCTTGTATCCTGATCTCTCCAATACTTAAAACATGAATGGGTGTTGGATTTTATCAAATGCTTTTTCAGCATCTAAAGATATAATCATGTGTTTTTTTTTCTTTCACTTTGTTTATATAGTGGATTACATTTATGTATTTCCTTATATGGAACCACCCCTGCATACTGGGATGAAGCTTCCTTGGTCATGGTAAATGATATCTATCATGTGTTCTTAGATTCAGTTGGTGAGTATTGTGTAGAGTATTTTTGCATCAGTGTTCATAAAGGAGATTGGCCTGAAATTTTATTTCGGTTTTGGGTCTTGGTGAGGTTTAGGTATCAAACTATGGCTTCATAAAATGAGTTAGCTAATGTTCCTTCTGTTTCTATTTTGTGGAATATTTTGAAGAGCATTGGTGTGACCTCTTTTTTAGAGGTCTGGGAGAATTCTGCGCTGAAACCATCTGCCCCTGGGCTTTTTTGGAAAAGAGGCTTTTCATGACTACTTCTATTTCCTTAGCAGATATAGAACTATTTAATTTATTTATTTGGTTTGATTAAGCTTTGGTAAGTGGAATCTATCAAGAAATTTTTCATTTCATTTAGATTTTCAAATATGGTTGCATATAGGCTTTTGAAGTAGGTCCTAATGATAATTTTATTCCTCAGTGTCTGTTTTTATATGTGTCTTTTCAATTCTGATTTTGTTGATTTGGATAGTGCCTATCTGTCTTCTTTTATTTTTTTAACTTATTTATTTATTAAAATTTATTCACTTTGAATCCCAGCTGTTGCCTCCTCCCTCATTCCCTACTAATTCTATCCTCTGTCCCTCTTCTCCTCCTAGAACTCTTCCCCCAGTTCACTTATAAGGGAAGACTGTCTACCCTTCCATCTGATCCTAGCCTATCAGATCTCATAAGGACTGGCTGCATTGTCTTCTTCTGTGGCCTGGCAAAGCTGCTCACCATCAGGGAGAGGTGATCAAAGATCCAGCCACTGAGTTCAAAAATTACGTTTTAATAAACTTAGTAATGAGACTAATGAGACATAAATCATAACTATATTTGATAAAAATTATTTTAAAAGAAATAAGTAATGAAGAATATAGAGAAATTTGCAAATATATGGAAATTAAACAAATTGGCAGTTAACTAATTGATCAAAGACAAATGAAAAAGAAGTGAATATTTTAAGACAAACACAAATGTACATATAGCATACCATTGCTTGTGAAAAGCAGCAAAGAATAAGGTAATCTCTATAAATTAAATAATGCCAAGGAAAAATATTTTAAATGAACTTCCTAATTTTACACTCCAAGGTACCTGAATAAAATAGATAAAACAAGGCTCAATGCAGCGTAATAAAAGTAAAGTTAGCTTATATGAAACTAGCATCAAAACAAAGTTAGTCTTTATTATGCAACAACTTCTGTGATATTAAGTATTTTTGCCAGTTTAACCTCAATTTGAATAGATAGAATTATGCATGCTTACTGCACATGCTCAGGACATACTACATCCACCAGTACTATTTAGTACGTAGTGGTTGTGTGACTTGGAGTCACTTTTGAATTCCTAAGCATTTCTAATACCCAAATTTTAGGAGTCCTGGTCCCATTGAAGGACGCTGATTAAGAAGAGAGAAAGAGACAGAGACAGAGACAGAGAGACACAGAGAGAGAAAGGAGACATTTTACTGGGACATTTTTACAGAGTCGGGTTGAAGAGAGAACCAGCTAGACACAGCTGAAGACAGAATGAGCCAGAGAATGAGAAGGAGCCAGAAGTCAAGAACAGATTGCTAGAGTTCTTTTGAGGCCAAGCAGAGCAAGGCAGAAGAGAAGCCAGTTTGAATCAGTGAGCCTGAAGAGGAATATGAGCCAAAACAGCTGAATTGAACAAACCACACAGAATTCAGAAAGAACTCAAAAGGGTGAGCTTATTCAGCAGTAAGTGTCAGAGGCTGAAAACATTCTAGGACTAGATTAGATTGTACGGAGGCTAGAAGCTTCCAGGATTAGGCCTAGGTTAGCAGATGGAGGCAGTAAGGCTCTGAGATGACAGTTACATCAGGAGAATAAAAGATATTTACTATACTATATATAGGACTGGTACTCCATGCTTTCACCATGGTTCTAGATATACAGGTAGGGGAAAAAAAGATGGAATCCTAAATAAAACAGTGAAATAATATTTTCATTTGTACCTTGAATGTAAAATTCATTTATTGTATGTTTTTAAGCTATCTGACTCTTGACTATATTTCATTACATGGCCTGGACCTCTTCTTTAAAAAAAAAAATTTACTTTACATCCTGGTTGCAGCCTCCCCTCAACTCCTCTCTTTCCAGCCCTTCCCTCCTGCTCTTCCCTCCACCCACCAATCCTCTTGTATTTCCTTTCTCTTTATAAAAAGGGAGCCTTCCATGGGTATCATCCTGCCTTGGCATATCAAGTTACAGTAGGATTAGGTACATCTCCTATTGTGGCTATAAAGGGCAGCTCAGTTGGGGGAAAGGAATCCAAAGGCAGTCAACAAACTCAGAGACAGATACTACTGCTGTTAGGACTCTTACATGAAGACTAAGCTGTACATCTGTTACATATGTGCAGAAGGCCTAATTCAGCCCCATGCATGGTCTCTTCTTGGTGGTTCAGTCACTGTAGGTCCCTATGGGCACATGCTAGTTGATTCTGTGTGTTTCCTTCTAGTGTCCTTGACATCTCTGACTCCTTCAATCCTTCCTCCTCCTCTTCCAAAGGATTCCCCAAGTTCCTATTTTTTTAATTAAATTTTTATTTTTTATATTAATTACAGTTTATTTGCTTTGTATCCCAGCTGTAGCCCCCTCCCTTATTCCCTCTCAATCTCACCCTCCCTTCTTCATCTCCTCCCTGCCCCTTTCAAGTCCACTGATAGAGGAGGTCCTCCTCCTCTTCCATCTGACCCTAGCTTATCAAGTCTCTTCAGAACTGGCTACAATGTCCTCCTTTGTGGCCTAGCAAGGCTGCTCCTCCCTCAAGGGGGGATCGTGTCAAAGAGCCAGCCATTGAGTTCATATCAGAGACAGTCCCTGTTCCCCTTACTAGGAAACCCACTTGGATACTGAGCTACCATGGGCTACATCTGAACAGGGGTTCTAGGTTATATCCATGTATGATCCTGGGTTGGAGAATCAGTCTCAGAAAAGATCCCTGTACCCAAGCTCCTCTTAATGTGTGGCTGTTGGTTGATGCATCTGTTTCCATCAGTTGATGTGTGAAGCCTCTCAGAAAACATTTATGCTAGGTTCCTGTCAGCAAGTACAGCAGAATATCATTAATAGTGACAGGGGTGAGCTCTTTCTCATGGCATTGGTCTCAAGGTGTGCCAATCCTTGATTGAAAATTCCCTCAATTTCTGCTCACTCTTTACTCCTGTACATCTTGTAGGCAGGGCAAATTGTGGGTTAAAGATTTTGTGGCTGGGTTACTGTCACAATCCTTCCATTGAAAGTATTTTTTGGTTAAAGGGATCACTGAATCAGGTTCCATATCTCCCATTGCTAGGAGTTTTAGATAGGATCACCCTCATAGATTCCTGGGAGTTTCCAATGTCCTAGGTCTTTACCTCCTCCCAGAGATGCAACCCCCCCCACACACACTGATTCCAATTTTTCTTGGTACTCTCTCCCTCCAAGCTCCTTCCTCTTGGTCCCTCCTAGTCCTTCCCCCCCTCCACCACCTTATTCCCTCTTTCTATCCATCCCCCATGCCTATTCTATTTCCCCTTCTCCTTGAGATTCAAACTTCTTCCCATGGGTCCTCCTTCTTTCTTTAATTTGATGTTGGTTTTCAGCTTACTATATATATTGCCTGCATTGTGATAAGGTATGCACTTTATATCCCTGATCATCTCTCTAAGACTTTTATCAACTAAGGATTTTCCAGCAACTAATGAGATAATCGTGATTTTCTTTTTTCTTTCAGTTTGTTTAAATGGTGGGTTACATTGATGGCTTTTTGTAGGTTGAACCATCCCTCCATCTCTAGAATGAAGCCTACTTGATAAGGGTGGATAATGTTTTTGATGTGTTCTTGGATTCAGTTTGTGAGTATCTTATTGAGTATTTTGCGTTAATGTTCATATTTTAGAATGGCCTGAAGTTATCTTTCTTTGTTGAATCTGTGTGGTTTAGGTATTAGGATGACTGTGGCCTAAGAGAATAATTTTTGCAGTCTTCCATCTGTTTCTATTTTGTGGAATAATTTAAAAAGTATTGGTGTTAATTCTCCTTTGAAACTCTGGTGGAATTCTGCACTAAAGCAATATGGCTTGAGGGATTTATTTATTTATTTATTTATTTGTTTGTTTGTTTATTTATTTACGTTGGGAGACTTTTAATGACTGCTCTAATTCCTTAGTGGTTATAAGTCTATTTAAATTGTTTACCATATCTTTATTTAACTTTGTTATGTAGTATCTATCAAGAAAATCATCCATTTCATATAGATTTTTCAATTTTGTGGATTACAGGCATTTGAAGTAAGACCTAATGATTCTTTGGTTTTCCTTAGTGTCTGTTGTAATGTCCCCCTGTTATTTCTCATTTTATTAATATGGATATTATCTCTCTGCTTTTTAGTTAGTTTGGTTAAGAGTTTGTTTACCTTTCTATGATTTTGAGAAAACCATCAACTCTTGGTTTCATTGATTCTCTGTATTGTTCTTTTTGTTTCTAATGTATTGATTTTAGTCCTGAGTTTGATTATTTCCTACCCTCTACTCCTCTTGTGTGTGTTTACTTTTCTGGTTCTAGAGCTTTCAGATGTGCTGTTAAGTAGGCAGTTTGAGATTTCACTTATTTCTTTATGAAGTCACCTAGTACGTAATCACTTTTTTTTTTCTTAGTCCTGCTTTCATTGTGTCCCATAAGTTTGGATATGTTCTACCTTTGTTTTCATTGAATTCTAGAAAGTTATTCAATTTTTTAATTTCTTTTTGACCCAGTGGTCATTGAGAAGGGACTTGTTCAGTTTCCATGAGTTTGTAGGCTTTCTGTTGTTTCTGTTTTTGTTGAAATCTAGCTTCAATCCATGGTCTTCTGATAAGATACAGGAGGTTATTTCAACTTTATTGTATCTGTTGAGAGTTTCTTTGTGACAATATAAATGCTCAAATATGAAGATGGTTTTTTGAGGTGCTAGGAAGAAGGTATAAATTTTTTTGTGATTGAGTGAAATTTTCTGTATATACCTGTTAGGCACATTTGATTCATAACATCTGTTAGTTTCATTATCTGTCTCTTTAGATTTTGTCGAGAGGACCTGTCCATTGGTGATAATGGGGTGTTGAAGTCTCCCACTATTAATGCATGGTGTTCAATATGTGTTTTAAGTTTTAGTAATTTTTTTAATGAATGTGGATGCCCTTGGAATTGAGGCATAGATATTCAGAATTGAGATATCTTGGCAGATTTTTCCTTTGATGAGTATGAAGTGTCTTTCTCCATATCTTTTAATTAATTTTGTTTGAAAGTCTATTTTATTAGGTATTAAAATGGCTACTCCAGCTAGTTTCTTGGGTCCATAGGCTTGGGAAATATTTTTTCATCTTTTTATACTACAGTATCTTTTGGCTGAGGTGTGTTTCTTGTATGCAACAGAATGATGGATCCTGATTTCACATCCGTTCTGTTAGCATGTGTCTTTTTATTGGGGCATTGCTGCTGAGAGATAATAATGACCAATGGTTGTTAATGTTGTTGGTCAGAGTGTGTGTGTATATCTGTGTGTGTGTGTGTGTGTGTGTGTGTATACATACGTGCACATGTATGCCGGCACTTATCTTCTTTTGTTTTTGCTAGTATGGAATCTTCTGTAAGATTGTATTAGTGGATGCAGAGGCAAAAGAACAATGAGTTCAAGGACAATCTGAGATCTCCACAGTAAAACCCATGCCAAGAAACAATAAATAAATAGTATAAAATATTAAAATATGCAAGATAAAAGTTCTAATGTCATGTTTAAAGACAAATCCATTAGACAACCAGACAATTTTTTAGAAGAACCTCTAAATGACAAAAGTGCATGGAATGATGTATTTCAAATTTGGAAGAGAAACATGCCAGTCCAGATTAATAAACCTACATAGGTTCTAGTTGAGAATATAGTAATAGTAATAATAATAATAATAATAAATTTTATTTTTAACTTTACTTGATTAGAATAGTTTAGAAAACATTCCTCTAGGAATATGTAAGGGTATTTCTACAAAAATTTAAACAAGAAGGAAGGATCAACAAAGAGTAATCACAGTACCATTTCTTGGCCAGGATTCAGCAATTTGGAGAAAGGGTAAAGTTACTGCTTGCTAACTCTTGGTACATATGACCAGATGCTACATAGTCTTGAGGCCCTATTGACTTCAGCATTATGGAATGTACTGCAAAAGTATGAGTCAACATAACCCTTTCTTCCATTAAGTTTATTTTTTTTTTTTGTCATACACTTTGTTACAGTATAGGAAAATTAAAGTGACAAAGAAATTTGGAAACAAGGGGTAGGGTAACACATTGTCAACAAGATGGTATTTTACCATCAGGCATAATGACATATTTACATACTGATGGGATGTTACCAAGGTTTTAAAAAGTGGGTGGAGCCAAACAATGTGGGGTCAGTTCAGTTTCCCTGCAAAGAAGTCCCTAAATTGCCATTTCATGAAGTTGGAAAGGTGATACCTTGCTGTATTGCATGTTTTTCCAAATTGCAATATTTTCTCTGAACTGAAATATTTGTCTCAGAAAGGATCTGGAGAATGAGGAGATTTACAACATAAACACAATCTGAGAAGAATAGAAACTTAGACAGTTTTTGAGCCTACCTCTGATAATGAGTTAAAAGGGAGAAAACACATCTCCGAACCCACCCCCATGAAGTGTGGAGATCTGCAATTCGCCATCCAAATAAAGAGTTTTCTTCAGTAATTGTTAGGCTGTCTAAGCTGTTACTTTTCTGTGGAGAGTAGAGCATTGAAAGGGGTAGGGATTGTCACAAAAGCAGAAAGACTCAGTTATTTTTTTTTAAGATTCTTATTTATTTTTTATTAGTTACAGTTTGTTTACATTGGGTCCCAGCTCTAGCCCCCTCCTCCCTCCCCTTCCAATCCAACTGTCCCTTCCTCTTCTTTTCCTATGCCCCTCCCCGACTCCAATGATAGAAGGGGTCCTCTTCCCATTCCATCTGACCATAGTCTATCAAGTCGCATTAGGACTAACTTCTTTGTCTTCCTCTGTGGACTGGTAAGGCTGCACCCCACTCAGGGGGAGGTGATCAAAGAGCCAGCTAATGAGTTCATTTCAGAGACAGTCCCTGTTCCCCTTAAAAGGGTACCCACTTGGAGAATGAGCTTCCATGGGCTTCTCCTGTGCAGGGATTCTAAGTTATTTCCATTCATGGACCTTGGATGGGGTATCAGTCTCAGAAAAGACCCCTGTGCCCAGATTTTCAGTTCTTTGCTCCCCTTGTGGACCTCCTGTTTCCTCTAGGTTTTTCTATCTACCCCTTCTTTCATAACATTCCCTGTACTCTGCCCAAATCATGCATCTCAGCATATGTTTTGATACCCTACTGGGTATAGTATTTCAGAGGTCCTCTGTGATAGTCTCCTGTTCTGTTCCCTGTTTTCTCCCTCTTTCGATATCTCTCTCACTTGCCTTTCTGAATGAAGACTGAGCATCTTTCGCAGGGTCCTCCTACTTGATTAACTTCCTTAGGTATACAGATTTTATTATGATTATCCTACATTATCTGCCTAATATCCACTTATAAGTGAGTATATACCATGTGTGTCTCACTGCTTCTGAGATACCTATTCTTGGATATCTTTCCTAGATCCCACTATTTGCCTGCAAATTTCATGATTTCTTTGTGTTTAATTGCTGAGTAGTATTCCATATTGTGTAAATAGACCACATTTTCTGTATCCATTTGTCCTTTGAGGGACATCTGGATTGTTTCCAGGTTCTAGCTATTATGAATAAAGATGCTACGAACATGGTGGAGCAAATGTGTTTGTTGTACAGTTGAGCATATTTCGGATATATACCTAAGAGTGTTATAACTGGATCTTGAGGTAGCACTATTCATAATTTTCAGAGAAAAAGCCAGATTTATTTCCAAAGTGGTTGTACAAGGTTAACAAGCAATGGAGGAGGGTTCCCCTTTCTCCACAACCTCACCAGCATGTGTTGTCACTTGTGTTTTTATCTTAGCCATTCTGATGGGTCTAAGGTGAAATATCAAGGTCATTTTTATTTGCATCTTCCTGATAACTAAGGAAGTTGAGCATTTCTTTAAGTGTCTTGTTTCTCTGCCATTCTATATTGCTTTATTGAGAATTCTCTGTTTAGCTCTGTACTCAGTTTTTTAATTGCTCGTACTCAGTTTTTTAATTGGATTACTTGGTTTGTTGGTGTTTAACCTCTTAAGTTCCTTATATATTCTGGATATTAGCCCTCTGTCAGATATAGGTATGGTGAAGATCCTTCCCAATCTGAAGGCTGTTGTTTTGTTATGATGACTGTGTCCTTTGCTTTACAGAAGCTTTTCAGTTTCATGAGGTCCCATTTATTGATTGTTGATCTTAGAGCCTGTGCTGTTGGTGTTCTGTTCAGGAAGTTGTCTCCAGGGCCAATGACTTCAAGGCTCTTCCCCAATTTTTCTTCTAACAGGTTTAGTGTGTCTGATTTTATGTTGAGGTCTTTGACTGACTTGGACTTTAGTTTTGTGCAAGGTGATAAATATTGATATATTTGCACTTTTTTTTCATGTAGATATATTGTTAAACCAGCACCATTGGTTGAAGAGGCTGTCTTTATTCCATTGTATTGTTTTTTGCTTCTTTGTAAAAAATCAAATATTTGAAGGTTTTTTAGTTTATTTCTGGGTCTTCTTTTCAATTCCATTGATCGTCCAGACTCTTTCTTTGCCAGTACCATGAGATTTTTATTACTGTTGTTCTATTTTACAGCTTAAGGTCAAGGATGGAGATACCTCCAGAATATTTGTTATTGTACAGGATTGTTTTAGTAATCCTGAATTTTTTGTTTTTCTATGTGAAATGATAATTGTTCTTTTATGTTTTGTAAAGAAATGTGTTGGTATTTTCATTTGAATTTTATTGAATCTGTACATTACTTTGGTAGTACGGCCAGTTTCACTATGTTAATCCTACTGATTCATGAGCATGGGAGATCTTTTTATGTTCTGATATCTTCTTCAATTTCTTTCTTCAGAGACTTCAAGCTTTTGTTTTTACATATAGGTCTTTCACTTGCTTGGTTCGGTCACACCAAGGGACTTTATGTTATTTATGACTATTGTGAAAGATATTATTTCCCTATTTTTTTTCTCAGTCCTTTTGTCTTTTTTTTATACGGGAATGCTATTGAGTTTTTAAAGTTTATTTTGTATTCAGCTACTTTGCTGAAGGTGTTTATCACCTGAAGGAGTTCTCTGGTTCAATTTTTGGGATCACCCACATATTCTACCATATCATTTGCGAATAGTGATACTTTGACTTCTTCTTTTCCAATTTGTATTCCCTTAATTTCCTTTAGTTGTCTTATTGCTCTAGCTAAGTGTACAAGTATTATGTTCAGAAAGGGAGAGAGTGGGCAACCTTGACTTGTCCCTGATTACAATAGGATTGATTTAAGTTTCTCTACATTCTATTTGATATTGGCTATAGGCTTGCTGTATATTGGCTTTACAACATTTAGGTATGTGCCTTGTATCCCTGATCTCTTTAAGACTTTCAATATGAATGGGTGTTTGATTTTGTCAAATGCTTTTTTGGCATCTAAGGAGATGATCATGTGATTTTTGTCCTGTTTGATTATGTGGTGGGTTACATTGATGGATTTCAGTATATTGAACCACCACTGCATGCCTGCGATGAAGTTAAGTTGCTTGTATGAGATGTCTCAAACTGCTTTCTGGAGGCACTTAGTGCTGTGAACTGTCCTTTGAGCACTGCTTTCATTGTGTCCCATAAGTTTGCATAAGTTGTGCCATCATTTTCATTTAATTTTAGGCAGTCTTCAATTTCTTTTTCATTTCTTCCCTGACCAAGCTTTCATTGAGTAGAAAGTTGTTTAGTTTCCATATGTATGTGGCCTTTTTTTTATTTCTGTTGTTCTTGAGGTCTAATTTTTGTACATCATGGGGTGCAAGGGATTATTTCATTCTTCTTGTATCAGTTGAATCTTGCTTTGTGCCAAACTATATGCTCAATTTTGGATTAGGTTCCCTGGGGTGCTGAGAAGAATGTATCCTTTTTTGAGTTTGGGTGAAAAGTTCTATAGTCATCTTTAAGGTCCATTTGATTTATGACTTCTGTAAGTGTCATTACTTGTGTATTTAGCTTCTTTTTAGATGATCTGTCCCTTAGTGAGAATGGAGTGTTGAAGTCTCCCACTATTAAGATGTTGAAAATTATCTGTGATTTCAGCTTTAATAAAGTTGCATTAATGAATGCAGGTGCTCTTGCATTTGGCGCATAGACGTTCAGGGTAGTGATGTCCTCCTGTTTGATTTCCATTTGATGAGAATGAAGTGTCCCTCCTCATTTTTTTGATTAATTTTGTTTGAAAGTATTTTATTAGATATTAGGATAGCTACCCCAGCTTGTTTTCTGGGTCCATTTGTTTGAAAAACTTTTTTTTCCCCCAGCCCATTACTCTGATGCAGTATCTGTCTTTGTTGCAGAGGTATGTTTCTTGAATGCAGCTTTGCTGGATATAGTGGTCAGGTTTGACATCTGTGTTTTCTTAGAGTCTGCATGTCATCTGCCCAGGCCCTTCTCACTTTCATAGTTTCTGTTGATAAGTCTGATGATTCTGATAGGTCTACCTTTTCATGTTACTCGGCCTTTTTTTTTTTTTTTTTTTTTTTTTTTTTGTACTGTAGATTTAATGTTTTGACTATTATGTGACATTAGGAGTTTCTTTTCTGGTCTAGTCTATTTGGTGTTCTGTAAGCCTCTTGTATGCTTAAGGACATCTCTTTCATTAAGTTGAGAAAAAAATTTCTTCTATGATTTTCTTGAAAATATTTTCTGGACCTTGGAGCCTGGACACTTTTTTTTTTTTTTTTTTTTGTCGTCTCTTCCTATTATTCTTAGATTTTGTCTTTTTATGCCATCCTTGATTTCTTGGATGTTTTTTATTTGTAACTTTCAGATTTTATTTTTTTCTTTGAGAGATGTATCAATTTCTGCAATTGCATCTTCAGCTCCTGAGATTCTCTTTTCCATCTCTTGTGTTCTTTTCGTGATGCTTACCTTTGTGGTTCATGATCTCTTCATTAAGTTCCCCAGCTCCAGGATTTTCTCTGTTTGTGTTTTCTTTTTTGATTCTAATTCTGTTTTCACGTCTTGTACAATTTACTTCATCTGTTTGAATGCAGACTACTGTCATTATGATGGCATTTATTTTTGTGTTCATATCTTCTTTTTGTGTCTCCATTTTTGTAGCTATATTTGCTTTTATTTTTTTGAGAGCTTTGTTAATTTCTTATTTATGTGTTTCTAATAATTGAAGAAGCATAGATTTTTTAAAATTTTATTTATTATTTTTAATTACAATTTATTCACTTTCTATCCCAGGTTTAACCCCCTTCCTTGTCCCCTCCCAATCCTACTCTCTCCCTTAACACCTTCCATGCTCCTCCCCAATGTCTACTGATATGAGAGGACCTTCTTCCCTTTCCTCTGAACCTAGCCTATCAGGTCTCATCAGAACTGGCTGCATTGTCCTCCTCTGTGGCCTGGTAAGAGTGCTCCCCAATCAGGGGAAGGTGATAAAAGAGCCAGCCCTTGAGTTCATGTCAGAGATAGACCCCGTTTCTATTACTAGGGAATTGGAGACTGTTCATCTATGGGCTACATCTGTGCAGGGATTCTAGGTTATATCCACACATGGTCCTTGGTTGGAGTATCAGTCTCACAAAAGACCCCTGGGCCTAGATAATTTGGTCCTGTTGTTCTGCTTGTGGAGCTTTCTGTCTCCCACATCTTTCATAAGATTCCCTGCACTCTGCCCAAAGTTTGGCTATGATTCTCAGCATCTGCTTTAATACCTTGCTGGGTAGAGTCATTCAGAGGCCCTTTATGGAAAGCTCCTGTCTTGTTCCTTGTTTGCTCCATCTTTGGATTTCTGTCCTTTTTGTCTTTCTGAGTAAGGACTGATCATCTTACCCAGGGTCCTCCATCTTGCTTAGCTTCTTGAGGTGTACAGATTTTAGTATGTTTATCCTATCTTATATGTCTAGTATCTACTTCTAAGTGAATATATACCATGTGTGTCTTTCTGCTTCTGGGATACCTCACTCAAGATGATCTTTTCTAGTTTCACCCATTTGCATGAAAATTTAGTGATTTGTTTTTGATTGTTGAGTAATATTCCATTTTATAAATGTACCAAATTTTTTTGTATCCATTCCTAGTTGAGGGACATCTGGGTTGTTTCCACATTCTGGCTACAATATATAAAACTGCTACTAACATGATTGAGCAAATGTCCTTGTTGTGTGTAGTTGAACATCTTTCAGATATATGCCTAGGAGTGGTATAGCTGGATCATGAGGAAACACTATTCCTAATTGTCCGAGAAAGCACCAGTTTGATTTCCAAAGTGGATATATAAGTTTGCATTTCTACCAGCAATGGAGGAGGGTTTCCCTTTCTCCACATCCTCTCCAACATGTGTTGTCTCTTGACTTCTTGATCTTAGCCATTCTGATACATGTAAGGTGAAATTTCAGGGTTGTTTTGATCTGTATCTTCCTGATGACCACGGATGTTGAGCATTTCTTGAAGTGTTTTTCTGCCATTTGATAGTCCTCTATTTATATTTCTCTGTTTAGCTCTGTACCTATTTTTTAATTGGATTGTTTGATTGGTTGTTGTTTAACTTCTTAATTTCTTTACACATTTTGGATAATATATAGATGTAGGGTTATCAGATATAGGATTGGTGAAAATCCTTTCCCAGTCTGTAGGCTGTCCTTTTGTTTTGATGACAGTGTCCTTTGCTTTATAGAATCTTTTCAGTTTTGTGAGGTCCAATTTATTGATTGTTGATCTTAGAGCCTGTCCTGTTGGTGTTCTGTTCAGGAAGTTGTCTCCTGTGCCAATGAGTTCAAGGCTCTTCCCCACTTTTTCTTCTAACAGGTTTAGTGTGTCTGATTTTATATTGAGGTCTTTGATCCACTGGACTTTAGTTTTGTGTAGGGTGTTAAATATGGATCTATTGGCACTTTTCTACATGTAGACATCCAGTTAGAACAGCACCATTTGTTGAAGATGCTGTCTTGTTTCCATTGTATGGTTTTGGTTTCTCTCTAAAAAATCAAGTATTCCTATGTTTGTAGGTTTATTTCTGGTCTTTCTATTCAATTCCATTTATCCATCATTCTGTTTCTATGCCAGTACTGTGCAGTTTTCATTACTATTGCTCTGTAGTACAGTTTAAAATCAGGGATGTTGAGATCAACAAAACCAAAAAATTTAAGCACAAGGGTCTTTCCTGAGACTCATACTCCAACCAAGTACCATGCATGGAGATAACCTACAACTCCTGCACAGATGTAGCCCATGGCAGTTTAGTATCCATTTGGGTTCCATAGTAATGAGAACAGGGACTGCTTCTGACATGAACTGATTGGCCTGTTCTTTGATCACCTCCCCCTGAAGGGGAAGCAGCCTTACCAGGCCACAGAAGAAGACAATGCAGCCACTCCTGATGAGACCTAACAGACTAGGATCAGAAGGAAGAAAAAGAAATCCTCCCCTACCAGTGGACATGAGGAGAGGAGTGTGTGGAGAAGGGGAAGGAAGGGAGGGATTGGAAGGGGAGAAGGGAGGGAACTAGATGGGGGATACAAAGTAAATAAAGTATAATTAAAAATAAAAAAAATAAAAGAATTGGAAAGAGAAAAAAATCAGGGATGTTGATACCTCCAGAAGATCTGAGTTGTACAGGATTGTTTTAGTGATTTTGAGTTTTTTGTTTTTCCATATGAATTTGAGAATTGTTCTTCAAGGTCTGTGAAGAGTTGTGTTGGTATTTTGATGAGAATTGCATTGAATCTGTAGATTGGCTTTGGCAGGATGCTCATTTTCATTATGTTAATCTATCAATCCATGAACATGGGAGATCTTCCCATCTTCTGATATCTTCTTCAATATCATTCTTCAGAGACTTGATGTGTTTTTCAAATAGGACGTTCACTTGCTTGGTTAGAGTCACACCAATATCCTTTATGTTATTAGTGACTATTGTGAAAGATGTCCTTTCCCTAATTTCTTTCTCAGCCCTTTTTTGTTTGGTTTACAAGACGGCTGCTGATTTTTTTTTTTTTTTTAGTTAATTTTGTATCCAGCCACATTGCTGGATGTGTTTATCAGTTGAAGGAGCCCTCTGGTTGAATTTTTGATACTATCATATCATCTGCAAATAGTGATACTTTCAATCCTTCTTTTCCAATCTGTATCCCCTTGATCTCCTTTAGTTGTTTTATTGGCCTTGTTAGGACTTCAAATACTATGTTGAAGAGATATGGTAAGAGTGGGCAGCCTTGCCTTGTCCCTTATTTCAGTGGAATTATTTTAAGTTTCTCTCTATTTAGTCTGATGTTGGCAATAGGCTTGCTATTATTATTTTTAGGTATGTGCTTTCTATGCTGATCTCTTCATGACTTTAAATATGAATTAGTGGGAGTTTGTCATATGCTTTTTCAGCAACTGAGGAAATGATCATGTGGTTTTTCTCCTTCAGCTTCTTTATATGGTGGATTACATTGATGGATTTCTGTATATTGAACCACTCCTGCTTGCCTGGGATGAAGCGTATGTGGTCATGTTGGATTATATCTTTTATGTATTCTTGGATTCAGTTTTCACGTATTTTATTGAGTATTTTTGCATCAATGTTCATTAGAGAGATAGGTCTGCAGTTCTCCTTTTTTGGTTGGGTCTTTGTGTTGTTCAGGTATCAAGGTGACTGTGGCTTCATACAATGGATTTGGTAATGTTCCTTCTTTTCTATTTTGTGGAATAGTTTGAAGAGAAATGGAGTTAGCTCTTCTTCAAAGGTCTTGTAGAATTCTGTGCTGAAACCATCTGGCCCTTGGCCTTTTTTGGAAGGGAGAATTTTTATGACTGCTTCTATTTTCTTGGGATATATAGGACTATTTACCTCATCTTGATTTAATTTTGTTAGATGGAATCTCTCAAGAAAATTGTCAGTTTCATTTAGAGTTTCAAATTTTGTGGCATGCAGGCTTTTGTAGTAAGACCTAAAGATTGTTTGGATTTACAGAGTGTCTGTTGTTATTTCCCTTTTCCTTTCTGATTTTGCTGATTTGTACAGTTTCTCTCTGCCTTTTAGTTCTTTGGCTAAGCGTATGTCTATCTTGTTAATTTTCTCAAAGAACCAGCTCTTGGTCTTATTGATTCTTTGAATTGCTTTCTTTGTTTCTAATGCATTGATTTTGGCTCTGAGTTTGATTATTTCCAATCTTCTACTCTTCTTATATGTGTCCTCTTTTTTTGTTCCTAGTGCTTTTAGGTATGCCATTGAGTTGCATGTATGAAATGTCTGGAACTTCTTTCTTGATGCACCTAGTGCTATGAACTTTCCTCTTAGTAATGCTTTCCTTCTGTCCCATAAGTTTGAGTAAGTTTTGCTTTAATTTTCATTGAATTTTAGGAAGTCTTGAGTTTATTTTTACATTTCTTCCTTGACCAAGGTGTCATTGACTAGAGAGTTGTTTAATTTCCATGTCTATGTCAGCTTTTTGTTATTACTCTTGCTGTTGAGGTCTAGTTTTAGGCCATGATGGTCTCATAGGATACAAGGGATTATTTCAGTCTTCTTGTATCTTTTGAGGCTTGCTTTGTGCTCAACTACATGGTCAATTTTTGAGAATGCTCCATGAGAAGCTGAAAAGAATTTAGACACTTTTGTGCTTGGGTGAAAAGTTCTGTAGACATCTATTAGACCTATTTGGTTTAGGACCTCTGCAGGTGTCATTATTTCCCTATTTAGCTTCTTTCTAGATGATCTATCCCTTGGTGATAGTGGAGTGTTGAAGTCTCCCACTATTAAGGTGTTGTGATTATTGTGTGATTTAAACTTTAAAAATGTTTCATTTGCACATGTAGGTGCTCTTGTGTTTGGGGCAAAAAATCTTCAGGATTATGATGTCCTCCTGGTGGATTTTTCCTTTGATGAAGATGAAGTGTCCCTCTTCCTTTTTTGATTAATTTTGTTTGAAAGTCTATTTTATTAGATATTAGGATTGCTACTCCAGCTTGTTTTCTGGGTTCATTTGCTTGAAAACCATTTTTCAGCCCTTTACTCAGAGGTAGTGTTTATCATTGTTGTAGAGATATGTTTCTTGTAAGCAGCAGAATATTGGATTCTGTTTCTGCAACCTGTTAGTCTTTGTCTTTTTATTGGATATTTGAGTTAGTTGATGTTGATAGATAATAGTGACCAATGAATGGTAGTTCCTTTTATTGTGGAGTTGGGTTGGTGGTGTTACTGTGTTTCTATGCCTGTTTTTTTTTTTTTAATTCTTTTTTGTGTGTGGGAAGTTATCTATATCCTGTGTTTTCTTGGGTGAAGATCATTTTGTTGGGCTGGAGTTTTCTTTCTAGTATCTTCTGTAGGGTTAGGTTGCTGTGTAGATATTGTTAAAGTTTTGTTTTGTCGTGGAATATTTTGTTTTCTCCATCTATGTTGACTGAAGGCTTTGCTGGGTATAGTAGTCTGGGTTGGGATTTGTGGTCTCTTAGAGTCTTCATGACATCTGTCCAGGATCTTCTGGCTTTGATATTTTCTGTTAAGAAGTCTAGTGTGATTCTTATAGGTCTCCCTTTATATGTTACTTGGCCTTTTTCCCTTGCTGCTTTTAATATTTTGTTGTTGTTGTTGTTCTGTAGATTTAATGTTTTGACTATTAAGTGACATGAAGAGTTTCTTTTCTGGCTTAGTCTATTTGCTTTTCTGTAGGCCTCTTGTATATTATGGACATCTCTTTCTTTAAGTTGGGAAATTTTTTTTCTATTATTTTCTTGAAAATCTTTTCTGGACCTTGGAGTCTGGAATCTTCTTTTTCATCTCTTCCTATCATTGTTAGATTTCTTCATTTCATGGTATCCTTGATTTCTTGGATGTTTTGTTTTTGGAACTTTTCTGACTTTATTTTTCCTTTGAGAGATATATCAGTTTCTGCAACTTCATCTTCAGCATCTGAGATTCTCTCTTCCCTCTCCTCTATTTTGTTGGTGATGCTTACCTTTGTGTTTCTTGATCTTTTCTCTAAGTTCTCCAGCTTCTGGGTTTTCTCTTTTTGTGTTTTCTTTATTGATTCTTATTCTGTTTTCATGTCTTGCACCATTTCCTTCATCTGCTTGAATGTGGATTCCTGACCTTTTACTTGATGCCCTTACTTTTTTTCCTTTCTATGAGCCACTACTTATGCCTCTAATTGTTTGGCTGTATATGCCTGTATTTCTTTGAGAGGTTTGTTCATTTCCTGTTTATGTGCCTCTAATAACTGGATGAGCATAACTTTAAAATAATTTAAAATATGCTGTGTTTCCAATGAATTAAAATATCAATTGATTTTAGAGGTTGCTGGTGAAGCCATGATATCTTGATTTTTGTTGGATGTTTCATTTTGCAGACCTCTAGCCTTCTACTTATCTGTTATCTTCCCTGTTTGGTCCTGGAGTTTTACTTCATTCTAGGTTCATTTTTCTCTAATGTCTGCAGTTATTCTTCTGGAAGATGAAAATGGTCCACCTGTTTGAGATTGGAAGTTGGTGTTTTTCAGCTGTAGCTAAGGGAGCAGGGTTACAGTCATATATGTGTTAGCCTAGGCATTTGTGTGGCAGCGTGCTTTGAGGGAGAGGGTGTTAGAGCATGTAGATGCCTGAAGTGTTGTGCTTAAGCACAGAGTTGGGGGTGAGGTGTGGGTATTGGCACTGTTTGCAGGCCCAATGTGCATGTGCAGGTCCCCTGAATATCTCAGTGGCTTACAGACCTGTTGTACTGTCCACCTGGTATTCAGATCTGTCTGGGCTCCATGTATTGTTTGCCTAGACTCCACTGGTAGACCCACAGAACAGGGGTTTCAATATTGAGAATGTTCCCCCAAAGATCCCCACGTTTCCCACAGTTGGGATGTGGGTGGGAGAGATCATATGTCTGACTGCTAGCTTAGAGGGACTCCGGTTTGGGGCCTCTGTAAGCACTCACTTAAAGGTGCACTCACACGCTGGCAGGCCTAATTGGAAAGCACAGGGGATCCCACTATTCTCTGCTTACAGATTTGGGCCTGTAGTGGCAAATGAGAGTGTAGGAGATCCATCAGCTTTGTGATGTCCAGTGTTTCGCCACTGGACAGAGATGCCCCTGTAGCGTCAGTCACAGAGGGAGCACGTGGAGGCTCCTATATGGACTAGCCATTACCAATCCCCAGTGGCAGCTCTGGGAGGCCTGCTTCTACTGTTTTAGTCACAGAGCTTGGAGATTTGTACTTGGATTAGGTGCTGCCCTGCTCCAACTGCAGCACACCCCCCTCCCCCATGAAGCCCACCTGTGTCTTTTTAGTCACTGAGAATGGAGGCTTGTGCTTGGGCAAACACTGCAGTCTTAGACAAGCAAGGAGGTCAGTGCTTGGGGCAGAGACCACTGCCAGCTGCCTCTGAGGAGCAAGGATACCCATGCTATGGTAAAGGGGAAGTGTAGGGTGTTGAATATTGTCCACTCTCAGTCCCCGGAGATATCCACAGGCGTTCTGGACCCAAAGTGTCCCAGCTCACAGGTTGTCCTCTTTCTCCTAGCAAGCCTCAACGTAGATGTTCTGGCTTCAGCTGCCCCTCTACTCACCAATTTCGGGATTTCGGATCTGGTGCCCCTCAGATACAGCTTGTGCTGTTTGCAGCTGTCTTGGAAGATCTTGCCTACATTTCTTTAAGAGCTTTGTTCATTTCTTCTCTATATGCCTCTACTTGTGCTTCTACCAGTGCCTTTATTTGTTGGGCAATATTTGCCTGTATTCCTTTGAGAGCTTTGTTTGTTTCCTCTTTATGTGCCTCTAAGAACTAGATACACATAGATTTGAGGTCATTTTCCTGTGTTTCCAATGATTTAGCATATCTATTGATTTTGAGATTTGCTGGCGAAACCATGATGTTCTGATTTTTGTTGGATGTGTTCTTATGCTGCTCTTTAACCCTCAGCCTATTTGTAACCTTCGCTGTTTGTTCCTGGAGCCTGTACTTCAGATTGGGTCCATTTTTGTCTAGTGTCTGGAGTATTCTTCAGGAAGATGAAAGAGGTCCACTGGTTTGAGAGTGGGTTTTGATATTTCAGATGCACTTAAGGGAGGAAGGTCACAGGCACAAGTGCACAAGTGCATGTGTATGGAGGTGTGCCTGCCTGGAAGGGTGGAGTGTGAGGGAGGAGCTTAAGGGAAGATTGTGGTGGAGGTGTGGTTATCAGGAGCATTGCATGTGAGCAGGTGTCCCGAATAGCTCAGTAACCCACAGGCCTTCGGTGGTAATTGTGTTCCAAGTGCTCAGATCTGTCTGGGTTGTACCATATTGGCTCCAGGAATTGTTTACAGTGATTATTTGGCTGGACTCCACTGCAAAGATGCAGCTGAAAGTGCAGGGGATGAATAGTTCACCACTCTCAGACCCTGAAGACATTCACTGTTAGGCCTGGATCCAATCTTCCCTAGCCCACAGTTTGTCCCCTCTAGCTGGGTAGCCTCAAAGTTCATGCTCTGGCTTCAGCTGCTAATCCACTCATCAGTTTTTGGAGTTTTGGAACCTCTGCCTTTCGGAAAAAGTGTGCACTGGTTGCCTCCATCTTGAAATTCCTATTGAGTATTTTTAAATCAATGTCCAGGAGGGAAGTTGGTCTGTAATTCTCTTTCTTTTTTGGATCTTTATATGGTTTGTTTATCGGGGTAAGTTTGACTTGCTCTGTTTGCTTTCTTATATATCCAACTCCTCAAGGGTAGCAACAAACACAGTGGACTGGGTCATCCCAAATTAAATATTAATCTGGAAAGTGTCCTACACACTTATCTAAATGCGGTCTGCATAGAGGCATTTACTCAGCTGAGGTTCCTTTCATTTGATAACTCTAGCTTGTTTCAACATGGGGAAAAACTAAGAAAGAAAAAAATAGGTCACTCTGCTAAATTCTTCAATCCTAATTTCTGCTTCCTTTTTTGCCAAGAAATGAGCAACGGTGGCATCACCACCACAAGCTCCTCCCAGGATGTATCCAACTACAGCTACTATTTCTATGGTGGGAACATGTGAATTGCTATATTTATAAGCAATATGAGATGTTAAATTTTTTTATTTCATTTATTTATTAATATTCAGGAAGGGTTTAGCATATTAATGTGTAGAGTCCTGAGGACAACTTTCCAGAGTTATTTCTCTCCTTCTATGATCTGAATCCTGGGTATGGTGCTCAGGCCATTGGACTTGATTGTCAAACACCATTTCTTCTGATCCATCTCACTAAGCCCTTTGAGAGTTGTTTCAGATCGTAAATATAGCTCACCCAAATCATCCAATGTGGAATAAACTCTCAATTCCTAAATAGCCAAATGTCCCATGAAGTTGATATTTTTTAACCATCATCATAGATCATTCTATAACTTGTAGGAATGACACATTGATGGAGTGGCAATAGGTGTAGAGATGTGACTTTCATGTGCCCTCAATAGAATGAAATTTCATTTCCTAAAATTTCAACAAATGCTTCAGAAATTTTATGATACATCTATCAACATCAGACACTAACATTGACAACCATTTAAAATATTTCTCAAGACCACTTGCCTGTGAATTGGCAAGTCAAATGGTAAGGTTCCTTCTATATTGCATAAGAGAGTAGCTTACCCAAGCCAAAGTACTATAACTTAAAAATTACAGTAATGCCACTATTTATGCCACCAGTAAATGCAATTTGTAATAGCTGAAAAGGAATAAAGTGAGAATAAACAGTAGAAAGGAAAAGAAAGATGCAATTTATACCTTTTTTTTACCAACTGCAGAGAGAATTTTATTTCACTTTAAAGTCTTCTTCCCTTTAAGTTGTGCCTCAGAGTATCATCCCCTGTTGTAATGTCTCTTTGCTGCCATAAAAAAATCCCTGTGTATGAAATAATGCAAATTTATTATTTAATTCTATTTAGGTCAATATTCTCATATCAGTTTTAATGGGCTAAAATATCCACAAACTTTTCCCTGTTAGTGTGGTTCTAGGTAGACTTTGTCTCCATGTCTCATTTAGCTTTTTGCTTCTATTTTAATTGTTTGGTTGATATTCCGCTCTTAATTTAAAAGTCAGCTGTATAGCAACATCCAGTCTCTCTCTAACTTCTGGCTTTTTCATACCACTTCTCGGTTATTCCAGTATTGCATTGCTTATTATTCCTCTGCTTTCAAAAGTACACCTTTGACTCTGAACTTCCTATATCACCCTCCTTTAAACTTCCAGGTTTATACTTCCTTCTACCATAGATCATCTTGAGTAATATTATTATCTTCAGATTCTCAGGTTAGTAACATTTTCAAGTCTATTTTTTTTTTACCATGAAATGTGTATTCACACTGCTCTAAAATACTTAGCTGTACACATTATTGGCCAAGCAGTATTACTCTGTTTGTCAAGTTGACCCTCTGTCCTTCCTGTATTAATATCCTTCCCATATACAAAATAAACTTACCTCCTTAAAATCCTGAATTTATTGCATGAATACAATGGAGGAGTTGTTTAAAAATATGTATAGAAAAATAGATGTGTATGACTTGTAGAATAGTTCATGAAGGTTGTGAAAGTGTGTCACTTGAGTATTCTTAAATGGAAAGCATAGAATACTGACTACTGCAAATTACATATGTCTACATTTATCAATATTTTGGTGATGAATAATCATAAAATTTAAAAAAATCCAGAATTCTAATTCCAAAATAAAGTTGAGCAGCAGAAAAACAAATAAATAGCCTATGAAAATATATATGTAAATAATATATTAAAATTATTATTTATATAAAATTCAAATATTTAATGGAAGTGATGCCCAAACTCACAACTCTGCACATGTAACTTCTTTAAATTCCAAGCCTGTGAAATTCTAATTTTATTGAGTGTTTTCCTGCTCACCTGAAAACTCTAAACAAAATAAGGGGTCCTAGCTCTTCAAATATTCATGTTTCCCATGTTTCGAGCCTAATTTAAACCCAGAATTAAAGTGTTTCTCTAACAACACATAGGCACACAAATATTCTAAGTATTTATGTCTCATTAGTATTTCATATTTTCAAATCCAGTGCCTTGTCTTTAATTGTCTTCCATTTGACTGGTAAGCCTCTGAATACTGAATGGAGTAAAACAAGTTGACTTGTAATTAAATATGGCTTTTTTTCTGGAGAGAAGATTTATTTTCTTCACTATAATTTAACTTCAAAAGACTAAGAATGGAAACTGAGATGATAGCAAAAGATTATGAAAGGGTGATAACGGAACAAAAGTCATATTTTATGATGAGATTTCTACAATTTTCTCAGCTTTTCATAAACTGGGAGGGATTTGTTCTCTTTAGTTTAGTGAGACTGTAAGTTGACATTAAAATACAATCCAGAAATAAAAATAAAATCGGCTGACCTTAAAGGTTCACTGTTTGCCTTTGACTAGCTTTCTGCAATATTCCTTCTGTTTTCACTATTAAAAATGTATTTCATCAATCTTCACCTAGAAAGACAAATGGGATGGACATGAGAAGTAGGAGAAAACAAGAAACAGCACAGGAGCCTACCATAGAGGATCTCTGAAAGACTCTACCTAACAGTGTATCAAAGCAGATGCTGAGATTTATAACCAAACGTTGGGCAGAGTGCAGGGAATCATATGAAAGAAGGGGGAGTTAGTAAGATCTGGAGAGGACAGGAACTCTACAAGGACCAAATATATCTGGGCACAGGGGTCTTTTCTGAGACTGATTCTCCAGCCAAGGACCATGCATGCATATAACCTATAACCCCTGCTCGGATGTGAAATGATTTTTAGAGTTTTCTTTTTTTCTCACTAAGTTTTTTTGCTATTGTTATTCTGAACGTATGTACCTTTCTTTCTTTCTTTTTTTTCAAGTCTTTTCTGTATTCTTCCTAGTTCCTCAGCCTCATATGCTATGTTTTCATGATTGTCTTCTGTTACTGAGGCTCTCGGTTACCAATACTAGAATTTCATCATTTAACTCATAATGTCTTTTATTTATCTAAGCGTCCAGCTAGTGAGAGAAATGTATTTTCTTTGAATTACTATGATTGCTACTTTTTTATTATCTTCCAGAATTCCACTCATTTACGTTTCCTAAGTCAATTATCCTATTTTTGAAAATGTATATGTATGTCACAGTATTCTTCCAGAAGATGGAACATTTAAAGTAAAATGATTACACTTCAATAATCTATGATAGATATCTATTTTTATACCTGTCTAGTATTTATCCCCCATTAGTAAAATGTCTTAATCTATTTTTGAAACAACAACACATTTACAGTATTAATGCAAATAGTTTGTATGAGATTAATTCTATACTCCAATAAAAGATTGCATATAACACAAACCTAATTATCACCATATTCCACCTCTGTGACAGCATTGGGAATATAGCCAAAAAAGATTCATTAAGACCTAATGTCGGGGCTTGTCCTGAATGTTTATTATGCCCTGGAATATTTCTCAAAGAGAAGTAAAACTAGGCCTTCCAAAGACTTATTCTTCAGAAGGGATTAATTTAGAATGAACTACACACAGAAAACAGTAGAGTGAAAGAGGATAGGAGTAAGTAGAGTGAGGTAGTGTTGGTCTAAGTCTTATTTTTTATTTAATTCATCTGAAAGTTTCCTGTCATTTAGAGTTCATAGTTACTTGACTCACACAATTTTTAGCTCTTTCAGAATTTTTACATCACTCCATCATAATATCTGTCTCTTTCATGATTCAAAAGTTTCCCTTTCATGTTTTTTTTCTTTTACCTTATATTATTTTCCTTCAGCATATACATTTAAATTTCTTATTTTATCTCCCACTATTTCTTTAACAAGCTACCGATTTCCTCCAAATGTTTTAGATCATTTATGTCAAAGACTTATCTATATCTTTGGGTATTTAAGAGTAATTTACTCTCATAGTATCTAAACCTCCAATATTTTTGAATTGTTAATTCAAAGTGTTAGAAGCGTTTTTCTATGGATCTCATTCTCCGTTCCTATCCTTGGTAATTCAGTCTCAGAAAAATACACTTAAGCTTGCTGTATGACGGCAGACTCAAATTAACTGCCTTTGATTAACAAAGTTAAAAAAATTCTTATTACCCTATCATTTAACATGTGTGGAGGGTTTTGACTTGACTTTTCTCTTTCACTGCCATAAACTGCTTAGTTTTTTTCCCCACAATGAATGTGACCATCTTGTTAGCTTTTATGTTCATCTCTAGAAAAAATGTTATTAATTTTTAAAATTTATTCCTCTCTTACATATTACATCCTGAACAAGTTTTTCCTCTGTCTTCCCTTCCTAGTCACTCCCTCTCCCTCTATCCACTCCTCTTTTCCTTTCAGAAAAGGGAAGGCTTCCCAGGGTTATCAACCAAACACAGCATATCAAGATGCAATAAGATTAACCACCTCCTCCTCCTATTAAGTCTTTGAAGAACAAATCAGTAAAAAAGTATTAGATAAATCACTGGATAACAAGTTTTTTTTTTCTTTTTTTATATTTTGAGACAATGTTTCTTGTATAATCCTGACTCTCCTGGAACTTGCTCTGTAGAATAGGCTGGCCTCTAACTCACAAATATCTTCATGCTTCTGACTCTTGAATGCTAGAACTAAAAGAATGTGCCACGCCTCTTGGCTGTAGATAATCTTTGTGAACAGTTAGTTATTTTTTTCTATTCCAAATTTTCAAAATAACATTTTCCCAAGATTTTCAGTCTCACGTTTTCCTAATTTTTATACTTCATAACATATATTTTACATTAAAGCCTTCCAGCAATTTTAAAATCTACAAATATTGGGAGTTTATTACTTCTTATTTACTTAAACACCTTTTTTCTTGGCCTCTGATTTTAGAGTCCTATGACTTACACTGCTAAGACCTAGCAGTAATTCACTAACTGTGTGGACATTCTATTATATTAACTTGTTTTTGCCCCAGATTAAAAAAAAATCAATTTATGACATAAAGCATTTTTTTAATCTTAAAAATTACATTTTCAGTATCAAAAAAGCTTTCTACCAGAGAACTCCTACAGCTGATAAACAATTTCAGCAAATTGGCTGGATAAAAAATTATCTCAAAAAAATCAGTAGCCCTCCTGTATACAAAGGACAAAAGGGCTGAGAAAGAAATTAGGGAAACAACACCATTCACAATATCCACAAAGGACATAAAGTACCTTTGTGTGACCTTAACCAAGCAAGTCAAACACTTGTATGAAAAAAAATTTCCAGTCTCTGAAGAAAGAATTAGAAGAAGCTATCAGAAGATGGAAAGATCACATATGCTCATGGCTTGGAAGGATTAACATAGAGAAAATGACCATCTTACCAAAAACAATCTACAGATTCAATGCAATTCCCATCAAATTATCAACAAAATTCTTTACAGACCTGGAAAGAAAAATTCTCAAATTCATAAGGAATAACAAGAAACCCAGAATTGCTAAAACAATGCTCTACAATAAAAGATCTACTGGAGGTATCGCCATCCCTTAATTCAAGCTGTACTATAGAGCAACAATACTAAAAACTGCATGGTACTGGCATAGGAACAGAATGGTGGGTCAATGGAATCAAATAGAAGACCCCGAAATAAACCCACACGCTTATTGACACCTGACTTTTGGCAAAGATGCCAAAACTATACAATGGAAAAAAGATATCATCTTCAACAAATGGTGCTGGCTAATTGGGTGTCTACATGTAAAAAAATGCAAATAGATCAATACTTATTGCCCTGCACAAAATTAAAGTCCAAGTGGATCAAAGACCTCAATGTAAAACAAGACACACTAACCCTGTTAGAAGAAAAAGTAGGGAAGAGCCTTGACTTTGTTGACACAGCTCTAAGATCAACAATCAATAAACGGTACCTCATGAAACTGAAAAGCTTCTGTAAAGCAAAGGACACTGTCATCAGAACAAAACAACTGCCTACAAACTGGGAAAGGATCTTCACCAACCCTATATTTGACAGAAGGCTAATGTCTAGAATATATAAAGAACTCAAGAAGTTAAACAACAACAAATCAAGCAATCCAATTAAAAAATTTGGCACAGAGCTAAACAGAGATTACTCAATAGAGGAACATCAAATGGCAGAGAAACACATAAAAAATGCTCAGAGTCCTTAGTCGTCAGGGAAATGCAAATCAAAATGACCCAAATGGCTAAGATGAATAACTCAAGTGACAACAGATGCTGGAGAGGATGTGGAGAAAGGGGAACCCTCCTCCACTGCTGGTGGGAATGTAAACTTGTACAACCACTTTGGAAATCAATGTGGCGCTTTCTCAGACAATTAGGAATACTGCTACCTCAAGATCCAGCTATACCACTCCTAGGCATATATCCAAAAGATGTTCAAGTATACAACAAGGACATTTGCTCAACCATGTTTGTAACAGCTTTATTTGTAATAGCCAGAAGCTGGAAACAACCCAGATGCCCCTCAGTTGAAGAATGGATACAGACATTGTGGTACATTTACACAATGGAATATTACTCAGCAATCAAACAAAATAACAACAACAAAAATATTTGAACACAGGGAACTTCCCAGAGACTCATACTCCAACCAAGGACTATTCGTGGAGATAACCTAAAACTCCTGCACAGATGTAGCCCATGGCAGTTCAGTGTCCAAGTGGGTTACATAGTAATGGGAAGAGGGACTGCCTCTGACATAATCTGATTGGCCTGCTCTTTGATCACCTCCCCCTGAGGGGGGAGCAGCCTTACCAGGCCATGGTAGAGGACAATGCAGCCAATTTTGATGAGAACTGATAGACTAAGATCAGAAAGGAGAGGAGAACCTCCCCTATCAGTGGACTTGGGGAGTGGCATGCATGCAGAAAGGGGAGGGAGGGTGGGATTGGGAGGGGAGGAGGGAGGGGCTTATGGGGGGATACAAAATGAATAAAGTGTAATTAATAAAAAATTTTAAAAAAACCAAAAAAAACAAAAACAAACAAACAAGGAAATCATGAAATTTTCAGGCAAATTGTAGGAACTGGTAAAGATCATTCTAAGTGAGGTATCCCAGAAGCAGAAAGACACACACAGTACATACTCACTCATAAATGGATATTAGGTGTAATTATAGGATAAACCTACTAAAATCTGTACAGCTAAAGAAACTAATTAAGAAAGAGGACTCTGGCTAAGATGTTCAATCCCCATTCAGAAAGGCAAAGAGGATAGTCATCAGAAGGGGGAGAAAACAGGGAACAGGACAGGATTCTACCACAAAGGGCCTCTGAAAGGCTCTGTCCTGCAGTGCAGCAAAGCAGATACTTTTGACTTATAGCCAAACTTTGGGCAGAGTGCAGAGAATCTCATGAAAGAAGGGGGAGAGAGTAAGACCTGGAGAGGAAAGGAGCTCCACAAGGAAAGCAACATAACCAAAATATCTGGGCACAGGGGTCTTTTCTGAGACTGATACTCCAACCAAGGACCATTCATGGAGATAACCTAGAACTTATGCACAAATGTAGCCCATCACACTCAGTCTCCAAGTGGGTTCCACAGTAATGGGAACAGGGCCTGTCTCTGACATAAACTGTTTGGCCTGCTCTTCGATCACCTCCCCCTGAGTGGGGAGCAGCATAGCAGGCCACAGAGGAAGATAATGCAGCCATTCCTGATGAAACCCGACTAAGATTAGAAGGAAGAAAAAGTCCTCCCCTATCAGTGAACTGGGGAAGGGGCATAGGTGAAGAAAGGGGGGGGGGAGGGAAGGATTCAGAGGGGAGGAGGGAAGGATCTACAGGGGGGATATAAAGTGAATAAACTGTAATTAATAAAAATTAAAATTAAAAAAAGAAAAAGAAAAAGAATGTTTATAAATGCACGGTTGAGGATAAGAGAACCCACAATGTACTTCAGGCTTGAGGAAGGTATATGGAGAAGAAAATTACAGACCCCAGAGGAGCGACTATAGGAAAGGCTATTTGGTAGTGACACGCAGTTATTCATGCAGAGAGGCAAATGTAGACCAGAAGGGCAAACAGACCCTCGCAGGTTTATCCTGCTTTCTTCTTGCCTTACTTTTGAAGACTGTAGCTGTTGGTGTAGCTGGTGGGGTTGAGACTCCTGAGTGATTTAGAAGGTTAAAAATGAGTCTAGAGGTGTCAGCAGAAGATATCAAGGGCATGAACTGGGTGTCACTGTTAGAGATAACATTAAACATAAAAGCAGAAATGTAGATAAGTGTAGGAAACTCCAGGGGTGTTGTGGAGAAGTGGTAGGGACAGTTCTGAACAATAGGAAAAGAATGGGAGGCTGACACAGTTTTCTGACCAAAATTGCAAGAGAGAGGGTGGAGTCTAACAAAAAGAAATTTGAATATAGCAACAAGAACTTTGCCTCCTTACAGCCATTTCTACATGGTGGCTTTATGAAAATAGAGAGGTCATTGACTGGCCATGCCTGTCTCCAGCAGCTCTGACTTCAGAGGACTGTCTGGCCTAGAGTAGGCTGAAGGGATTTAATGAAAGCACCAAAAAACACCTTCCTGAGTATAAAGATGGTAAGAACCAGCTGAATGTCTGACCAGGGAAGTGCTTCTGTCTTTCTTCTGGAATCTTGGTGCCTTTTCAGAGAGTTTCACTTGGAAAGGACATGATGTCAAATCCATATATAATAATTAAAATAGGCATCCAGAAATGCTGTGATGGCTCAGTGTATAAAGGTGAGGCCACCAAGAAAACTTGAATTCGATCCCTGGGGCACCACGTGGTAGAAGGAGATAATCAGCTCATTTAGGTTGTCCTCTGACACCCCCCACACACACACTCACGCACACACACATGCACACACACACTATGGGATGTACATGACCCCAACTCTACCCCTCAAAATAAAGAAACAAATACAGTATATTTTTCAAAACAAAATAAATTAAGAGACCATTGGTACACATGAATAATACAGGGGTGTTTAGGTAGATATATTTTAAAAGGAATCATAGTAAAAGTTAATGGATACACATAGAAAAATAATGGAAATAAAAAATTAAAGAAATGATCACTGAAGGGATCTCCAATGAATGCTAATATGATGGGTAAGCCTTGAGTGAGAGCAAAATATTGACAGTGTCTCTCTCTCCCCAAATTTTATAAACACACACACACACACACAGTTGGGGAAACAACACCTCTACTATCTAGAGGGCTGCTCCAGATGTGGCAATCAGGAAATAGTTCACTATCAGGCATGCAATGAGTGACACTCTAGAGATTCAAGTCACACATTATCCAAAATGAACGATACCACACTAGGTAACTCTTGACTGTGGGCTTGCTGCAGAATTACTTTCTGGACTTCTCTTTTAAAAAGATAAGTTCAAGAAAGAAAACTTTGAGTTGTTTTTTTTTTTTTTTGTTTTTTTTTTAAGTTAGTAGGGATTAAGCACCCAGTACAATAGAAAGTATGTGTGTTTCAGAACCTGGTGCTGCACTAGAAAGATTTGATACAGGCTGTGTATCAGATAGTAGCAGGGCGTTACTTTTGAATTATATAACTTTGCTGTGGTTCTGATTTTTCCTGCAGCAAGTATTTGGATTCATGGGTCTAGCAGGAAGGGATGAGTTTGCAAGAGAGTAAAAGAAGTTGGAAATCAGAGCTGTTTGAGGAAATCTAGCATATCTGTCTCTGATATTTTCAGTCAGCTTTATTCTGAAATCTGTTTTCAATGAAGCATAGGTGGCTGATGCAGGGGAGGAGTCAGCATGATCGCTTGAAGGGATTATATGTTCCTGAGTAGTAGAAAATGCTTGGGGCATTCCAGGCAATGCTAAGGGAGGGGTGCCCTTTTGTAGTATGTTTGAAGCTATCAACCTTCCCAAACTGTTATGGTTTTCCATTACAGTTGTAGAATAAAATTTTGGCAAGGCACAACCAAAAAAAAAAAAAAAAAAAGAAAAGAAAAGCTTTCTCTCATATATATAATACACATTTTAACTGATACATTCAGAGAAATTAGCTACTGCTCTTGAATCCACATAAAAATTAGTTGTAAAATATAAAAATAAATAGGATGAAAGATTCTAAAAATAATCCTTAGGTCAAAGTTTCTAAATCATTATTTGACCTCGTAAAAGCTTTGTTCACATTTTATGTTATACTTTAAGAAAATTGTCAGTGTTCCAATTTTAGAGTGCTTGTTTTTTTTTAAGTTGTTGGCAATTTCATATGTGGTGGTAATTTCAACAATAGATTATCAAGTCACAACCAGAATTCAGTGTGGAATGACTGTTTTTTGCCTGCTCAAGAGATTAGGAAGAAAGCTCAAACCTCTGGAGCTGCAGGTATTAAGGACAGAACAGCTGTCACAGTACTAAATTAACAATAACATATTCTTAAGTCTTGTAAAAGAGACAAGTTTTATATTTAACAAGGATAACCTAGGGTCAGATGGAAGGGGAGGAGGACCTCCCCTATCTGTGAACTTGGAGTGGGGGATAGGAGGAGATGAGGGAGGGAAGATGGGATTGAAAGGAGATGAAGGAGCGGGTTACAGTTGGGATACAAAGAGAATAAACTGTAATTAATATAAAAAATAAATTGTAATAGGAACAGGAACTGTCTCTGACATGAACTGATTGGTCTGCTCTTTAGTTACCCCCCCCCCCGAAGGGGAAGCAGCATTACCAGGTCACAGAAGAAGACAACACAGCCACTCCTGATGAGATCTAATTGACTAGGATCAGAAGGAAGGAAAAGAAGTCCTCCCCTATCAGTGGACTTGGGGAGGGGCATGCATGCAGAGGGTGGAGGAAGGGGGGGATTGGGATGGGAGGAGGGAGAGAACCACAGGGGGGATACAAAGTGAATAAAGTGTAATTAATAAAGAAAAAATTTTAATTAGAAAACAACAATGTGCTGTATTTTTTAATTTATGTATTTTAGTTCCTGAGAATTTCAAACATGAGTACAGTATTTACATGATTTCTGTCCTTACCTCAAACTCCTCTTCTGTGCCCCTCCACTGCCACTCAAATTTATGATTTTTTAAATTACTGTTACATACATACATGCACACAGGCACACAGACAGACAGACTGACACACACACACACCACACACTAGTGAGTTTATTTAAAGTTGCCCATACATATTTGCATTTCAGGCTGAACACTTAAGATCAGAGAGCCAATCAGTGAGTTTATCCTTCCCACTCTCAGTAGCCAATGATTGCCTGTAGCTTTTAATCTAGGGGTACAGCCTTGTGAAATTTCCCTTATTCGTATTGACATCTCTTCTGGTTTTGTCATTGTGTAGTCTTGCTTAGACAACAATATTTTTGAGATTTCATGGGTGCAGTTTATGTGTTGTGGGTAGAAAACACCAGCCCCTACCAGACTTCCTGGTCCCTTGGCTCTCAGATTTTTTTGCCCTCTCTTTGATGATATTCCCTGGGTTGTAGTTATAGAGACTGCATTATAGATATATGAGTTTGGGATAGGTATCTCACAATTACTTATCCTCTGTATTCCTATAAGTTATAGACCTCTGTAGTATCTTTATCAGCTACAGAAAGATGATTCTTAGATGAGGAGTGGAAACTACACCTATCTTTGCATTCAAGAACAATTACTTAGAATATAATTAGAAATTATACCAGTTTTGGAAAATAGCAGTAATAGGTCACCTTCTAGGGTGGATGACCTCTCTAAACACTGAGAGGTTTCTTTTCTCTCATTATCGCATTATTTGTATTCTGTGATCAATGGCAAATTGATATAAATTCCCTATTTAGGGATCACATTATCAATCATATAAGTTTTCTATATTGAGATCACATGATCATTATCTTCTTTAGAGGCTGATATTATTTGATAATTGGCATTTGATAGGTACTTTGCAAGTTATAAAAGTAATAAACTGTATGCAGCTATTCTTTTGTTCTGAAATCTGATCTTTTAAAAACCCTCTTTCATTTGTTTACATGTTTTTCTTTGTGGTTCAGCCCATCACACAGTACAAAGTTATCTTGATGTGTCAGTATTGTTCTAGTAGATGATTAATAATAATGATTAAATTTTTGTCCTTTTGAAAAAAAAAACTAAAGTAATTTTGAGATACATTTAATGCAGACTTTACCTTTGACATGATGCATTATTTAAACCATTAGGTAAGGTGTGGAAAAACATAAATATTTGTGTAACTTCAGCAAAAGACATGCTGAAAGACTACTTTTTTTGAAGCTCACTTTCCAATGTATATGTTACCTCTAAGCAAATTAGTTTGCTTCTAAAATTAAATAAATTTGAGATGATATTTATATTCATTGAAACAATCTGGTAAAGCATTATTATCAAGTTTTAAGTGTTTTTGCTTTAGTCATAAAGCAGTTTACTACAGTGGTAAATATTCTAGGGCTCATTTATTTCCATGATAAGATCAGCTCTTTTCATTTTGGTTGTCTTGAATTATTAATATGTACTTAATTTAAAGTCTCTTTTTCTCTTAATATATTCTTTAGATATTGTTGGAGTTCTGAGCAACACAATTATACCACACATAACAAGATTACAAAGGCAAGAAGGCAAGCATCTCTTAGCTGATTTAGGCAGAGCTTCTCTGGAACAGTTTTCCAGAGTCAATGTCAATGTCTATGACCACCTGTCTTCAGAATAAGCTTAAAATGTCAGGACAATATTATCTTTCTCCAAATCAGGGTTTTATTTTTTAATAAAAAAAGGAGTTGGTGATTTTAGCCAATTGTCAATATTTTCTGTAGTGATCAGTTGAATACTGTTATATAGTTTTAATTTTTGTATTAATTATAGTTTATTCATTTTTACCCCAGATGTAGCCCCCTCCCTCATTCTTTCCCAGTTCCACCCTTCCTCCCTCATTTCCTCCCATTCCCTTCTCCAAGTCTGCTGATAGGGGAGGACCTCCTCTCCTTCCATCTGACCCTAGCTTATCAAGTCTCATCAGGACTGGTTGCAAAATTTTCCTCTGTGGCCTGGCAAGGCTGCTTCCCACAGGGTTCCTAGTAAGGGGAACAGGGTCTGTCTCTGACATGTTGTTATATATTTACTTTTGAAAAGAATTATGATTTGCCTTTCTCCTTTTAGTGAAAAGTAGTGTAATTTTTTTTAATTTGACATATACTCTTAAATTACAAAACTGTTTGCATTTATTTGATTGCTATTTAATCCTTAATGTCAGAACACCAAATCCAGTCATGGAGACAAACTTGCTGTGAATATAAAATATTTGGATACATCCTAAAGCTTTATTTTTTAAAATATATTTATTTATTTTTTATTACAATTTATTCACCTTGTATCCTGGCTGCAGCTTTCCCTCATCTCTTCCTAGTCCTACCTTTCCTTCCTCTTCTCCCCCTCTGCCACTCCCATAGTTCATTGATAAGGGAGGACTTCCTGCCATTCTATCAGATCCTGGTCTATCAAATCTCATCAGGATTGGCAGCATCACCTTCCTTTGTGGCCTGGCAAGGCTGCATCCCCCAGGGAAAGGTGAACAAAGAGTTGGCCACTGAGTTCATGTCAGAGAGAATTCCTGCTCCCCTTTCTAGGGAACCCCCTTGGAGACTGAGCAGCCTATGGGCTTTCTCTGAACAGAGACTCTAGGTCCTCTCAATGCAAGATCCTTGGTTGGAATACCTGTGTCTGCAGGCCCCACTGGGCCCAGGTTTTTAAAATTAATTAATTAATTATAATTTATTCACTTTTTAACCCGTTGTAGCCCCCTCCCTAGTCTCCTCCTAGTCCACCCACCCTCCCTCTTCTCCCTCTATGCTCCTTCCCTAGGCCCCTGAGAGGGGAGTACCTCCTCCCCTTTTATCTGACCCTAGCCTGTAATATTTCATCATGGCTGGCTACATCAATTTCCTTGGAAGGCTCCTGTCCTGTTGTCTCTGTTATACTTCTGATGTCTATCCTGTTTGCCCTTCTGAATGACCTTTGAGCCTCTTCCCTAGTGTCCGTCTTATCTTTTAGCTTCTTTAGGGTTATAGATTTTAGTATATTTATACTTTATTATAGGACTAATCTCCACTTATAAGTGAGTATATAGCATATGCGTCTTTCTTCTTCTTGCTACTGAAAGCAATCTACAGATTTAGTGCAATTCCCATCAAAATACCAACACTTTTTTTACAGACCTTGAAAGAACAAGTCTCAATTTCATTTGGAAAAACAACAAGCACAACAACAACAATAAAAAGGAAAAGCTAAAACAATCCTTTAAAACAAAAGATCTTCTGTAGGTATCTCCATCTTTGATCTCAAGCTGAACTATAGAGTAACTGTAATAAAAATGGTATGGTCCTGGCATAGAAACACACTGGGGGATCAATGGAATTGAATCAAAGACCCATTGAGTAAAATTTGTATATTTCTCGTACCTTTGAGAATTAAGTCTATGACAAACTTATCTTACATTTTGAAAAGACTAAAATTGTCATATAATCTCATCTAGTAAAACCACCTAACCAGGTTATAAAATCTCCATAGAGTCAATACACACAAAATATTCATGTTTGGTCAAATCTTTCTCTCTGTATTAAAAAATATTTTTGTTATTGCCAATGTATGGAATTCTTGATAGAAACAGTGTGAATAAATACTTCTCTTAAAAAAATACTCTTCTTTAAATAAAATTCAAAATTGTCTCACTGAAACAGTGACATGTAAGATTTAAGCTCTACTAAACCCGTTAAAATGATATGTACTACATAAAAATTAGAACACGCACAGTTTAAAAGGTATTTTAAATTTATTCTTTCACATATTCATACATATATAAATATTCTTCATCTACATTATCTATTAATTAACCTCTTTTAAACCATTTTACTAAACGCCTTTGTCAAACAAACCTCCTTTCTACTTTGTTTTTTCCCTTTATAAATTTTTTTCTTCATAATTTATTCATTATATATTGATTGAGGCCCCCTCCCTCAACTCCTCCAGTCCCACCCTCCATCCTTCTTCCCCTCATCCCCTTCCCCTATTCCACTGAAAGGGGGAGTTCTCCACCATTGCCATCTGCCCATAGCAGTCTCATCAGGACTGCTTGGATTCTCTTCTTCCATGGCCTGGCAAGGCTGCATCTTCAGGTGCTAGTGATCAGAGAGCACTCAACTGAGTTCATGATAGAGGTAGCCCATCTTCCCTTCACTCAGAGATCGACATGGAGACTGAGCTGTCAATAGGCCACATCTGAGCAGGAGGTCTAGTTTCTCTCCAGGCATGGTACTGGGATGTAGGATGCCCTAGGCTCAGATCTTTTAGTTTTGTTGGTCTCCTTGTGGGGCTCCAGTCCCTTCCCTGTCCCTCTAACCCCACCCCTCTCTTCCTTCATAATACTCCCTGCACTCTGCTCAAAATTTGGCCCTGAGTCTCAGCATCTACTTTGATCTCTTGTTGGGTTGATCCTTTCAGAGGACCCTGTATAGTAGGTTCCCATCCTGTTTCTTCTCTTCCACTGATTCTGGTGTCTATCCTGTTTGCCATTCTGAACAAAATTTAAGCATCCTCTCTAGGGTACATCTTAGTGTTTAGCTTCTTTAGGTCTGTAGATAGCTGTCCTATATTATACGGCTAATATGTGCCTAGTGAATACATACCATGCCTGTCTTTCTGTTTCTGGGTTACCTCACTCAAGATGATCTCTTCTATTTCCATCTATTTGCTTGCAAATTTCATTATTTTCTTGTTTTTAATACTTTATATATTCTGTGATATATTATCTGTTTTTATGTGACTCATTGAGTTTTATTAGGGTTGCTTATATGAGCATGGGTGATATTATTTATTAAAAACATAGAAATCTACTTAAGTTTAGCATAAAACCAATAACAAAATTGTATAAAATTATGGTTATTATCATCACAACTATTATCAGAACACATAGTTATCAAAGTTGCATAAAGGAAATAAAAATTAAATGCCACATTTATTACAATTACTAAGAGGAGACTATGTTAAAGTCTTTTCATAATTATATTTTAAAATTACCATCTTTCCTTTTGATCTTCTAGTTATTCAGAATATAGTGATCTTTTATTTATTTGATCTAGTTATTTATCCATCTACATCAGATTAACTTTGTGTGAAATAATGAGCTAGTCTCAACTTTCTGGACTGGCTAATTATTCTGATGTTATATATGAGACTAAAACAGTGGTTCTCAACCTTTTGTAAAGACTCCTTTGTGGGGTGTTGAATATCAGATATTTACATTACTATTCATAACAGTAGCAAAAGTACAGTTAGGAAGTAGCAACAAAATAATTTTATGGCTTGGGTTTACTACAACATGAGGAAGTGTATTAAAAGGTCACAGTGTTAAAAAAGAACCATTGGTCTAAAACAAGAAAAAGTAACAAAATTTCTATAATATAGATTTTATTGTACATATTATGGCCATATCATCCACTTTTACAAGCATAGTTTAGGAGAAGTGAATAATGGAATTACTAAAATTTTCTGAAATTTTTCTTAACCTCAGTAACATTAGCTAGCTTCTTATTAGTATATGTATAAGAGTTAAGATTTTTGGAGTATAGTTGTAAACCATTACACTAAATGTAAAAGACCTAATGAAATTGTATACTATGAAATAGCTGATGAAATTGAAACCAATGGAAGTAAAAATGCTTGGTTTGCTTTATTTGTCCAGATTTTAAAAACAAGAAAAATAAAATAAAGCAAGAAAAGTATGATTTTTATGTATTCATTAAAATATCCACTATAATATATGCCCATAATTGTACAATTCAGTATAATTGGAAAAGATAAGGTACCATATACTTGAGTATAAAACATGGAGAAATCTAATTGGTAATCGATTGGAAATGTCATTCCTACTGGCTGGCAGTCATAGTAATGAAACATACTCTAAACCTTACTACAGACTAAAACAATCATCATTCTCATCTAAATATTAACCTTTTGAATACTATGAACCTTTTGAATTGGGGTAAAGATCTGTCTGTCAATGTGCCTATTGATAAATTAGTGGTATGATTTTTTATTTAACTTTTATTAATTACACTTTATTTATTTTGTATCCCACTAAACAACCACTCTTTGATTACAATTAAGTCCTCACCTTGAGATGGAACCCATACCAGACACTGAGAAGAAGGACAGGTATCATAGATTTTATGTTAAACCTTACTTGTATCTGGTAAATGTGTATAGAAATAAAATTATTCCTAAGGACATATTGTTATACCCATAGATCAATGTATCACTGAACATTCATCAGAAAAACTTTTTTTGTAGCAAATGGCAGCTAACATGAAACCCATAACTGTTAATGTTGTTTTTATTTCCTCTGATGAGGGGATGGATTTGAAAGCCATACCCAAGCTTTATGAGTACATGTCTTGGGCTTAGTCCAGAGCATTTCTATCTAAATATCTCTAGGCCTGGGCCTGGAATCTTCTAGCTTCTGTGCAATCTAATCTTCTATAAGCCTGGACCTTGAAAGTTTCAGCTTCTAGCTTTTATGTACTAATCTAGACCTAGAATGTTTTTAGCCTCTGAGACTTATTGCAGAATAAGCTCATGCTTTCCAGTTCTTTTTCAACTCTGGCTGCCTGGTTCAACTCATCTCTTCTGGATCAAGCTCCTCTTCAAGCTGACTTGTTCATATGGGTTTCTCTTGACTTCTGACTGAATTGCTCTGCTTGGAGAAACTGCCTTTGCATGAATTGAATTGCACTGACTGCACTTACTGTACAAACTGAACAGAACTGCATAACCTCAACTGAACTCAAGTGCATTGAATTGAACTGCACTGAACTCAACCTCTCTCTCTCTCTCTCTCTCTCTCTCTCTCTCTCTCTCTGTCTCTCTTTCTCTCCATGCACAGCTCTTAAGTAGTCTCTCCTTCCTCCTTCCTGTCTGTTATCTTGGGAGTTGGATATATTCTATTTCTAACTCATTCTGTCAAATCTTTCACTGATTTGTTACTTTGCACCTCAATTGAACATCATCGTTTGCGATTAAAGGTATGTATTAAGGGCCTCATTGTATTCCATCCAGAGTAGTTAAAGGTGTATACTAAGAACATGTCTATATTCCAGCCAGATCATACTGTAATCTAGGACATGTCTGCATTCCGGCTGGATCATATAGGCCTAAAACAACTTTGAATATAAACCCTTGCCAGAGCAGTAATGTTGCTGGATTACAGTTCCTTTACACAAAACTAGTCAACATGTACATACTAATAAACCTCAGAAGTTTTAGCTCTACTTTGGATATCTATATCATACTGCTTCCATCATGGCTCAGAGATCTATGTGGAGCAGGTTTGGAAAGAATTTAAGAGACAGAGGTGGTGAATCACTTCAAGGAAATTGTTTTCCAGACACAGCAATATATACGCACATGTGAACTCAGAAATTTTGTCAACATTCACAAGACCTATAATTCAAGCTCTGGCCTCACAAAATTCTAAAGTGGAGGTGGTAAGGTAGATGAGGAGATATTGGAATTTGATTGCTTTTGAAAGCAAGAGACACAGTTTTCTTCAACAGAGTGACTTCTGGTATATCAGCCACACTCTAGGGTAAGCTCCAATACAAACTGAAGTGATTGTTTTCGGCCAATGCAAATTGGAAGTGATGTTTTTGAGAGTGGAGAGAAAGGAAGAGAGATAGGAGAAATATGAAGTTGAGTCTGTGGAGAAGTTGTAGGGACCTAGGAGGACTTGTGGAAGGATGATGAATATTGCCAAAATACATCGTATGAAATTCGGAAACAATAAATAAAAACATCATTTATGTAAATTCTGAAAAGAATGAAACATCAGCGCTGATTTAAATCCTTTTTAGTGAACAGTCATTGGTAATACAAACCTTGTTCTTATTAGTTTTTAATGTAGCATGAGGTACCAGAACCAGATTTTGATAATGAATACAGGAAGCTTTCATAATAATAATGTAAAAGGTATAGCAGTAGTTTTAGGATAAGGAGACAGACAAAAATAATAAAAGGCTTTAAAGATATTATCCTGTTCACTCTCTAATAGATAAAACAAAGAAAAGCTGCTTTTCCCATTCATATGGGGTGACTCCATTTAAACTGTTGGTTTGGTTTTACTATCATTATTGCTGGTTTTACTTTGTTTTTGTTTTTGTTTTGTTTTTAGACTTTAAGTTCTGATTCCTTGTGGCTTTTATACACACTAATAAATTTGGGTGGTCTAAGCCTTATCCCCTCTTCTCTGTTCTCTATCTCTCACTTCCCTGCTTAAACTTTTCCTCCTCCAGCAGATCTACTTCCACTTTCATGTTATGAATGTTTTACAGTCCCTTACCTTAAAGATATTTCTTTTCTTCTCATCCTAGACAATATAGGATTTGAAACAAAACTCTTGGTGCAAGAGATTGACTACTTTTCTATGACTGTTAGCTGAGCTGGTACTTGAGGCTACCAAAATAATAGAACCAATTGCTCATTTGCTCATTTTTCCTGATTGTTTATAAAATATTGATTAAAAATCCTACGGCTAAAGACACTACACAGATTCTTCACATGACATAGAGAAGTCAAACTGGAACTAAACTGAAAGCTTTCTCCTTACTACCTAGTCCTCAAAGTGCCAGAAGTTACTGAATAAAAAACTGGGAGATAATTAGCTACCGTTTTACTCAGCTCTAGAGCACGGGCGCAATAATAACAACCTGGTAGAAAAGATGAGTCCATAATTGTAACACTATCAAGTCTGTTCGAACAGAAACATTTTTTTTTTCTGATTGAATTTCATGACTGCTTCCAAGGAGATAATTCACTCAGGTACTATAGGCCCAGTCAAACACATGGTATAAGAGATCATAGGCAATAGTGAGAAAGGAAGTGATGTTCTGTTGAATGTGCATAATTTTATGCCTATCAAACAGTGTTGCTCTTAATCAGACAAACATCATCTTGCCATGATTAGCACTTACTGAAGAGCCTTAGCCCTCTAAAGTACATAGAATAAATGGTTGTTTACTATCTTGGCATAGATATGACATGAACAATAAAGCTCATTAAATATGACAGAAGGAATGAAAAAATGCAAAAGCTGGAAGAAAGAAAGTACCAGGAAATGCTGGCTCACAGTCATGAATTTTTTATGCTATTCTTGAATTTATAGTAGCTACTATTACCTTCACAATATCATGACAAGATTGAATATGTCCATACCCTTTCATTGGAGGAGGAAACTAATGGCATGCTTTTAAATCTTTTTGAGAATAATAATTGATGGGAGAAGAGACACTGGTAAATTTCATGTGCTCCTGTAAAATCTTCCAACCAACACTGCTCCAAACAACCCTCCTGTAATTTATTTTGTCAAAAAATTTAAAAGAGAAAACATGGAAATAAAAATGTACAATTTGAGAAGAGGACATGGATTAATGAATGCAAGAGGAAATTGAGGTAATAGAAGGTAATAGATGGTAAATATGAATAAAATACATTAAATTCATACATGAAAATATAATAAACCAAATATTGTGTACATTTAATATGTGATACTAAAACATTAAGAATAAAAAAACAATAAATACTCTGGAAAAAGGGGAAATGGGTGGAACTTAAATTCAGTGTTGCCTATATGTGTAAAATACATTATATAGAAAAGAGAAATTTCAAGAAATGAAGTAATTAACTTCAATGCAGAATGTATAAAATGAATTCTGGCTGCCTTTTGCTATTTAGGGTAAAACTGTACTCTGATTAACAGAGAAGCAAGTTTTCTGGGTTATCCATATACAAAGAACTGAAAAATAAGAAGCAACAAAATAAACAGAATATGTGATCTTATAAAGAGAAAATACTAAACAATTCACTAAATGTTAGAAGCAATAAATGAGGTTAGTAAATTTATAAGTAAAAGACGAAAATAAAGTTAAGTTTTGATCTACACACTAATACTAAATAATACAAAAATAAACTATAAAAATTAATTACAATAGAAGTATAATACAGGATAATCATACTAAAATCTGTACACCCAAAGAAGTTAATCAACAAGGAGGACCCTGGGTAAGATGCTCAGTGTTCATTCAGAAAGGCAAACAGGATGTTGTCTAAGATCAACAATCAATAAATGGGACCTCATGAAACTGAAAAGCTTCTGTAAAGCAAAGGACACTGTCATCAGAACAAAACGACAGCCTACAGACTGGGAAAAGATCTTCACCAACCCTACATCTGACAGAGGGCTAATATCTAGAATATATAAAAATCTCAAGAAGTTAAAAAAAGCAACATATCAAGTAATCCAATTAAAAAATGGGGTACAGAACTAAACAGAGAATTGTCTATAGAATAATAGCAAATGGCAGAGAAACAATGTGGCATGATTTGAAAGGTCCCCTGCACAGACATAGCCCATGTCCGCTCAGTCTCCAAATGGGTTCCCTAGTAAAGGGAACAGGGACTGTTTCTGACATAGTGGCTGGCTCTTTGATCACCTCCCCCTGAGGGGGGAGCAGCCTTACCAGGCCACAGAGGAAGACAGTGCAGCCAGTCCTGAGGAGACCTGATAGGCTAGGGTCAGAGGGAAGGGGAGGAGGACCACCCCTTTCACTAGACTTGGAGAAAGGCATGGGAGGAGATGAAGGAGGGAGTGTGGGATTGGGAGGGAATGAGGGAGGATGCTATAGCTGGAATACAAAGTAAATAAAAACTTTTAAAAAATAAAAGCTCACAAATGAAATATTTTTAAACAACAAGCTTTTCTTTACATGCTACAAAAATAAAATGTGTTCAAGTCCCCTAAAAAAGAATGCTTAGTTTTTTATTGAACTAATTACTGAGCAAGTTTAAATATAATGCAGATATTAAATCTCATTTGACAAAACATTATTTTATGAGATGTGAGTGTGGAAGTAATGTTTAAAGTAATCATTTAAATGTTTATGCTATATTATAGAACAAATGGAGCCTATCTGGTTGGGTCAAATCTAAATATATGAGCTATTAAAAAGAAGAAAGCTTTATCCAGTGGGTATGGAGATGAAAAAGTAATGTATTTGAAGCAAAACAAAGATTGAATACACTGTTGGTGGTTTTGAAGATATGCTATATCATGTGTGAAGAAACTTGTGGAATTATGAAGAACTGAGGAAAAGGAACCTCAGAACTTAAACCACCAAAGGCCAAATTGATCTAGCCAACTGAAAAAGCTGGGAAATGGATTTGCCTCAGACTTTTTGGATCAGAGCCCAACTTATGTATTACCTTGATTTCAGGCATAGGAAAACCTGAACAGAAAATGTGTTTGGGTTTTGAGGAACATTTTGCAGCCTTGCTAGGCCTCAGAGAAAGAGGACCGAGCAGTCCTGACTAGACTTGATAAGTTACAGGCAGATGACAGAGGAGGAGATCTCCACCTTTTAGTGGACTAGGGAGGGTGGGACTGAGAGAAGATGAGAGAGGGGACTTCAGTCAGGATATAAAATGAAAAACTGTAAAAAATAGAAATAAAAATTGTAAAAAAAAATTCTGAGCTGATAACTGGGTATGGTTTAAGCTCCTAGTTTTCTTAATATTGGTTATGCAGTAAAGAAAATGACCACTTTAATACCTATTATTTAAATCAGAAAGTACTCACAACTAAGAAAGAGTGGAGGATTATAAGAAAAAAGGAGAAAGGATCACATTTAATCATTTGACATTTTTTGCCTGTGACTCATTAATCCGTGTATTATTTCTGACACTGTGCATTGCAAGTTGCTTTTTAAGATCATTATCAGCAAGGTATTAGCCTATGTAAAGCATAAAATCAAATATAATGTAGAAAATATTTTCAACAAAAGTGTTTTTTACTTAGCAAATTGTCTACACTTGTATGAGGGTTTTCTTGTCCAAGAATTTAAAAGTAAATTTATTATCCTGTTTTTTTTTTAATTTTTTTTTTTTGCTTCTGAAGCTTAATACTCAGTGATTTTCTTCCTACTTGCTTTTAATTTTAATTTTAATTTTTATTAATTACAGTTCATTCACTATGTACCCCTCGTAGCTCCCTCCTCCTCCCCTCCCAATCCCACCCTCTTTCCCCCTTCAGTACCCATGTCCCTCCCCAATTCCACTGATAGGGGAGGTCCTCCTTTCCTTCCCTCTGATCCTAGTCTATCAGGTTTGATTAGGAGTGGCTGCCTTGTCTTCCCCTGTGGCCTGGTAAGGCTGCTCCCTGCTCAGGGGGAGGTGATCAAAGAGCAGGGCAATCAGTTTATGTAAGTGACAGGCCCTGTTCCCATTAATATGGAACTCACTTGGAGACTGAACTGCCATGGGCTACATCATCTGTGCAGGGGTTCTAGGTTATCTCCATGAATGGTCCTTGACTAGAGTATCAGTCTCAGAAAAGACCCCTGTGTCCAGATTTTTTGGTTCTGTTGCTTCCTTGTGTAGCTCTTGTCCTCTCCAGGTCTTACTATTTCCCCCTTCTTTCATAAGATTTCCTGTACTCCGCCCAAAGTTTGGTTATAAGTCTCAGCATTTGCTCTGATACCCTGCCAGGTAGAGCCTTTCAGAGGTCCTCTGTGGTAGGCTCCTGTCCTGTTCCCTTTTTTTCTCCCTCTTCTGATGTTTGTCCTCTTTGCATTTCTGAATGGGGATTGAGCAACTTAGCCAGAGTCCTCCTTCTTGATTAGTTTCTTTAGGTGTACAGATTTTAGTATTTTATCCTATATTATATGTCTAATATCCACTTATGAGTGAGTATATACCGTGTGCATCTTTCTGCTTCTGGGATATCTCACTCAGGATGATCTTTTTCAGTTCCCACCATTTACCTGCAAATTTTATGATTTTCTTTTTTTTTATTTTTTTATTGCTGAGTAATATTCCACTGTGTAGATGTACCACAATTTCTGTATCCATTGCTCAACTGAGGGACATCTGGGTGGTTTCCAGCTTCTGGCTATTACAAATAAAGCTGCTAAAAACATGCTTGAGCAGATGTCCTTGTTGTATACTTGAGCATCTTTTGGATATATGCCTAGGAGTGATATAGCTGGATCTTGAGGAAGTGCTATTCCTAATTGTGTGAGAACGCACAGGATTGATTTCCAGAGTAGTTGTACAAGTTTACATTCCCACCAGTAATGGAGGAGGGTTCCTCTTTCTCCACATTCTCTCCAGCATGTCTTGTTACTTGAGTTTTTGATTACACAACAACTGTTTAGGGTATATAGGTAATTTTAAGTAATTTTTAATAACATGGAATAAACACTGTCATGCCACAAGTAATAGATTCTACAAACTAGAAACTTTACAATTGCTAGAAGATTTTCACTTCATAAGATTGGAATGAAATATATGAAATGAAAGTAAAACAACTAACTGTCTTCTGAGTACAACCTGAAGCTTTATGCAAATGATGTGCTATGCTCCTAAGGTCATTTTATCAAGGAATATTTCCCTGGTTAAAAAGCCGTGGTATATGCCTTCTTTGTGTACTGTTGACATTTTTAGGCATGATTTCAAAAATGCTATTATAGAAGCACTAATATGTAAGATAAATGGTAGAAAATCCATAATTATTGTAACAAATATGACATATTTCTCAAAGCTAGAGAGAGTTGAAAATAAAAGGAGAATTTCTATATTCAATTAAAGAATGTAGCAAGTACCATCATTCCTGACAGAGTGCTTTCCAGAAGCTTTGTCAACATTTTCTGAGTTATAACATGGTCTCTTGCCAAAATTACAGGCTGTTCCATAAAAGACAAATCTGATTAAAAATTATGTCATTCTGTGACCCATATATAAGTATTTACGTAATAAGAAACTTTGAAAGTTCAATTCCCGAGAATATTTCCCTATTCCTATGGGGTTCCTTTTCCTTTATCAGGCTGCTCCTTTTATTTTATCTTTAAATTAAATTTTTATTTTTATATTAATTATAGTTTATTCACTTTATAGCCCAGCTGTAGTCCCTTCTCTCTTCCCCTCTTGATTCCACCCTACCTCCCTTATCTCGATCTATGCCCCTCTCCAAGTCCACTGATAAGGGAGGTCCTCCTCCCCTTCCATCTGACCCTAAGTTATCCAGTCTCATTTGAACTGGCTGCATTGTCCTCTTCTGTGGCCTGGCAAGCTGTTCCCTGATCCAGGGGAGGCTGTCAAAGAGCTAGCTATTGAGTTCATGTCAGAGACAGTTCTTTTTCCCCTTTCTAGGGAACTTCCCCACTTGGATACTGAGCTGCCATGCCCTACATCTGAGCAAGGGATTTTATCTTTAACTGTAGCTGCAAGATTCTGGGAGCTAAAAAAATGTCTCAAAATACCTGTTACCTTAGTCACTTTGTGTGTTCTTTTATTTTAACATTTATTCCTTTCACATTAAAACTTCATTATCTTCTCACATTTTTGAGACTACTTTTATGTCTTAAAGAACACCAACAGCACAGGCTCTTAGAACAACAATTAATAAATGGGACCTCATGAAACTGAAAAGCTTCTGTAAAGCAAAATACATTGGCATCAGAACAAAACGACAGCCTACATAGACTGGGAAAGGATCTTCACCAACCCTATATCTGACAGAGGGCTGATATCCAGAATATATAAAGAACTAAAGTAATTAAAAAGCAATAAATCAAGCAATCCAATTAAAAAATGGGGAACAGAGCTAAACAGAGAATTCTCTGTAGAGGAATATAGAATGGCAGAGAAACACCTAAAGAGATGCTCAATGTCCTCAGCCATCAGAGAGATGTAAATCAAAACGACCCTCACATTTCACCTTACACCTATCAGAATGGCAAAGGTTAAAAACTCAAGTGACAACACATGCTAGAGAGGTTGTGGAGAATTGGGAACACTCCTCCATTGCTGTTGGGAATGTCAATTTCTACAACCACTTTGGAAATCAATCTGATGCTTTCTCAGACAATTAGGAATAGTGCTTCCTCAAGATCCAGCTATACCACTCGTAAGCATATATCCAAAACATGCTCAAATACACAACAAGGACATTTGCTCAACTATGTTTGTAGCAGCTTTATTCATAATAGCCAGAACCTGGAAACAACCCAGATGTCCATCAATGGAGGAATGGATACCGAAATTGTGGTACTTTTACGCAATTAAAAACAAGGAAATCATGAAATTTGCAGGCAAATGGTGGGATCTAGAAAAGATCATCCTGAGTGAGGTATCCCAGGAACAGAAAGACACACATGGTATATACTCACTTATATAGACCTATAAGATAGGATAAACAGTAAAATATGTGCACCTAAAGAAAATAAACATGAAAGAGGACCTGGGGTAAGATGATAATTCCTTACTTAGAAAGACAAATGAGATGGAATGGGAAGTAGGAGAAAACAAGAAACAGGACAGGAGCCTACCACAGAGGGCCTCTGAAAGTCTCTACTTAGCAGCATATCAAAGCAGACGCTGAGACTTATAACCAAACCTTCAGTAAAGTGCAGGGAATCATATGATAAAAGGGCAAGTTAGTGTGACCAGGAGAGGACAGGAGCTCCACAAGGACAAAATATATCAGGACACGGGGGTCCTCAATGAGACTGTTTCTCCAACCAAGGACCATGTATGGATGTAACCTAGAACCCCTGCTCGGATGTAGCCCATGGTAGCTCAGTATCCAATGGGTACCCTATTAAGGGGAACAGGAACTATTTCTGACATAAACTCAATGACTGGCTCCTAACCGCCCCCGCCCCCGCCCCAGAGGGAGGAACAGCTTTGCTAGGCCACGGAGGAGGACATTGCAGCCAGTCCTGAAGAGACCTGATAAGCTAGGGTCAGATGGAAGGGGAGGAGGACCTCCCCTATCAGTGGACTTAGAGAAGGGCAGGTAGGAGGTGAGGGAATGAGGGTGGGATTGGGAGGGAATGTGGGAAGGGGCTATGGCTGGGATACAAAGTAAATAACCTGTGATTAATATTAAAAAAAGAAAAAAAGAAAAAAAACAATATTATATGACATTATAGATGAGTATTTCATTGATTTTTTTGAAATGAGCATTATGGATATATAAAGAAAGTAGATAATATGCAGTAAAGAGATTATTTTTTCTAAGAATGCTGGAAACCATTCTACTGTTTTTTATTTAGGACACTTTAAATGATAAAAATTCAGAGAAATTATTTTTATTTTTACCTCCATGTACAGCAATTCACTTTCTTAAATTCTGTTATTAACCCTATGGACAGTTAAAATATTCATTCTGTCTCTTATTTTAAACACTGAATTTAATTTAGCTATAAAGAAAAAAGAGATCAAGACATTTGTACAAAACTAGATGGAACTGAAAATCATTATGTTGAGAGAAATAAATTAGGCTAATAACAAAGAATACTGAATACTTTATTTTATGCAGATTCTTATATTGATTATGTGTTTATATGTAACCTTACATGTATGTACACATACACAAGGTATGTGTGTAGATGTGTGCATGAGTATGTGTGTTTGTGCAGGTGTGTGAGAGAAGGACAGAGAGAGAGAGAAAGAGAGAGAACTAGAAAGGGGACTATGAGATGTAAATAAGATGTTAACAGGACAGATGAGAAAATATTAGAAAGATATGTGACAAAAGTTGAATGGGGAGTACTTGGAAGGAGATGGGGAAACAGAATGGAAAGGGTAAGACTGTGGAGGAAAGAGACTTTAAGCTTTTCTCTTCAGAGACTTGAATTTTTTTTTTTCAAACAGGTCTTTCACTTGCTTGATTAGAGTCACACCAAGGTATTGTATGTTATTAGTGGCTACTGTGAAAGGTGTTCTTTCCCTAATTTCTTTCTCGGCCCTTTTGTCTTTGGTATCCAGGAGGTATTCTGATTTTTTTTTAATTTTGTGTCCAGAACAAAGCATATTAATGTATACATGAAATGGCACTGAAGAGATAATACCAATACCCCTCAAATCATTCCACAAAATAAAAACAGAAAGAACATTTCTAAACTCACCCTATAAAACCACAGTCATCTGATACCTGAAACACAAAGACTCAACAAAGAAAGAGAATTTTAGAATGATTTCCATTATGAACATTGATTCAAAAATGCTCAATAAAATACTCACAAACCAAATCCAAGAACATATGGAAAACATCATCCACCATGATGAAGTAGGCTTTATCCTAGGAATGCAGGGATGGTTTGACATACAGAATCTCATCAATATAATCTATGATATTTTTTTTGTTGAAATAAACTTCCATAAAAATATGGAACGCTTCACGAATTTGTGTGTCATCTTTGCGCAAGGGCCATGCTAATCTTCTCTGTATGGTTCCAATTTTAGTATATGTGCTGCCGAAGCGAGCACACTGAAAATTAAAAAAAGTGATTATCTCATTAGATGCTCAATAATCTTTGACAAAATCAAGCACTCTTTTATGATAACAGTCTTGGAGAGATCAGAGATAGAAGGCACATACCTAAACTCAATAAAGGCAATATACATCAAGGTAATAACTGACTTCAGATTAAATGGAGAGAACCTTAAAACAATTCCACTAAAATCAGGGACAAGACAAGCCTGCCAACTCTGTATCTATTCAATATAATACTTGACATTTTAGGTAATGCAATAAGACAACTAAAGGAGATCAAGGAGATATAAATATGAGATGTTACAAATTTCTTCTTGAAGGCACTTATTGCTATGAATTTTCCTCTGAGCATTGCTTTCATTGTGTCCCATAAATTTGGGTATGTTGTACCTTCAATTTCAATGAAATCTAGGAAGTATTTAATTTCTTTTTTTATTTCTTCTTTAACCCAGTTGTCACTGAGTAACAAGTTGTTCAGATTTCGTGTGTGTGTAGGCTTTTTGCTATTTCCATTGTTGTTGAAGTCCAGCTTTAGTCCATGGTGGTAAGAATTATTTCAATTTTCTTGTATCTGTTGAGGCTTGCTTTGTGACCAAAACTATATGCTCTATTTTGGAGATGGTTCCATGAGGTGCTGAAAAGAATTTATACTCTTTTGAGTTTGGGTGAAAAGTTCTGTAGACATCCATTAGGTCCATTTGATTTAGGGCCTCTTTAAGTGTCTTTATTTCCCTATTTGGCTTCTGTCTGTCTGATCTGTCCCTCAGTGAGAGTGGGGTGTTGAAGTCTCCCACTATTAAGGTGTTAGGATAGATGTGTGATTTAAGCTGTAATAATGTTTCATTTATGAATGTAAGAGTTCTTGTATTTGAGGCATAAATGTTTAGAATTGAGATGTCATCTTGATACATTTTTTAAAATGAGTATAGTGTGTCCTTCACATCACTTTTGATTAATTTTGGTTTAATCTATTTTACTAGATATTAGAATGGATACTCCAGCTTGCTTATTTGGTCTGTTTGCTTGGAAAAAGTTTTTCCAGCCCTTTACTCTCAGGTAATGTCTATCTTTGTTGCTGAGGTATGTTTCTTGTATGCAGCAGAATGGTGGATCATGTTTTCTGATCCATCCTGTTAGCCTGTGTATTTTTATTCAGTCCATTAATGTTGAGAGATATTAATGACCAATGATTATTTATTCCTGTTATTTTGATTTTGGTGGTGGTAATGTGTGTGTGTTTGTGTATGTGTGTGTCCTTTCTTTCTTTTTTTGGTATGGAATTATTTATTTCCTGAGCTTTCATTGGCATTGTTAATGTCCTTGGATTGGAGTTTTCCTTCTAGTATCTTCTAAAAGGCTGAATTTGTGGATAGATATTGTTTAAATTGGGTTTTGTCATAAAATATTTTGTTTTTTTTTCCATGTATGGCCATGGAAAGTTTTGTTGCATATAATAGTATGAGCTGGTCTCTATGGTCTTTTAGAGACTATAACACATCTGCCCAGGTCCTTCTGTTGTGAAGTCATGTGCAGTTCCAATAGGTTTAGTTTTATAAGGCTTTGTAAGCTTATAAGGTTACTTGGTCTTTTTCCCTCTAGGCTTTTAATATTTTTTCTTTATTTTGTACATTTAGTACTTTGATTATTATGTGGTAGGAGGATTTTCTGTTCTGTTTTAATATATTTAGTCTTTCTTCTGTAAACTTCTTGTAATTTATAAGAATGTCTTTTCTTAGGTTACAATTTTTTTTATTTTTTTAATTTTTATTTTTTTATTAATTACACTTTATTCATTTTTATTCATCCATAACCCCCTCTCTCCACCCCTCCCAATCCCAACCTCCCACCCCCTTCTTCATGCATGCCCCTCCCCAAGTCCACTGATAGGGGAGGTCCTCCTCCCCTTCCTTCTGATCTTAGTCTATCAGATCTCATCAGGACTGGTTTCATCGTTATCTTCTGTGGCCTGGTAAGGCTGCTCCCCACTCAGGGGGTGGTGATCAAAGAACAGGCTAATCAGATTATGTCAGAGGCAGTCCCTCTTCCCATTACTATGTAACCCACTTGGACAGTAAACTGCCATGGGCTACATCTGTGCAGGTGTTCTAGGTTATCTCCATGCATGGTACTTGGTTGGAGCATGAGTCTCTGGGAAGACCCCTGTGTTCAAATTTCCAGTTCTGTTGCTCTCTTTGTGGAGTTCCTGTCCACTCCAGATCTTACTATTTCCCACTTCTTACATAAGATTCCATGCACATTGCCCAACAGTTGGCCATAAGTCTCAGCATCTGCTTTGATAGTCTGCAGGGCAGAGCCTTTCAGAGGCCTTCCGTGGCGGGTTTCTAGCTTGTTTCTTGTTTTCTTCTTCTTCTGCTGTCCTTCCTCTTTGCCTTTCAGGATGGAGATTGCCCTGAGATTTCACCTTACACCCATGAGAATGGCCAAGATCAAAAACTCAAGTGACAACACATGCTGGAGAGGCTATCAAGAAAGGGGAACCCTCCTCCACTGCTGGTGGGAATGTAAACTTGTACAACCACTCTGGAAATCAATCTGGTGCTTTCTTAGACAACTAGGAATAGTGCTTCCTCAAGATCCAGCCATACCACTCCTAGGCCTCCAAAAGAGGCTCAAGTACACAATAAAGACATTTGCAAAGCCGTGTTTGTAGCAGCTTTATTTGTAATAGACAGAAGCTGGAAACTGCTCAGATGCCCCTCAACTGAAGAATGGATGCAGAAATTGTGGTACATCTACACAATGGAGTATTACTCTGCAATGGAAAATAACGAAATCATGAAATTTGCAGGTAAATGGTGGGACCTGGAAAGGATCATCCTGAGTGAGCTGTCCCAGAAGCAGAAAGACACACACAGTATATACTCACTCATATAGACATGTAATATAGGATAAACCTACTAAAATATGTACATCTAAAGAAACTAATCCAGAGAGAGGATCCTGACTAAAAGGTTAGGAAATTTAGTCTACGATTTTTTTGAAAATATTTTCTGTACCTTTGAGCTGAGTTCTACCAGACTTTCAAAGAAGAGATAATGTCCTCACATTATTCCACTAAATAGAATCATAGAGAACACTGCCAAATTTATTTTTCTCATCCTGCCTGAGGTAACTCAGAACTACAAAGACAAATATGGTATGTATAAATTATAGGTGGATATTAGTTGTTAAATCAATGGTAGTAAGCAAGCCACAGTCTATAGAACCATAAAGTTTAGATACAAAATAAGGGAATGGTGGTGATGGATATATTAGGAAGGTGAAACAAAACAGATAGATAGTTATAGATGGACACAGTTACCTTGATACCCACCACATAAAGACTAAACAATGAAAAAGAATTACAGATCAATGTGCCTTATGAACATAAATGCAAAAAATAGTCAAGAAATTATTTTGGAAACCAATTACAAGACACATCAAAAAGATCACCCACCATGATCATGTAGGCTTCATTCTAGAGATTCTATAATGGTTAAATATATAAAAATCAATAAATGTAATCCACCATATAAACAAACTAAAAGACAAAAACCACCTGATTATCTCCTTAGATGCAGAAAAGGCTTTTGACTAAACTCTGACACCTCTTCATGATAAAAGTCCTAGAGAGATTAGATGTACAGTGGACATAACTAAATATAAAAAGGGCTTCTGGTGACCACTGCTAGGAGAATTCTAGAACCTGATTTCAGAGGTGTGGTGTCAGCAAAAGTGAAGACACTGACATTCAAGCAAAGAACCTCAAATAGCTGGAGTTGTCATTGTTTATACAATTACAACTCTGCTTGCCTGAGCAGTGTTATTATTGGCATTTTTATTCAAATAAATAAAAATATCAGCATTACAAAAGCCTCATCATTTCAATGTTGCCCCTATAGTTTCTTTTCCCCTGTCCCCCTTCCACTAGGCCAGTCACCCTCTAACCTTATTTTCCACTAAAAAGCACAATTTCAACAACCCAAAATAAATATCTAGCAGGAATGTCCTCTGAACGTGAACACATATCCAGCTCATGTGGTTACACAATTAAGCAAGGTGGGAGACAGGTTAACTATTTGTGGGTATTAGTCCATTCATAAAACTGCACCACTTTGTCATAATACTTTTTAATTAAGGACAGAGACATATTCATTGTACCAAGTAACATTTTGTAATATGCACCCATCAGTTCCTGATACTGTTTTTCCAAGAAACATTTTGCCTTTAAGTCTCCATTAATCATGTTCCCCATTTTTAAATCTCTGTTGGCCAGATAAAACTTCCCCATTTTTTAAGTCTTTGTTGGTCAGACACAGCCTCGTTAGAAAAATCATGCACGTAGGAACCATTGATCTCCATATCTGCATAGGTTTACTCAGTGTGACTGTACCTGTTTTTCTAGGGACATGATTATGTGTTACAAAATACCCAGGATTAATGATAACAGCTGGAGGATTGACAAAAGTAGAGGGAGGAGAGGAAAGTTTTACCATTTGAAAGAGTTTTGAGAAAAAGATGTACAGGGCTTTCAGGCTAGGTGATCCCGGCCATGTCGGTGAACAAAAAAAATGAAACTAAATATTGGTGTGTTTTTACTCTTTATACTACAGTTTAGTGAAAGGATGGAGAGGCTATAGCATACACGATATAAGTAATAAACGTACAGGCCACCAAAATTCACTACAGATTTTTGCTAAGTAAGAAGGTGTTGCTATGACTTGCCATGTGGAATCCGATCAGTGAAGCACTCAAATGCCATTTTCTGCAGATGCTGCATGATCACCACCAATAGGCAATTTATAGCAAGACTACAGCCAACATCAAATTAAATGGAGAGGGACTCAAAGCAATTACACTAAATTTTGGAATAAGACAAGGTTGTCCACTCTCTGTATCTATTTAACATAGTACTTCATGATTTAGCTAGAACAACAAGGCAGCTTAACACCAAAGGATACAAACTGGAAATAAAGTAGTAAAAGTATCATTATTTGTAGATGATATGATAGTGTATATAATTGGCCCTAGGCATTCCACTAGGGAAGTTCTACAACTGATAAACACTTTCAACAAAGTGGCTGGATACAAGTGTAAACAAAAAAAATTTAGTATCTCTTCTATATATGAATGACAAATAGATTAAGGAAAGAAATAAGAAAAACACCTTAAGTAATTGTCTTAAATAACATAAAATAACTTGGTGTACTTCTAACCAAGCAAATGAAAGACTTTATTTATTTATTTACTTACTTACTTAATTATTTATAAAATTAAATTTTCATTTTTTTATCTTTTTTAAATTTTATTTTATTAATTACACTTTATTCACTTTGTATCCCACCATAAGTCCCTCCCTCCTCCCCTCCCAGTCCCACTCTCCCTCCCCCTTCTTCACGCATGCCCCTCCCCAAGTCCACTGATAGGGGAGGTCCTCCTCCCCTTCCATCTGACCCTAGCTTATCAGATCTCATCAAGACTGGCTGCAATGTCTTCCTCTGTGGCCTGTCAAAGCTGCTCACCCATGGGGCAGGGGATTGGTCAAAGAACCAGCCACTGAGTTCATGTCAGAGGCAGTCTCTATTCCCCTACTAGGACACCCACTTGAATACTGAGCCACCATTGGCTATATCTGAGCAAGGGTTCTAGGTTATATCCTTGAATGGTCCTTCGTTGGAATATCAGTCTCACAAAAGCCCTCTGTACACAGATATTATGGTTCTGTTGCTCTCTGTGCAGAGCTCCTCTTCTCTATAGTTCTTACTATCTCCCCATTTTTTTCATAGGATTCCCTGAACTCTGCCCAAAGTTTAGTTATGAGTCTCAGCATCTGCTTTGATACACTGCTGCATAGAGTCTTTCAGAGGCCATCTGTGGTTGGCTCCTGTCCTATTCCCTGTTTTCTCCTTCTTTCAATATCCATCCCATTTGACTTTCTGAGTGAGAATCTTACTTACATTTTTTAGGTATACAGATTTTAGTATGTTTATCCTTTATTTTATATGTCTAATATCCACTTATAAGTGAGTATATACCATGTGTGTCTTTCTGCTTCTGGGGCACCTCACCCAGGATGATCTTTTCTAGTTCTCACCATTTGCCTGCAAATTCCATGATTTCATTGTTTTTAATTGCTGAGTAGTATTCCATTTTGTAAATATACCACAATTTCTGTTTCCATTCCTCTGTTCAGGGATGTCTGAGTTGTTTCCAGATTCCAGCTATTACGAATAAAGCTGCTACGAACATGGTTGAGCAAGTGTCCTTGTTGTATACTTGAGCATCATTTAGAAATATGCCTAAGAGTGGTATAGCTGGATCTTGGGGAAGTGCTATTCATAACTATCTGTTTATGATAAAGACTTCAAGTCTTTGTAGAAAGAAATTGAAGAAGATATCAGAAATTGGAAAGATCTGTCGTGTCCCTGCTTTTGTAGGATTAAGAGTAAAAATGTCCATCCTCCCAAAAGAAATCTACAGACTCTACCCAATCACCATTAAAATTGCAACACAATTATTTTTTTGGTTTTCAAGACAGGGTTTATTTATGTAACCTTGGCTTTCAAAGACTCTCTTTATAGACCAAACTGGCCTTAAACACACAGAGACCCTCCTGCCTTTTACTGCCCTAGTGCTAGGATGACAGGTGTGAACCACCACACCTGCCCTCCAACACAGTTCTTTAAAGACCTTGAAAGGACTATTCTCAACTTCATATGGAAAAACAAAGAATAACAAAAAAGTAACAGAAGTTGGCCAAAATAATCTTGAACAATAAAAGAACTACTGACGGTATTGCCATCTTTGATTTTAGGTTGTATCACAAAGATATAGTAACAAAAAAACAACATGATTTTTGACAAAGAACCCAAAACCATCCAATGGAGAAATGACAGCATCTTCAATAAATGGTGCTGGTCCAAGTGCATGTCTACATGCAGAAAAATGCAAATAATATCCATATTTATCACTCTGCACAAAACTAAAATTCAAGTGGATCAAACACCTCAACACAAAACCAGAAACACTAAATGTGTTAGAAGAAAAAGTGGGGAAGAGCTTTGAACTCATTGGCACAGGAAACAACTTCCTGAACAGATCATCAACAGCACAGGGTCTAAGATCAACAATCATTAAGTGGGACCTCATGAAACTGAAAAGCTTCTGTAAAGCAAAGGACACTGTCATCAGAACAAAACAATAACCTAGAGAGTGGAAATGGATTTTCACCAACCCTATATCCAACAGATGGCTAATATCCAGTATATATAAAGAACTCAAGAAGTTAAAAAGCAACAAATCAAGTAGCCCAATTAAAAAATGGGGAACAGAGCTAAACAGAGAATTTTTCATAGAGAAATATTGAATGGCAAAAAAACACTTAAAGGCATTCTCGATGTCCTTAGTCATTCCAGAAATATAAATCAAAATGATCCTGAGATTTCATCTCACAACCATCACAATGGCTAAGATCAAAAACTCAAGGGATGATGCATGCTGGAGAGAATGTGGAAAAAAGAGAGCCCTCCTCCATTGATGGTGGGAATCATCAAAGTAGTAGTTCCAAACAACTACTTTGGAAATCAGTCTGGCACCTTCTCAGAAAATCAAGAATAGTGCTACCTCAAGATCACTCCTTGGCATATACCCAAAAGATGCCCTACAAGTCAATAAGAAAATTTTTTCAACCATGTTCATAGCAGCTCTATTCATAATAGCCAAAATCTGGAAACAATTTAGATGTCCCTCAACAGAGGCACTGATACAGAAAGTGTAGTATATTTACACAATGGAATACTTCTCAGCAATTAAAAACAAGGAAATCATGAGAATTGCAGGCAAATGGTGGGAACTAGAAAAGAACATCCTGAGTGAAATAACCCAGAAGCAAAAAGATACATTTGATACATGCTCACTTATAAGTGGATATTAACCATATAATATAGGATAGCCATACCAAAATCTATAGCCCCAAAGAAGCTAAACAACAAGGAGGACCCTAGGGAAGACACTGAATCCTCATTCAGAAGGGCAAACAGAATAGACATGGGAAGTAGGAGAATACAAGAAACAGGACAAGACCCTTCCACAAAGGACCTCTGAAAGATTCTACCCACCATGGTATCGAAGGAGATACTGAGACTCATAGCCAATCACTGGGTAGAGTGCCGGCATTCTTATGGAAGAAGAGGGAGATAGAAAGACCTGAAGAGGACAAGAACTCTACAAGACGAACAAAAGAGCCAAAATACCTGGACACAGGGGGCCTGCAGAGACAGAGACTCTAAATAAGGGCCATGCATGGAGACGACCTAGAACCCCTATTCAAAGGAAGCCCATTGCCTTCATAGTTTCCATGTGGGTTCCCTAGTAAAGGGACAGGGGCTGTCTCTGACATGAACCTAGCAGGATGCTCTTGGATTATCTCCAGTGCAGCCTTGCTAGGCCACAGAGGAAGATGATACAGCTAGCCTTGATGAAACCTGATAAGCTAAGGTCAGATGGAAGTGGAGGAGGTCCTCCCCTCTCATGGGACTAGGAAAAGACATAAAGGGAAAAGAGAGAGGGTGGGTGGGACTGGGAGGAGATGAGGGAGGGAGCTGCAGTGAGGATACAAAGTGATTAAATTGTAATGAATGAATATAAAAATAAAATTAAACTGAAAAAAAGATTAAAGGCTATAGTTTAAGGAAGCCTGGATCTATCCTAATGGGACAGTTGTGCTTTTCACTATTACACACATGGTTGTGGCTTTAGAATAATGAAGGGTATATTGGTAAAGAGGTTGTGGAGTATTTCCTTGTGTTTAAGGGGCACTGTTGAAGCAATACATGTATAAAAAGGAGGCCCTGCATGGAGACCTGGCAGAAAGCTGTGAAAATGAAGCCTGGATTGATTTGGAGACCCCAAGATATCAGAGACACAAGTCATAAAAAAAAAAAATCTGTCAAGAGGAGCTGCACACAGGGAGGGGTACCAGAAAGACAGAGAGACAAACAGACAGAGAGAGGGAGAGGAGGTGGGCAGCAGGCGGTACATGCAAGCCCAAAGGTTGGAGCCTTCAAAACCTTTTGACATAAGTTAAGGAGCTGAAGGATTTGGAGATTGCCTTTGCTGAGTTTTAATCAAGCATTTCATCGTTTGGGTTTTGTATTTCCTCATTATGTCCACATTCTTTCATTTTCCAATGGTTGATTATGTTCTGTGCCCCTGTATTTTAAAACTATGACATTTGCCTTTTTATTACATGCGATATAAATACACTTAAAACATTGCTTTTAGTGTCAGCATAGACTTTGGACTTTTAAATTTTTTACTTTATTTTTTATTAATTACAGTTTATTCACTTTGTATCCCAGCTGTAGCCCCTTCCCCCACCCCTTCCCAATCCCACTCTCCCTCCTTCTTCTCCTATGCCCCTCCCCCAGTCCAATGATAAGAGAGTTCCTTCTCCCCTTCCATCTAACCCTAGTCTATCAGGTTTCATCAAGACTGGCTTTATTGTCTTCCTCTGTGGATGGTAAGGCTGCTCCCTGCTCAGGTGGAGATGATCAAAGAGCGGGCTCCTGAGTTCATCAGAGACAATCCCTGTTTCCATTACTAGGACACCCACTTGGACACTGAGCTGCCATGGGCTATATCTGTGCAGGGGTTCTAGGTTATCTCCATGCATTGTCCTTGATGGGAGTATCAATCTCATAAAAGACCCTTGTGACCAGATTTTTGCTTCTGTTGGTCTCCTTGTGCAACCCTTGTCCCTTCCAGGTCTTTCTGTCTACCTCTTCTTTTGTGAGATTCTCTGTACTTTGTCCAAAGTTTGGCTCTGAGTCTCAGCATCTGCTTTGATACCCTGCAGATAGTTTTTCAGAGACCCTCTGTGGCAGGTTCCTGCCCTGTTCCCTACTTTCTCCCTCATTCTATGTCCATCCCATTTGCCTTTCTGAGTGAGGGTTGATCATCTTACCCGGGGTCTTCCTTCTTGCTTAGCTTCCTTAAGTGTACAGACTTTAGTATGTTTATCCTGTCATTTCTTTTCTACCTGGCCTCCATCATATCCTTCCCATGTCTATTCCCTCCCTCTCCATCTTCCCATCCAAATTCAGGGACTCTTCTTTAGCATTTGCTTCTATACATACATACATATAGATGAATAAATATGGAACTACAGTCTGATGAGTTCTATTAGTTTGCTTAGGTATAGACATGGATGAGCACTTGTTCTTGAATTATCAATTAGGGGATCATCTTGGAAGGCACAATCACAGACTACCTGGTCCTCTGTCTCTTACAATCTTTCTGCCATCTCTTCTTCTGTGTTCCTTAAGCTTAGGTTGTAAGAATTATGTGGTGGTTGTGGTTGTATCAATTTGGTTTTAGTATCATATTGTCAGTTGTGGATTTCTGTAATATCCTTTTTTTTTTTTTTTACTGAAGTTCAACTTTATTTTTTTCAATATAATTTTATTTTTTTAACTTTTATTAATTACACTTTATCCACTTTGTATCCCCCCATAAGCCCCTCCCTCCTCCCCTCCCAATCCTACCCTCCCTTCCCCTTCTTCATGCATGCCCCTCCCTAAGTCCACTGATAAGGGAGGTCCTCCTCTCCTTCCTTCTGAATGCAGCCACTCCTGATGATATCTCTAATATCCTCTTTCTGTTATAAAAATAAGCTTTTTTTAGAAAGACAGATGGGATGTGCATTGAACGTATGACAGGAGTCTATTGAGCGCATCTGAAAGACTCTAACTAGCAGTGTTTTCAAAGCAGATACAAAGACTCATGACCAAACCTTCGGCAGAGTACAGGGAATCATATGAAAGAAGGGGAGTTAGTATGATGGGGAAAGGATAGGAGCTCCACAAGGACCAAACATATCTGGGCACAGGGTCTTTTCTGAGACTGACATTCAACCAAGGACCATGTATGGATATAACCTAGAACCTCTGCTCAGGTGTAACCCATGGTAGATCAGTAACCAATTGATTTCCCATAGTAAGGGGAACAAGGACTATTTCTAACAGGAACTCAATGGCTGGCTCTTTGACCTCCCCATCCCCCAAGGAAGGAGCAGTCCTGTTAGGCCACAGAGGAGGGCTTTGCAGCCAGTCCTGAAGATAACTGATAAAACAGGATCGGATGAATGGGGAGGAGGTCCCCCCTATCAGTGGACTTGGAAAGGGACACAGTGGAGATGAGGGAGGGAGGGTGGGATTGGGAGGGAATGAGGGAGCAGGACACGGATGGGATACAGAGTTAATAAAATGTAACTGATAAAAAAATAAAATTAAAAAAATAAAAAAGAGCATTAAATGGCAAAAAGAAAAAAGAAGCTTCTTTTATGAGTGATGAGACCTGCATTTATCTGTGTGTGTAAGTGTAAGTAGACTGAAGTTATAAATTCAAAATCTGGGGAACCTACCAGCAGTAGGTTTTCATCTAAGATCCATGATACTAACTGCATGTAGTTGGCTAGATTAATAGAGCTAAGTATGATTTCTTTCCTGTTAAATGGACTATGAGTCAAATGGATAAAATTTATTTACCACCATAATGTAAGTGACACTATTGTACCTTTAGGGATATCTTACCAAGCTTGTCATTGTTATGGTTCATACATTTTCCATCTGGGTAGATCTATTGTTTGCTTTCCTTCTTTTAGCAGCTTTCATATTATCTTCTGGTAGTATGAAAGTTAAATCTCAATGGGCTTTTGGGTCACATTCAGTTTGAATCTTTTGACTCTTTTGTTCAGTTTGTGGTACCCTTAGTAATAAGACCTTAACTTTAACTTCTGGAAGATAAACAAGAGCAGGATATTATTTTAGGTATCTCTTGCACTCCTGTAACAAACAACTCAAGTCAGGTGTAATGATACCTAGTGCTGGGCTTTTGGTGTGGGCATGTGTTTATGTGTGAGTGTGTGTGTACTTATACATTCATATATTTTATGTGTAATTGATTTGAATATAAAATAAGGATTTTCTATATCTTTTTAAACATTGTATAAAGGAAGCCTTTAAATTTATTTTTTACTATTTCATATATATATATATTATATATATATATATATATACTGTCAACAGTATATGATTTTCTTTCTTCTCCTTCTTCCTACTCCTCAATACACCAGCACTCTCTCAAATTCATGTATTTTTCTGTAACTATTATTGTTATTTATGAATAAATACAAAATATAACTGACTGAGCCCATTTAATATTACTCATATGTATATATTTTGAGGGCCGCTCACTTTGCATTGAGTTCAATTTGAAGCTTATTACTTATGTATCATATTAAAGTACACTAAACCTCTAATTATTTGTCACTAAAATATGAACAATAAAATCAGTCTTATAATTTGATGATGAATGATATAAACAATGTACTTATTGAAACAATAGAGTTTTTAAAAAGGCTTTCACAAAAATAAGTTCTTTAAGTTTGTTTCCACATCTACCGATAGTTTGATTTGGTCATTGTAGTATTGATATTATTTAAAAAAAGTATAAGTTTAACCTGATGTGAACTTGCTGATATCAAATTATAATCGTTCTGTAAGGATCAATTCTTCACATGCATTCACAAATCATTTGATTATCTATTATATGGGTTTTTCAGACAGTTATGGATATCAAGATTTATTACCACTATCACTAGAATTTTTTTTTTTCCTTTTGGAAACTCAAAACAAAGTTGCGGATACAGAACAGAGGTTGAGCATTTGCTTAGTATATGTGATTCTCCACATTTCTTTCTGAGTATCACAAAAACCAAGCCAAACAAATAACATCTTGAGTCATTTTTCCAATATCATATTCCTAGTAACTTTGCCATCTCTCATGTTTTTATTGTTTTTAACCATTATAAAAATTATACCCCCATTTCAAAGCTCTAATTTTTAACATCAAAAAATATTCATATTACTGAGAATCAGGAGACTATTTCCAAGAAAAAAATGCTTTGATCAATAACATCTCAGAAATAAATTTATAATTTCATCAGACTTCTTCTTTGATGTGATCAAAAACTCATTATTGTAAAAACAACTTTTACTCATCTGCTTCAGTTGTTATCTAGGAGGCTTACTGCCTCCTGCTGACTTAGGCTTAGTCCTGGAAGCTTCTAGCCTCCCTATCTAACCTAGGCCTAGAATGTTTCAGCCTCTAAGACTTACTGCTCAATAAGCTCACCCTTTCTTGTTCTTACAGAGTTTGGAGCTGGCTGGTTCAACTCAGGTGTTCTGTTTCAATCTCTTCTCCCAGCTAACTTATTTAATATGCCTTTTTTTTTTCTTAACATGTACTAACTCAAGCAATCTGCTCTAACCTCCTGGCTCATTCTCATTCTCCTGCTCATTCTGTCTTCACATGAGTTCTTCCTCTGCAATCAATCTCTCTATTACTGTCCTGGTTAAACTCCTCTTTTCCCTTCTGTATTGCCACTAAAGCAGCTTCCATTTCCTCTCTCTTCCTGAGAGTTGGACATATCCTATTCTGTCAACTGTTTGTCTGGTTTGTCACCTTTTCTGCCACTCAATTAGACATCACATTCAAACATGGGTGCTTTCTACTACAAACTAACTTCATTGTTTGGGGTAAAAGGCGTGTGCCACCACAACTACATCCAAGCTTTTCTTTACCTGAAGCTTATTCTATTCCAGGTTGTCCTTGAACTCAAATCTATTTGCCTTTGTCTCCAAGATTAAAGGCCTGTTTGTATTCCAGTTGGATCACACAGACATAAAGGATCTTTGGATATAATTTCTTGTCAGCCAGATCACAAAGACTTTGAAAGTTTTTGGATGTGAGCTTTTGCCAGAACAGCCATGTTCTAAATTAAAATTTCTCTACAATTTTGTACATGCATTAAAATCAAATTATTTGTGCAGTAATTTCCTAAATCTTGTCAGATAGTAAGATATTAACTGCAAAGATTATATGATTGTTCAATTCACTCTGAAGTATAACATAGAAGTCTTTTACAAAAAGTTTATATGAAGAGTAAAGAAATGAATAGCAAGATATTTCTTTTCATAGCATACTACTTGATTTTTATTTTTCTTACTATAATTCTTGTATTTCTACATTTATATTGGTCCATTTGTTAGAAAGAAATTATGTTGGTTTTTATTTGTAGGCTTTCTTACAGAACAACCTTTCCCTAGAAGTATTCTGGTCTGCTTTATAGTGGTAAATTTAACTGCAAGCGAGTTTTGTTTTATACTTTCCCTGTGGGTTCTTTAGTTGTAATTAGTGTGCTATGGAATGCCTCGTATTGTATCAAAACTTAAATACCTCACTTTCTCAGTACCATTGGATTATTTCTCTTTTCAGTTTTGTCTGCATTATGTAGTATGAGAGTATATAGATTGAAGCTTTGTTAAGAATTTTCATAAGGGTGGTTTCTAAAGCAGTGTTTTTTAATCTGTGGGTCATGACTGCCTTGGGGGGTTACATATTAGATATCCTGCATACCAAATATTTACATTATACTTCATAACAGTTGTAAAATTACAGTTACGAAGTGGCAACAAAATAGTTTTATGGTTAGGGATCACCACAACCTGAATAACTGTATTAAAGTGTTATATCATTAGGAAAGTTGAGAACCACTGATGTAAAGGATTTGTAGTTCTTTTCTTTCTTGTTATTTTAAGTATGAATGTCATAAAGAAGGACCTCAGATCTCATCCTTATGGCTGCTTGGAGCCAGATTGCTGATGAGAGACTTTTGTATTCCTTGTTTTTTAAGTGGAAGTATCTTCCATGTTTTGAGTTGATGTAGGTTCATGGCTGGAACAAAGTACAATTTCTCTCAATTGGGCCAGTATGTTGGTATAATCTTATTGTGCACTGTCAATTTTTTTTTCATTCAAACCCTGAATTTTATACCCTATCTGGTTTCAATCTGGACATTGCATTGTGATGCTTATTATAAGCATTTTCTGTCTCAAGTATGTGTAAACATGTCCCCCATTTGTTCTCTGTTCTGCTTAATAAAATGTCAAACAGCCAATGCTGAGCAATACAGAGAATAGACTGGGACGTCTAGGCCCAATAAGGGGTGGTAAAAGAGAGAAGAAGTAGAAATTGGGGCAAGAGGAGACACCCAAGAAGAATCAGGAGAAGTTAACTGGATGATTAAAATGAAAGTATGATGGGGAAGTTACCTTAGAGTTTAAGAAAGAAGTAATAAATGCTTAGTATTGTGCTCAAGGCTAATTAAATAAATCATAGTCGCTCTGTGTGGTTATTTGGGTAAATAGCTGGCTAACGAGTAACTGCCACATTAATAATTACATGAATCATTATTAAATATTAGTAATTACTGTACACTGGTAGTAGGTTTGATGACAAAACACCTACCAGAAGTGTTCAAAATTTAATACTGGACATCACTGACGAAGAACATGTCAAATAGCATAACAGTCTTTCCATATATAAACATTCCAGCTACATGAAAATAATGTTGAATAATAATAATAATAATAATAATAATAATAATAATAATAATTCTGACTCACCTGGGTCAGAATCAGTCACTACAGAACAGACAGTGAACACAGAGGAGCTGAGGCTGAGTTAGGCCCAGGACTCAAGTCCCATTGTCTCCCATATTGAGGAAGCCACTGGGGAACTGGAGCAGCTCTAGGCACAGAGATCTTTCTGCTGGCACCCCAGCAGCCTGGCACACCTGGGCCAAAAACAGGGAGCCCAGCACAGACAGAGAAACCAGCAGAGCTGAGAGAGTTCCATTGTCTTTTTCCTCAAGGAGGCTTGTGGGGCACTGGAGTACCTCTAGGCTCAGAGATCTTTTTGCCTGTGCCCCAGCTAGCTGATATACCTGGGTCAGATCTCTCCACCTGTGCCCCAGCTACTTAGGCCATAAACAGTGAGCTAGCAGAGACAGTTAATCCAGCAGCAACTACTTGTAACTCCAGAAATAGGTAGATCCTTTCTGCAGTACAGGTACAAGGAACAATCAGCCAAACCTACAGAAAACCAGATGGCTAGAGGCTGGCCAGCTTAAAAACAAGCAAAAAACTGGGACATAATGGTTTCACCAGAATCTCCAAATATCAATGGATATTCTATTGCAGTTGAAACACAGAAAAAATATCTTAAATCAATAATTCTGTAGTTATTTGAGATAGAGAAAAACAAAATGAACAAAACCATAGAGGCCATCATGGACAGAAAGGAATTCACATTCAAACAAATGAAGGAAATGGTGAAAGACATGAAAACAGAATGAGAATTAACACATAAAGCAGAGAAAACCCTGGAGCTGGTGAAATTAAAGAAGAAATCATGAACCATAAAGTTAAGCATCACCAACAGAATACAAAAGATGGAGGAGAGAATCTCCAGCACTGAAGATACAATTGCAGAAATTGATATATTTCACAAAGAAAAATGAAATTGGAAAAGTTCCAGACAGAAAGCTTCCAAGAAATCATGGACATCATGAAAAGATGAAACATAAGAATAATAGAAATATATGAAAAAGAAGATTTCAGGCTCCAAGACCCCAAAAATATATTCGAGAAAATCATAGAAGCAATTTTCCTCAACCTTAAATCACACATCAATCCCAAAACCTTAATAATGGGAGACTTCAACACCCCACTCTTGCCAAGGGACAGATCATTTAGGCAGAAACTAAACAGAAATCATGGCATTTATAGAGGTCTTAAATCAAATGGACCTAATAGATGTGTTCAGAACTCTTCACCCCAAAACTAAAGAGTATAGCTTTTTCTAAGTACCTCATGGAACCTTGTCCAAAATTGACCATATAGTTGGGCATAAAGCAAGCAATAACATATAAAAGAAGGTTGAAGTAATCCCATATATTATATCAGACCACGATAGTCTAAAACTACACCTCAACAAAATAACAAAAAAGCTTACACACACACATGGAAATTGAGCAACTCTCTACTCAATGACCACCGGGTCAAGGAGGAAATAAAGAAAGTAATGAAGGTACAACTTACAAAATCTTATGGAACACAATGAAATCAGTGCTAACAGGAAAGATTATAACAGGAAAGATTTCACTAAGTGTCTTCTTAATGAAAATAGAGAGATCTCATACAAGAAGCTTAATGACACACTTGAAAACAATAGAAAAAAAGAAACAGACACCATCAAGAGGAGTAGACCACTAATATAATCAAACTCAGAGTTAAAATCAATAATTTAGAAACAAAGAGAATGATAAGAACAATCAAGAAGCTGGTTCTTTGAGAAAATCAAGAAGATAAACAAACTGTTAGCCAAACTAACTAAAAGACAGAGAAACACTATCCAAATCAAGAAGAGCAGAAATGAAAAGGGGAACATAACGACAGACATTGAGAATATGTAAAGAATCATTAGGTCCTACTTCAAAAGATATATTCAACACAATTTGAAAATGTAAATGAACAATTTTCTTGATAGGTTCCATTTACCAAAACTGAATCAAGATCAGGTAAATAAGTTAAATAGTCCTATATCACCTAAGAAAATAAAAGCTGTCAACAAAAGTCTCCCATCCAAAAAACAAACAAACAAACAATACCTAGGGCAAGACAGTTTTAGCACAGAATATTAACAGACCTTCAAAGAACATCTTATACCAATTCTCTTTAAACTATTCCACAAAATAGAAACAGAAGGAAAATTACCAACCACATCCTATGAAGCCACATTCACTATGATACCAAAATTACACAAAGACCAAACAAAGAAAGAGAAATTCAGACCAATCTCCCTTATTAACATTGAAGAAAAAATACTAAATAAAACATTGGCAAACCAAACCTAGAGCACATCAAAGATATCATACAGCACAACCATGTAGGCTCTGCAGGTGTGCAGAGATGGTTCAATATATGGAAATGCATCAATGTAATCCACCTATTTAAAAAAAACTGCAATAATAAAACCACATGATCATCACCTTAGATGTTGAAAAAGCACTTTATAAAATCCAATACACATATATGTTTAAAGTCCTGGAGAGATCAGGAATACAAGTCACTTACATGAACATAGTAAAGGCGATATACAGCAGGCTTATAGCCAATATCAAACTAAATGGAGAGAAACTGAAATCAAACCTACTGAAACCAGGGATAAGGCATGACTGCCCAATCTCCTCCTCTCTCTTTGATATAGTACTTGAAGTCCTAGCTAGAGCAATAAGACAACTAAAGGAAATCAAGTGAATACAAATCAGAGAGGAAGATGTCAAAGTATAACTATTCACAGATGATATGATAGTATACAAAAGTAACCACAAAAATTCTACCAGAGAACTCCTACAGCTGATAAACACCCTCAGAAAATTGGCTAGGTGTAAAATTAACTAAAAAAAAAAAATAAGTACCTTCCTGTATACATAAGACAAATGGGCTGAGAAAGAAATTAGGGAAATTACACCTTTTATAATAGCCACAAATAAAGTAAACTACCTTGGCGTAAGTCTAACCAAGCAAGTGAAAGACCTGTATGAAGAATAAAACCTCAAATCTCTGAAGAAAGAAATTGGAGAAGATATCAGAAGGTGGAAATATCTCCCATGCTCATGGACTGGTAGTACTAACACATGAAAATGGCCATCCTACAGAAGACAATCTACAGATTCAATGCAATTCCCATTAAAATACCAATATAATTCTTTGCAGAACTTGAAAGAACACTTCTCGATTTCATATGGAAAAACAAACAAACAAATAAGCAAAAAACTAAAAGATCTTCTGGAGTTATGTCAAGCTGTACCTCCAAAACAATAATAATAAAAACTTCATGGTGCTGGCATGTAAACAGACTGGTGGATCAGTAGACTCGAATATAAGATGCAAAAATGAACCCACATAGTATGGATACTTGATTTTTGATGAAGAAGCCAAAACCATAAATGGAAAACAGCATCTTCAATAAATGATTCTGGTCTAACTGTATGTCCACATGAAGAAAAATGCAAATAGATCTGTATTCATCACCCTGCACAAAACTACAGTCCAAGTGTATCAAAGAGCTCAATATAATACCAGAAACACTAAACACGTTAGAAAAAAAAAATGGGGAAGAGCCTTGACTTCATTGGCAAAGGAGACAAGTTCCTGAACAGAACAGCAACAGCACAGGCTCTAAGATCAAAAATCAAGAAATGGGACCTCATGAGACTGAAAAGCTTCTGTAAAGCAAAGGACACTGTCATCAGAACAAAACAATAACCTATAGATTGGGAAGAGATCACAAGCCAATATCTGACAGAGAGCTAATATCCAGAATATATAAAGAACTCAAGAAGCTAAACACCAACAAACCAAGTAATCCAATTAAACAATGGGGAACAGAGCTAAACAGAGAATTCTCAATAGAGGAAATCGAATGGCAGAAAAAAATTAAAGAAATGCTCTACATTTACATCCTTAGTCATCAGGGAGATGCAAATCAAAAGGACCCTGAGATTTCACCTCACACCCATCAGAACAGCTAAGATCAAAAATTCAAGGGATGAAGCATGATGGAGAGGATGTGGAGAAAGGGGAACCCTCCTCCATTGTTGGTGGGAATGTAAACTTGTACAACCACTTTGGAAATCAATCTGGTGCTTTCTCAGACAATTAGAAATAGTGCTACCTCAACATCCAGCTATACCACTCCTAAGTATATACCCAAAATTTGCTCAAGTACACAACAAGGACATTTGCTCAGTCATGTTCATAGCAGCTTTATTCTTAAAACTAGAATCTAGAAACAACCTAGATGTCCTTCAATTGAGGAATGGATACAGAAATTGTTGTATATTTGCACAATGGAATATTACTCAGCGATAAAAAAAAAGAAAAGCATGGAATTTGCAGGTAAATGGTGGGAACTGGAAAAGATCATCCTTAGTGGGATATCCCAGAAACAGAAAGACACATATGGCATATATTCACTTCCAACTGGATATTAGACATACAATATAGGATGAACATACTAAAATCTATAGTACTAAAGAAGCTAAACAACAAGGAAAACCCCAGAGAAGAGGCTTTATCCTCATTCAGAAGGGCAAACAGGATAGACACTGGAAGAGGAAGAAGACAGGGAAGAGGACAAGAGCCTACGACAGAGGGCCTCTGAAAGATTCTACCCGCTACGGTTTTGGAGAAAAGCTGAGACTCATAGCCAAACTTTTGCCTAGTTCAGGGAATCTTATGAAAGAAGTGGGAGATAGAAAGACTTGGAGGGCCCAGGAGCTCCATAAGGAGACCAACAGAGTCAAAGTATCTGGACCCAGGGGATCTGTGAGCCCAATACTCCAACCAAGGACCATGCAAGGAGAAAACCTAGAACACCTGCTCACATTTCCTTCGTAAGGAGAGCAGAGGCTCTCTCTATCATGAACTCAGTGTCAGGCTCTTTGATCACCTCCCCTTGGGGTTTCAGGCTTGCCAGGCCACAGAGGAATCAATGCAGCCAGTACTGAGGAGACCCAATAGACTAGGGTCAGATACAGGGGAGGAAGACCTCTTCTATCAGTGGACTAAGGTAAAGGAATAGGGAGAGATGAGGAAGGGAAGTTGGGGCTGTGAGGAGATAAAGGAAGGGGTTGCAGCAGGGATCCAAAGTGAAAAAAAAATCATAAATAATAAATTAATTAAAAAGACAATGGCTTTAAAACAGCTTAAAATCATATCTCACTCCATAACTCTGCTAGAAGCACCCAGTTATACTAGAGGCAACACTGGTATTCAATACTCAAGTAATGGCCTTGTCTGCAGATCACTAATACCACTCAGAGTCCATCCAGTCTTTCCTCATCATCCCTCCCCATATTGTCACCATATCCTGGTTCACAACTCTTGCAGAAACCCCTGCTTTACCAGATGCCATTATAGTTCCCTAAACCCCAGAGGTCACACAGAGAGCCAAAACCCCCGTATAGACAACACTACTGGACCTGAGTACTCACTGATCACCAGAACCAATGGCCATTCAGGCCAGAAGATCAGAGAAGTATTATAAACCAAGGGGAAAAGAAATAACCATCCAACAAAGACAAACTCAGCATTTATACCTAAAACTGCCCCAAATCCAGATGCCTAGAGGCCAGCTTACTAACACAATCAACAACAACCAACTGACATATTTGTCATTTCCGGAGCCAAGCTATCCTAAAACAGAACGCCCTGAATATTCCAACACAACTGAAACAAGAAAACAACCTTAAAACCAACTTTATGAATATGATAGAGGTCCTTTTATAGGAAATGAACAAACTCCTTGAAGAAATACAGAAAAGCATAAACAATGTGAGAAAATGAATGTTTCTTAAGGAAATACAAGAAAAACAAACAGGTGAAGGAAACAAATAAAACTGTTGAAGACCTGAAAATGGATTAAAAAAAAGCTGTACTGGCTGGTTTTGTGTGTCAACTTGACATGACTTGACACAAGGTACAGTCACCAGAGAGGAAGGAGCTGTTAAAGGAGAGCTGGATGCACTCTGAGGAGTGCTGGTGGTCAGTGGGTAGGGTCTTTCCTGGGGTTTTAAGTACCCATGGCCTATGGTAGAGCAAGGTGTTCCTACCAGATTTATGGACCAAGATATGTATGGTCTTACTCTTTTTTAAAAGCCATTTTTTTATTTTTTAATTTATTTTTTTACACTTTATTCACTTTTTATCCTCCCTATAAGCCCCTCCCTCCTCCCCTCCCGATCCCATCCTCCCTCCCCCTTCTTCATGCATGCACCTCCCCATGTCCACTGATAGGGGAGGTCCTCCTCTCCTTCCTTCTGATCTTAGTCTATCAGATTACATCCGGAGTGGCTGCATTGTCATCTTCTGTGGCCTGGTAAGACTGCTCTGCCATCAGGGGGAGGTGATCAAAGAGCAGGCCTATCAGATTGTGTCACAGGCAGTCCCTCTTCCCATTACTATGTAACCCACTTGGACACTGAACTGCCATGAGCTACACCTGTGCAGGGGTTCCAGGTTATCTCAATTCTTGGTACTTGGTTGGAGGATGGGTCTCTGGAAAGACACCTGTGTTCAAATCTTCTGGTTCTGTTGCTCTCCTTGTGGGGTTCCTGTCCTCCCCATAACCTACTATTTCCCACTTCTTACAGAAGATTCCATGCACTTTGCCCAAGAGTTGGCCATAAAGTCTCAGCGTCTGCTTTGATAGTCTGCAGGGTAGAGCCTTTCAGAGGCCCTCTGTGGCAGGTTCTAGGTTGTTTCCTGCTTTCTTCTTCTTCTTCTGATGTCCATCCTCTTTGCCTTTCAGGATGGGGATTAAGCATTTTAGTCAGAGTCCTCTCTCTTGATTAGTTTCTTTAGATGTACAGATTTTAGGATTATCCTATAAGTCTATATGAGTGAGTATATACCATGTGTGTCTTTCTGCTTCGGGGAGAGCTCACTCAGGATGATCCTTTCCAGGTCCCAACGTTTACCTGCAAATTTCATGATTTCCTTATTTTTCATTGCAGAGTAATACTCTATTGTGTGGATGTACCACAATTTCTGCATCCATTCTTCATTTGAAGGGCATCTGGGCTGTTTCCAGCTTCTTGCTATTACAAATAAGGCTGATACAAACATGGTTGAGCAAATGTCCTTATTGTGTACTTGAGCCTCTTTTGGATATATGCCTAGGAGTGGTATGGCTGGATCTTGAGGAAGTGCTATTCCTAGTTGTCTGAAAAAGCTCCAAATTGATTTCCAGAGTGGTTGTACAAGTTTACATTCCCACCAGCAGTGAAGGAGAATTTCCCTTTCTCCACAACCTCTCCAACATGTATTGTCACTTGAATTTTTCATCTTGGCCATTCTGATGGGTGTAAGGTGAAATCTCAGGGTTGTTTTGATTTGCATTTCCCTGATGGCTAATGAGGTTGAGCATTTCTTTTAAGTGTTTCTCTGCCATTTGATATTCCTCTACAGAGAATTCTCTGTTTAGCTCTGTTCACCATTTTTTAATTGGATTACTTGGTTTGCTGCTTTTCAGCTTCTTTAGTTCTTTATATGTGCTGGATATTAGCCCTCTGTCAAATAAAGGGTTAGTGAAGATTCTTTCCCAATCTGTACTCAGTTGTTTTGTTTTGATGATGCTGTTTTTTGATTTACAGAAGCTTTTCAGTTTCATTAGGTACCATTTATTGATTGTTGATCTTAGAGCCTGTGCTGTTGGTGTTCTGTTCAAGAAGTTGTCCCCTGTGCCAATGAGTTCTAGGGTATTCCCCACTTTTTTTTTTCTAGCCGATTTAATGTGTCTGGTTTTATGTTGAGGTCTTTGATCCACTTTGACTTCAGTTTTGTGGAGGGTGATAAGTATGGATCCATTTTCATTTTTGTACATGTAGACCTCCAGTTGGACCAGCACCGTTTGTTAAAGATGCTATCTTTTTTCCATTGTATGGTTTTGGCATCTTTGTCAAAGATCAGGTGTCCATAAGTGTGTGGGTTTATTTCTGGGACTTCTGTTCAGTTTCATTGATCCACCATTCTGTTTCTATGCCAGTACCATGCAGTTTTTATAACTGTTGCTCTATAGTACAGCTTGAGATCAGGGATGGAGATACCTCCAGAGGATCTTTTATTGTAGAGGATTGTTTTAGCAATTCTGGGTTTCTTGTTATTCCATACGAAGTTTAGAATTTTTCTTTCCAGGTCTGTAAAGAATTGTGTTGGCAATTTGATGGGAATTGCATTAAATCTGTAGATTGCTTTTGGTAAGATGGCCATTTTTACTATGTTAATCCTGCCAAGCCATGAGTATGGGAGATCTTTCCATCCTCTGATATCTTCTTCTAATTCTTTCTTCAGAGACTTGAAATTTTTTTCATACAATCTTTGACTTGCTTGGTTAGGGTTACACCAAGGTACTTTATGTCCTTTGTGGCTACTGTGAATGGTGTTGTTTCCCTAATTTCTTTCTCAGCCCTTTTGTCTTTTGTATACAGGAGTGATTTTTCTGAGTTAATTTTGTATCCGGCCACTTTGCTGAAGGTGTTTATCAGCTGTAGGAGTTCCCTGGTAGAGTTTTTGGGGTCACTCACATATACTATCATATCATCTGCAAATAGGAATAACTTGACTTCTTCCTTTCCAAACTGTATTCCCTTGATCTCCTTCAACTGTCTTGTTGCTCTAGCAAGGACTTCCAGCACTATGTTGAAGAGATATGGACAGAGTGGGCAGCCTTGTCTTGTCCCTGATTTCAGTGGGATTGCTTTAAGTTTCTCTTCGTTCAGTTTGATGTTGGCTATAGGCTTGCTGTATATTGCCTTTACTATGTTTAGATATGTGCCTCGTATCCCTGATCTCTCCAATACTTTAAACATGAATGGATGTTGGATTTTGTCAAATGCTTTTGCAGCATCTAGGGAGATTATCATGTGTTTTTTTTTCAGTTTGTTAATATGGTGGATCACATTGATGGATTTCCGTATATTGAACCACCCCTGCATACCTGGGATGAAGCCAACTTGGTCATAGTGGATAATATCTTTGATGTGTTCTTGTATTCAGTTTGCAAGTATTTTGTTGAGTATTTTTGCATCAATGTTCATAAGGGAGATTGGCCTGAAATTCTCTTTCTTTGTTGGGTCTTTGTGAGGTTTAGGTACCAGGGTGACTGTGGCTTCATAGAATAAGTTTGGTAATGTTCCTTCTGTTTCTATTTTGTGGAATAGTTTGAAGAGAATTGGAGTTAGCTCTTCTTTGAAAGTCTGGTAGAATTTTGCGAAAAGCCATTTTCTTAACAGGAGAGAAATATTCAGTTAAGTAGATAGAATACAAGCAAAAAATGAAACTTTAATATGAAGAGTGCTGGGATTGTGCCCTCAACTTATCGAAGATATCATTTATTTCTGGCTTTCTGCTCTACTTCGGAGTACATGACTTCTATTATCAAGGTAAAACTGCGTTGAGGAAATACCTCAATTAGTATTTTCTCAATTAGTTATCAATATGGAAGGAACCAACCTGGTTCCTTCCATTGGCTTGTGGTCCTGAGTTCTACAAGAAAATAGACTGATCAAGCCAGTAATGCAAGACAGCAAGCATTACCCCTCCATGGTGTCTGCATCAATCCTGCCTACAGAATCCTGTCCTGACTTCTTTAAGTGATGAAGAGCAGTGGAGAAATGTAAACCAGATAAAAACTTTTCTCTACAACTTCCTTTTTTGGTCATAGTGTTTCCTTGCAGCAATAGAACCCCTAACAGGATGGGAAAACAAAAATTGAGATGGAAAATCTAGGTAATTAAAAAGGAGCTATACAGACAAGTGTCAAGGACATAATAGAAGAGATAAATGAGAGAAGATCAGGAATTTAAGATATGATAGAAGAAATGAATATTTCAATCAAAGAAAATGATAAATCTAAAAATTATCTGACACATAATATGTAAGAAATCTGGGGGAGAATAAAAGAAAAAAATAAGAAGAATAGCAATAGAAGAAGAATGCCCATTTAAAAATGCAGAAAATATTTATTGAAATTTATGCTATGCTTTTTAATTTTTTTCTTCTTCTCCTCCTCCTTATTATTTATTACAATTTGTTCATTTTGTATCCTTGTTGTGCCCTACTTCCTCATTTCTTCCCAATCACACTCTCCCTCCCTCTTCTCCCCCTATGCTACTCCCTAGACCACTGATAGGGGAGGTCCTCCTCCTCTTCCCTCTGAACCTAGCCTATCAGGTCTCATCAGGACTGGCTGCCTTGTTTTCCTCTGTGGTCTGGTAAGGCTGCTCCCCTCCAGGAGGAGGTGATCAAAGAGTCTGCTACTGAATTCATGTAAGAGACAGCCCATGTTCTCTTTACAAGGGAAACTAATTGGAGACTGAGTCTGAGCAGGGGTTTTGGGTTCTCTCCATGCATGGTCCTTGGTTGGCTTATCAGTTTCTGCAAGGCCTATAGAGCTCAGTTTTGTTTTTGTTGTTGTTGTTGTTTTTGTTTTGTTTTGTTTTGCTCTGTTGGTCTTCTTTTAGAGCTCCTGTTCCCTCCAGGCTTTTCTATGTCTCCCTACTGTCATAAAATTCCATGCCCTCTGCAAAAAGTTTGGCTATGAGTCTCAACCTCTGCTTTGCTTCCTCCATCAGTAGAGTCTTTCAGAGGCACTCTGTGGTAGGCTCCTGTCCTGATCCCTGTGTTCTACTGCTTGCAATGTTGATCCTTATGAATGAGGATTGAGCACATTCCCTAGGGTCTTCTTTGTTTAGCTTCCTTAGGACTATAGATTTTAGTATGTTTATCCTGTATTATATATCTAAAGAACACTTAAGAGTATGTACCATGTGTGTATTTCTGTTTAATAGTTGAGTAGTTTTCATTGTGTAAATGTATTACAATTTCTGTATCCACTCCTCCATTGAGGGACATCTGGTTGTTTCCAGATTCTTGCTAATATGAACAGAGCTGCTATGAACATGGTTGTGCAAATGTCCTTGTAGTGTACTTGAGCATATTTTGGATATATGCCTGGGAGTGGTATAGCTGGATCTTGAGGTAGCACTATTTCTAATTGTCTGAGAAAGCACCAGATTGATTTCCAAAGTGGCTGTACAAGTTTACATTCCCACCAGCAATGTAGGAGGGTTCCCTTTTTTCCACATCCTCTTCTGCATGTGTTGTTATTTGAGTTTTTGATTTTAGCCATTCTAATGTGTGTAAGGTAAATCTCAGGGTCATTTGAATTGCATTTCCCTGATGACTAAGGACTTCAGCATTTCTTTAAGACTTTCTCTGCCATTCCATATTTCTCTATTGAAAATTCCCCTGTCAATTAACTTGGAGAGAAGCATAGGAGGAGATGAGGGAAGCAGAGTAGGATTGGGAGGGAATGAGAAAGGGGGCTACAGCTGGAATACAAAGAGAATGAACTATGATTAATATATTCTGGATATTAGCCCTCTATCAGGTATATTGTTGGTGAAGATGCTTTCCCAGTCAGTAGGCTATCATTTTGTTCTTATGACACTGTTCTTTGCTTTTCAGAATATTTCCAGTTTCATGAGGTCCCATTTACTAATTGTTGATCTTAGAGCCTGTGCTATTGGTGTTCTGTTCAGAAAGTTGTCTCCTGTGTCAATGAGGTCAAGGGTTTTTCTTTTAAGCAGTTTAGTTTTCCTGGTTTTATGTTGATGTTTTTGATCCATTTGAAATTTAGTTTTGTGCAGGGTGATGAATATGGATCTATTTGCATTTTTCTACATGTAGACATCCAGTTAGACCAGAACTATTTGTTGAAGATGTTATTTTTTTTTTCCATTGTATAATTTTGGCTTCTTTGTCAAAAATCAAGTATCTGTAGTTCTGGGTCCTTCTTTCTGGGTCTACTCTTTGATTCCATTAACCATCCATGGTTTCTATGCCAGAACCATGCAGTTTTTATTACTCTTGCTCAATAGTACAGCTTGAGATCATGGATGGAGATAACTCCAGAAGTTCTTTTATTGTACGGGATTGTTTTAGCAATTCTGGGTTTTTGTTTGTTTGTTTGTTTGTTTGTTTGTTTTTCCATATGAAGTTGAGAATTGTTCATTCAAGGTCTTTAAAGACTTGTGTTTGTATTTTGATGGTAATTGCATTGAAACTGTTGGTTGCTTTTGGTATGATGGCCATTTTCACTATGTTAATTATGCCAATCTGTGAACCTGCAAGAATTTTCCATCTTCTGATATCTTCTCCAATTTCTTTCTTCAGAGACTTGAAGTTTTTCTTGATACAGGTCTTTCACTTGCTTGATTAGAGTCTCACCAAGATTTGAGACTATTGTAATGGGTATTATTTCCCTAATTTCTTTCTTAGCCCTTTTGTCTTTTGTGTACAGGAAGGCTACTGATTTTTTTTTTCACTTAATTTTGTATCCAACCACTTTGCTGACGGCTTTTATCAGATGAAGTAGTTCTCTGGTAGTATGTTTGGAGTTACTCATTTATACTATCGTTTCATCTGTGAATACTGATATTTTGATTTTTCCTTTCCAATTTGTATTCCGATGATTTCTTTTAGTTTTCTTATTGCTCTGGCTAGGATTTCAAGTAATGTCTTGAAGACATAGGGAGATAGTGAGCAGTCTTGACTTTTCCCTGATTTCAATGGGATTGATTTAAGTGTCTGTTTCTTTAGTTTGATGTTAGCTATAGGCTTGCTGTATATTGCCTTTACTATGTTTAGGTATGTGCCTTGTATCCCTGATCTCTCCAAAACATTAAACATGAATGGATGTTGGATTTTGTCAAATGCTTTTACAGCATCTTAGTAGATGATTATGTGTTTTTTTTTTCCTTCAGTTTTTCTATGTGGTAGATTACATTGATGGATTTCTGTATATTGTACCACACCTGAATACCTGAGATGAAAATGAGTTAGTCATGTAGAATGATATATTTTATTTGTTTTTGGATTTGGTTTGCAAGTATTTTATCATTTTTGAGTCAATGTTCACAAGAAAGATTGTTCTGAAGTTATCTTTTTTTTTGTTGGGTCTTTGTGTGGTTTCTGTATAAAGTTGATTGTGACCTCATAGAATGACTTTGGTAATGTGTTTCTATTTAGTGAAATAGTTTGAAGTGTATTAGTGTTAGCTCTACTTTGAATGTCTGGTATAATTCTGTGCTGAAACCATCAGAAGCTGGCCTTTCTCAGGCAGGGAGAATTTGATAGCTGCTTCTATTTCCTTGTGGGATATAAGACTGTTTATTCTATTTATCTGATCCTGATTTAGCCTTGGTAAATGGAATTTATCAAGAAAATTTTCCATCTAATCTAGATTTTCAAGTACTATGTTGAAGAGATAGGGAGAGAGTGGACAGCATTTCCTTGTCCATGATTTCAGTGGAATGGATTTAAGTTTCTCTTTGTTTAGTTTGATGTTGGCTGTACACTTGCTGTATATTGCCTTTACTATCTTTAGGTATGTGCCTTGTATTCCTAATTTCTGCAAGACTTTAAACATGAATGGGTGTTGGATTTTGTCAAGTGCTTTTTCACATCTAAGGAGATGATCATGTGGTTTTTCCTTCCTGTTTTTATTTATTTATTTACTTTTAACGTGGTGGGTTACATTGATGGATTTCCATATATTGAACTACACTTGCATGCGTGGGATGAAGCCTACTTGGTCATGGTGGATGATATCTTTTATGTGTTCTTGGATTCAGTTTGCAAGTATTTTATTGAGTATATTTTTATCAATGTTCATAAGAGAGATAGATCTGAAATTCGGGGTTTTTTGTTGTTGTTGTTGTTGGGTCTTTGGGTGGTTTAGTTATCAAAGTGAATGTGGCTTCATAGAAAGAGTTTGATAATGTTCCTCTGTTTCTATTTTGTGGACTAGTTTGAAGATATTTGGAGTAAGCTCTTGTTTGAAGGTCTGGTTGAATTCTGTGCTGATACCATCTGGCCATGGGCTTTTTTTGGAAGGAGATTTTTGATGAAGGTTTCTATTTCCTTGTGGTATATAGGACTACTTAATCTATTTACAAGATCTTGATGTAATTTTTATGTATGGAATCTGTCAAGAAAATTGCCTATTTCATTTAGACTTTCAAATTTTATGGCATATAGACTTTTGTAGTAAGACTTAATGATTGTTTGGATTTCCTCAGTATCTGCTTTTATGTCCCCCATTTTGTTTCTGATTTTTCTGATTTGGATAGTTTGTCTCTACCTTTTAATTAGTTTGGCTAAGGGTTTGTCTATATTTTTAATAAATTTTTATTTTTATATTAATTATAGTTTATTTACTTTGTACCCCATCTGTAACTTCCTCTCTCATTCCTTCCCAATTCCACTCTCCCTCCTTCATCTTCTCCCTGCCCCTTTCTAAGTCTACTGATACAGGAGGTCCTCCTCCCCTTCTATCTGACCCTACCTTATCAGGTCTCGTCAGGATTGGCTGCAATGTCCTCTGACATGAACTCAATGGCTGGCTCTTTGACCTCCCCCCCACCTCCCGAGGGAGGAGCAGCCTTGCTAGCATTTGTCTATATTGTTGATTTTTTCAAAGAACCAGCTCTTGGTCTCATTGATTCTTTCAATTTTTTCCTTTGTTTCTAATTCATTGATATCAGCTCTGAATTTGATTATTTTCAGTCGCTTACTCCTCTTGGCTGTGTCTGTTTCTTTTTTTTACCCCCTAGGGATTTCAGTTGTGCTATTAATTTGCATGTATGGGATGTCTGAAACTTCTTTCTGAAGGCACATAGTGCTATGAACTTTCTTCTTAGCACTGCTTTCATTGTGTCCCCCTCAGTTTGGGTATGTTGTGCTTTCATTTTCATTGAATTTTAAGAAGTCTCATTTCTCTTTCCATTTCTTCCCTGACTAAGCTGTCATTGAGTGGAGAGTTGTTTAGTTTTGATGTGTGTAGGCTTTTGGTTATTTCTGTAGTTGTTGAGGTCTAGCTTTAGGCCATGGTAGTCTGTTAGGATTCAAGGGATTATTTCAATCTTCTTGTATGTGTTTGGATTTGCTTTGTGCCTGACTATATGATCAATTTTTTTAGACTGTTCCATGAGTTGCTTAAAAGAAGGTATAGTCTTTTGAGTTTGGATGAAAAGTTCTATAGACATCTATTAGGTCTATATGATTTAGGACCTCTGCAAGTGCCATTATTTCCCTATTTAGCTTCTGTGGGGATGATCTGTACCTTGGTCAGAGTGGAGTGTTGAAGTTTCCCACTATAATAATGTTTCATTTACAAATGCAGATGCTCTTGTTTTTTTTTTTTTTTTTTTTTTTTTTTTTTTTTTTTTTTTTTGGTGGGCACAGATGTTCAGGATTGTGATGTCCTCCTGGTGAATTTTTCCTTTGATGAGAATGAAGTGCCCCTCCTCAACTTTTTTATCTTTTTTGAGTAATTTTGGTTGAAAGTATATTTTATTAGATGTTAAGAAAGCTACCCCAGCTTGTTTTCTGGGTCCATTTGCTTGAAAACATTTTTCAGCTCTTTATTCTGAGGTAGTGTTTCTTTGTTGCAGAGGTGTGTTTCATGGATGCAGCAGAATGTTAGATCCTGTTTCCTCAACCATTCTGTTAGTCTGTGTCATTTTATTGGAGAGTTGATTCCATTGATGTTGATATATAATAGTGACCAATGAATGATAGTTCCTTTTATTGTGGAGTTGGTGGTGATCATGTGTTTGTGTCCTTGTTCTCTTGATTTTTTTGTTGTGATGTTTTCTTTGTTTTCTTGGATGTAGTTGAGTGCATTGGATTGGAGTTTTCCTTCTAGTATTTTCTGTAGGGCTGAGTTACTGTGTAGATATTGTTTAAGTTTAGTTTTTCCATAAAATATTTTGTTTTATCCATCTATGTTGATTGAAAGCATTGCTGGGTATAGTAATCTGGGTTGGCATCTGTGTTCCCTTAAAGACTGCATGACCTCTGCCTAGGCCCTCCTGGCTTTCATAGTTCCTGATGAGAAGTCTGGTGTGATTCTGATTGGTCTCCCTTCATATGTTACTGGGCCTTTTTTCCTTGCTGTTTTTAACATTTTTCTTTGTTCTGTTGATTTAATGTTTTTACTATTATATGACATGAGGCATTTCTTTTCTGGTCTAGTCTATTTGATGTTCTCTAAGCCTCTTTCATATCTAGGGACATCTTTTTCTTTAAGTTGGGAAAACTTTCTTCTATGATTTTCTTGAAAATATTTTCTGTGCCTTGGAGCCTGAAATCTCTTTTGTCTATTCCTACTATTCTTAAGTTTCATCTTTTCATGGTGTCCTTGATTTCATGAATGTTTTCTGTTTGGGACTTTTCTGATTTTATTTATTTTTTTGAGATGTCTATCAATCTCTTCAATTGTATCTTCAGAGTCTGAGATTCTTTTTTCATCGCTTATATTCTGTTTGTGATGCTTACTTTTGTGGTCCTTGATTTCTTCTCTAAGTTCTCTAGATCGAGGGTTTTCTCTGTTTGTGTTTTCTTTCTTGATTCTAATTCTGTTTTCATGCCTTGCCCCATTTCCTTCACCTGTTTGAATGATGTTTCATGTCTTTCCATTATGACATCTATTTTTGTTCGTTTCTTCTGCCTCCATTTATATGGCTATATTTGCCTGTATTTCTTTTAGAGGTTTGTTCATTTCCTCTTTATGTGCTTCTAATAACTGTATAAGCATAGATTTAAAATCATTTTCCTGTGTTTCTATTCAATTAAAATATCTACTTTTATTTTGGATTGCTGGTGAAGCCATGATATCCTGATTTTTGTTGGATGTGTTTTTTTTTATTTTAATTATTTTTATTAATTACAGTTTATTCACTTTGTATTCCCTCTGTGCCTCCAAGGGAGGTCCTCCTCCCCTTCCCTCTGATCCTAGTCCATCAGGTGTCATCAGGAGTGGCTACATTGTCTTCTTCTGTGGTCTGGTAAGGCTGCTCCCCCTCAGGAAGAAGTCATCAAAGAGCAAGCCAATCAGTTCATGTCAGAGACAGTACCTGTTCCCATTACTATGGAAACCACTTGAACACTGAACTGCCATAGGCTACCTCTGTGCAGGGGTTCCAGATAATCTCCATGAGTGTTCCTTGGTTGGAGTATCAGTTTCAGAAAAGACCCCTGTGCCCAGACATTTTGGATCTGTTGTTGTCTTTGTGGAGTTCTCCATGTCTTACTATTTCCCACTTCTTTCATATGATTCCCCGCACTCTGCCGAAAGTTTGGCTATGTGTCTCAGCATCTGCCTCGATACCCTGCAGGGTAGAGCCTTTCAGAGGCCTTCTGTGGTAGGCTTTTATGCCGGTATTTAGCCATCTGATGATCCATAGCCTTTACTGTTTGCCTCTGGAGCCTGTACTGGAAGCTGGGTCTTTCTGTTTTTGGAGTCTGGAGTATTCTTCAGGAAGATGAGAGAACTCCACCAATTTGAAAATGGGTGTTGGTATTTGAGATACAGGTATGGGAGAAAGGTCACAGCTGCGTGTTTGCAAGCACAGGAATGTGCGTGGAGGTGCCTTCCTGGAAAGTCCAGTACCCTAATACTTGGCAGCTTCAGTATCCACTTGGTGAAGATAGAATAACAATGAGGTGAAACCCTGTGGGTCACAGTTCTCAGCTTGCCCTGTCTTCCCAGAAGCCCTAGCAGTTGAGAGGGCTACTCCATCTCCTGCACATCCATTTTCTGTCTACTGCTGAATAGCTGGAGCTCTTTGGCAGTCACCGGGGGAAGACAGGTCAGATCTTTATGAGTCAGTCCCCTGATTGCACCAGCCTACTGGAAAAACACAGCAGCAGTATGGTATGTCTAGATCCCTGCACACTCCATCTATTGGACCTCACCCATACCTACATTCTCTGAGGCCATTGGTCCTCTGGGGCAACCATATGAGGCCCATGGACCACAATTCCTTACCTGCCTTGTCCTCCCAGCCTGCCTAGCAGTGGATACCTTCTCCCTATCACCTGTACACCCCATTTCCAGTACAACATCCTCATCCCTGAAGGACCTTTGTGGACACTTGAGGAAGACAGGTGAGACCTGTGTATGCCAGCTGGCACCAGGCCACTGCTAAACACAATAGCAGTGAGCTATGTATGACTCTCTTATCCCTCTATCTACTGGACCTCACCCCTATGTGCATTCCTGGAGGCCAATGGCCCCCCGGAATCAGCAGGCACACTGTAAACAGAGCATCAGTGAACTATGCCTGGCCTCCTGTATCCTACATCTATTCAACCTTATATCTATATGAATTCCTAAAAGCTGGTGGCTCCCAGGAATCACCAGCTTATACCAGAGACAACCAGATAGCTAAAGGCTTGCAAAAAAAATACAAATGACAAGAGCCTGGGAAATATGGCAACACCAGAACTCAAGTATCATACTACAACAAGCACAGGATATCTTAACACAGCAGAAGAACAAGAAAAGGACCTTAAGTCTTGTCTCATAAAGAGGACAGAAGTCTTTATAGAACAAATGAATAAATCCCTTAAAGAAATACAGAAAAAAATTCAAACAGGTAAAGGTAATTAAAGAGGAAACAAATAAATCCCTTAACGAAATTCAGGAAAAAACACAATTAAGCAGGTGAAGGAAATGAATAAAACTGTGTAAGACCTGGAAATGGAAATAAAAGCAATAAATAAAACACATTCTGAAGGAATTCTGGAGACGGAAAATTTAGGGAACAGAACAGAAGTAACATAATCAAGCATCTACAACAGGGTCCAAAATATGGGAGAGAGAATCTCAGGCATAGAAGATACAATAGAAGAAATTGATACATCAGTCAAAGAAAATGTTGAATTTTAAAAATTTCTGACAAAACATCCAGGATATCTGGGATACTATGCAAAAGCCTGACCTACAAATCATGGGAATAAAAGATGAAGTGTCCAAGATCAAAAGGACCAGTAAACATTTTCAACAAAATGATAGAAAAAAAAAAAAAAAAAACCTCCCCAACCTGAAGAAAACTATACAAGAAGCTTACAGAACACCAATTTGACTGGACCAGAAAAGGGAATCTTCCAGACACATAATAATCAAAACTCTAAATCTACAGAACAAAGAAAGAGCATTAAAAGCTGCAGAGGTTAAACACCACCTCACATATAAAGGCAGACCTATCAGAATCACAGTTGACTTCTCATCAGAGACTCTAAAAGCCAGAAGGGCCTGGCAGATGTCTTACAAACCCTAAGAAACCACAGCATTCAGCTTAGACTGCTATACAAAGGCATTACTATAGATGGAGAAAATAAGATATTTCAAGACAAAACCAGATTTAAACAATATCTATGAACAAATCGAGACCTACAGAAAATACTAGATGGAAAACTCCATCCGATCTAGAGTAACTACATTGAAGAAAACCCAGGAAATAAACAATTCCACACCAATAAAAACAAAAGAAGGGAAGTAAACACACACCCAGACCAACACACACTGACACAGACACACACAAAAACACAAGCACCATTAACATCAAAATAACAGGATTTAACAATCTCTGGCCATTAATATCTTTCAACATCAATGGTCTCGATTCACTAGTAAAAATACGCAGGTAACAGAATTGTTTCAAAGACATGATCAATCATTCTGCTGCATAAAAGAAACACACAGCAGCAACAAAGATAAACATTACCTCAGAGTGAAAGGCTGGAAAAAGGTTTTTCAAGCAAATGGACATAAGAAGCAAGCTGGAGCAGCTTTTGTAATATCTAATAAAATAGACTTTCAACCAAACTTAATCAGAACAAATGGGGAAGGGCACTTCTTTTCATCAAAAGAAAAATCAACCAAGATTATGCCTCAATTTTGAACATATATGTTCCAAATGCAAGGGCACCCACATTAATAAAAGAAACATTACTAAAGCTTAAATCACACATTGAACCCAACACATTAGTAGTTAGATGCTTTAAAACCCCTCTCTTACCAATGAACAGACCATCAAGACATAAACTAAACAGAGAAATAATGAAACTTAGCAACTTTGAGTCAATTGGACCTAATAGATACCTACAGAACACTCCATCCAAACACGAAAGAATACACATTCTTCTCAGCACCTCATGGAAGTTTCTCCAAAACTGACCACATACTCACTCACAAAGCAAGCCTCAATCAATACAAGAAATTTGAAATAACACCTTGTATTCCATCAGACCACCAAGGATTAAAGCTGAACTTCAACAACAGAAGCATCAGAATGCCTACAAACTCATGGAAACTGAACAACTCTCTATTTTCTGACAACTAAGTCAAGGAGGAAATAAAGATATCAAAGGCTTCTAGAATTTAATGCAAATGATGGCACAATATACTCAATCTTAAGGGACACAATGAAAGCAATGCAAGAATAAAGTTCTTAGCACTAAATGCCTCCATAAAGAAATTGGAAAGAATCCGGTCTTTTTCCCCTAGCGAGTCCGGCCTTGCAGGTGTGAGAGGAGCCGCTGTCGCGGGTGTCTGTTCCGCAGGATGGGGTTTGTTAAAGTTGTCAAGAACAAGGCCTACTTTAAGAGATACCAAGTGAGGTTTAGAAGGCCGCAAGAGGGCAAAACTGACTACTATGCTCGGAAACGACTGGTGATCCAGGACAAAAATAAGTACCACACACCCAAGTATAGGATGATAGTCCCTGTGACTAACAGAGACATCATCTGCCAGATTGCGTGTGCCCGTATAGAAGGGGACATGATAGTCTGCGCAGCATATGCACATGAACTGCCAAAGTATGGGGTGAAGGTCGGCCTGACCAATTACGCTGCAGCGTATTGCACTGGCCTGCTACTGGCCTGCAGGCTTCTCAATAGGTTCAGCATGGACAAGATCTACGAAGGCCAGGTGGAGGTGACTGGAGATGAGTACAATGTGGAGAGCATTGACGGTCAGCCCGTTGCCTTCACTTGCTATTTGGATGCAGGTCTCACCCAAACTACAACTAGCAATAAAGTTTTTGGGGGCCCTGAAGGGAGCTGAGGATGGAGGCTTGTCTATCCTGCATAATACCAAACGATTCTCTGGTTATGACTCTGAAAGCAAGGAGTTCAACGCAGGAGTGCATCGAAAGCACATCGTGGGTCAGAATGTTGCAGACTACATGCACTACCTAATGGAGGAAGATGAAGATGCCTATAAGAAACAGTTCTCCCAGTACATAAAGAACAACATCACTCCAGACATGATGGAGGAGATGTACAAGAAAGCCCATGCTGCTATCCGAGAGAACCCAGTCTATGAGAAGAAGCCCAAGAGAGAAGTGAAGAAGAAGAGGTGGAATCGTCCCAAAATGTCCCTCCCTTGCCCGGAAGAAAGATCGGGTTGCTCAAAAGAAGGCAAGCTTCCTCAGAGCTCTGGAATGCACTGCTGAGAGCTAAAGCAGTTTCTATGAAGATTTTTTTCATAAAGACAATAAACTTATTGGCCAAGAAGCTAAAAAAGAAAGAAAGAAAGAAAGAAAGAAAGAAAGAAAGAAAGAAAGAAAGAAAGAAAGAAAGAAAGAAAGAAAGAGAGAGAGAAATTGGAAAGGTCTCATACTAGTAATTTAAAAGTGCACTTGAAAGCTCTAAAACAAAAAACACACAATCAAAACCAAGAGGAATAGATGGCATGGAATAATCAAGCTCGGGATTCAAATCAATAAGTTATAAACAGAGGACAAGTCAAAAAAAATCAACAAAACCAAGCACTGTGTTTTTTTTTTTTTATTTTTCTGAAAATCAAGAAGATAGACAAAACCTAACCAAAATAAGTAAAAGGAAGAGAGAGCATATAAATTAACAAAATCTGAAATGAAAAGGGAGATTTAACAGACACCGAGGGTCTAAAAATTTCTTACTTCAAAAGCCTATACACCATAAAATTGAAAATATAAATGAAAGGAATGACTGTCTTAATAGATACCAGTTATCAAGGTTAAATGAATATCAGGTAAATCAAATAAATAGACCTATAATGTCTAAGAAAATTAAGTCTCCAAACAAAAGAAAGCCAGAGGGTTTCCACATAGAATTCTATCAGACTTTCAAAGAGCTAATATCAATACACCTTAAACTATTCCACAAATAGAAACAGAAGGAACATTGCCATACTCATTCTATGAGGCAGCAGACACCCTGATACCTAAAACACAAAAGTTCCAACAATGAAAGGAAATTTCAGAGCA
>NW_026585687.1:7473080-7490086 GCF_907164565.1 Psammomys obesus
GATTAAAACGCTTTTGACAATATCCTACACTCCTTCATATTTAAAGCCTTGGAGAGATCAAGGATACAAGGCACATACCTAAACACAATAAAGGCAATATATAGCAAACCAATAACCAATATCACTTTAAATGGAGAGAAACTTAAAGAAATTCCACTGAAATCAGGGACAAGACAAGGTGCCCACTCTCACTATATTACTTCAATAGAGTAATACAAGTCCTTGCAAGAACTATAAAACTACTAAAGAAAATGAAGTGGATAGAAATTGGAAAGGAAGAGGTCAAAGTATTGCTATTCTCAAAAGTTACAAAAGTTTACATAAATGACCACAAAAACTCCTACCGCTGATAAACCTTCAGCAAAATGAATGGGACCTCATGAAACTGAAAAGCTTTTGTAGAGTAAAGGACACTGTCATGAGGACAAAATGACAGCCTACAGACTGGGAAAAGATTTTTACCAAACTCAATATTTGAAAGAGGTCTAATACCCAAGATTTATAAGGAACTCAAAAAGTAAAAACAAAACAAAACAAGTAATCCAATTAAATAATGGAGTACATAGCTAAACAGATAATTCTCAAGAGAGGAATATCAAATGGCAGAGAAACACTTAAAGAAATACTCAATGTTTTTAGTCATCAGGGAAATATAAATCAAAATAACCCTGAGATTTCACCTCACAACCATCAGAATGGCTAAGATCAAAAATTCAAGGGATGAAGCATGATGGAGAGGTTGTGGAGAAAGGGGAACCCTCTTCCATTGCTGGTGGAAATGTAATATTGTATGAGCACTTTGGAAATGAATCTGGGGCCTCCCCAAAAAATTAGGAATAGTGCCACCTCAACATCCAGCTAGCTATACTACTGCTAGGCAAATATCTTTTTTTTTTTTTTTTTTTTTTTTACAGTGGCTGCTATTCTTTTTTTTTCTTTTTATTTATTTATTTTTTAATTTTTTATTTATTAATTACACTTTATTCATTTTGTATCCCCCCATAAGCCCCTCTCTCCTCCCCTCCAGATCCCACCTTCCCTCCCCTTTCTGCATGCATGCCCCTCCCCAAGTCCACTGATAGGGGAGGTTCTCCTCTCCTTCTTTCTGATCTTAGTCTATCATTTCTCATCAAAAGTGGCTGCATTGTCCTCTTCTGTGGCCTGGTAAGGCTGCTTCCCCCTCAGGGGGAGGTGATCAAAGAGCAGGCCAATCAGATTATGTCAGAGGCAGTCCCTCTTCCCATTACTATGTAACCCACTTGGACACTGAACTGCCATGGGCTACATCTGTGCAGGGGTTCTAGGTTATCTCCATGAATAGTCCTTGGTTGTAGTATGAGTCTCTGGGAAGTTCCCTGTGTTCAAATTTTCTTGTTCTGTTGCTCTCCTTGTGGAATTCCTGTACTTTCCAGCTCTTACTATCTTAAAGAAGAGGAGAACCTCCCCTATCAGTGGACTTGGGGAGTGGCATGCATGCAGAAAGGGGAGGGAGGGTGGGATCGGCAGGGGAGGAGGGAGGGGCTTATGGGGGGATACAAAATGAATAAAGTGTAATTAATAAAAAATTAAAATAAAAAAATAAAAACTCTAAAAAAAAAAGATGTTAAACCATACAACAAAGACATGTGTTCAACTATGTTCATAGCAATGTTATTCATAATTGCCAGAATCTATAAACAACCTAGATGTTCTCAACTGAAGAATGGATACATAACTGTGGTACATGTATACAATGGAATACTACTCAGAAATTAAAAAAAAAATAAAAGGAAATAGTGAAACTTGCAGGCAAATGGTGGGAACTAGAAAAGATCATCCATAGTGAGGTATCCCAAAAGCAGAAAGACACACATGGAATATAGCATTTAATAGTGGATATTAGCCATATAATATAGGATAAGCATACTAAAATCTATCATACTAAAGAAGCTAAACAACAAAGAAGACACTTGGGAAGAGGCTGAAACATCACTCAGAAAGGAAAAGAGAATTGACATTGGAAGTAGGATAAGAGAAGAAACAGGACAGGATCTTTCCACAGGGGGGCCTCTGAAAGACTCCGCCCATCAGTGCATCGAAACAGATGCAGAGACCCATAGCCAAACTTTGGACAGAGTTCAGGAAGTCTTATGGAAGAAGAGGGAGATAGAAAGAGCTGGAAGGGACAGGAAATCCAAAAGGAAATTAACAGAACCAAAAGACCTTGGTCCAGGAGTGCTAGCAGAGACTGATATTCCAACCAAGGACCATGCATAGAGAGAACATAGAACTCTTTTTTATAGGAAGCCCATAGGCTGCTTAGTTTCCAAGTATGTTCCCTAGTAAGGGGGGGAGAGGTTTCTCTGGAATGATCTCAGTGGCCATCTCTTTAGGCTCTTTATTCAACTCTCCCTGTGGGGTGCAGCCTTGCCAGGTCACAGAAGAAGATGATGCAGCCAGCTCTGATGAGATCTGAAGGACTAGGGTCAGATAGAAGATGAGGAGGTCATTCTCATGAGTGGAAAAGAGAAAGGGCATAAGGAAAAAAGAGAGAGTTTGAGAGTTTGGGTTGATTGGGAAGAGTGGAGAAAGGGTGCTACAGCCACGATACTATGTATTTTGTAATTTACTATATAAATTATAATGAATAAATAAATAACTTACAAAAATCAGTAGCCCTCCTGTATACAAAAGACAAGCAGGCTGAGAAAGAAGTTGGGGAAACAACATTCTTCACAATAGCCAAAAATAATATAAAGTATCTTGGTGTAACTATAACCAAGCAAATGAAAGACCTGTATGACAAGAACTTCAAGTCTCTGAAGGAAGAAATTGAAGAAGATATTAGAAGATAGAAAGAAATCCCATAAGCCATCTTACCAAAATCAATCTACAGATTAAATACAATTCCCATCAAAATAACACAGTTCTTTATAGACCATGAAAAAACAATTCTCAGATTCATATGGAGAAATAAACAATCAACACAATACCTAAAACAATCCTGTACAATAGAAAAACTTCTGGATGTATCTCCATTCATGATTTCAAGCTGTACTGAAGAGCAACAATAATAAAAACTGCATGGTACTGGCATAGAAACAGACTGATAAATCAATGGAATCAAATTGAAGACTGAGAAATAATCTCACATACTTAAGGACATTTGTTTTTTGACAAAGAAATCAAAATCGTACAATGGAAAAAAGATAGTATCATCAATAAATGGTGCTGGTCTAACTGGATATCCATATGTAGAAAAATGCAAATAGAATCATATTTATCACCCTTCACATAACTAGAGTCCAAGTGGATAAAGACCTCAACCTAAAACCAGACACACCAAACCTGTTATAAGAAAAAGTGGGGAAGAGCCTCGACTTCATTGGCATAGGAGACAACTTCCTGAACATGTCACCAACAGCACAGGCTCTAAGATCAACAATTAATAAATGGAACCTCATGAAACTGAAAACATTCTGTAAAACAAAGAACATTGTCATCAGAACAAAATGGGAACCTACAGATTGGGAAAAGCTCTTCACCAACCTTACATATGAAAAAGTGCTATTATCTAAACTATAGAAAGAACTCAAGAAATTACACTCCAACAAACAAAATAATCAAATTTAAAGTGGATACAGAACTAAATAGAGAATTCTCAACAAAGGAATCTTGAATGGCAGAGAAGAACTTAAACAATTGCTCAACATCATTAGTCATCAATGAAATGCAAATAAAAATGACTCTGAGATTCCATCTTACACTCCTCGGAATGGCTAAAGTCAAAATCTCAAGTAACAGCACATACTGGTGAGGTTGTGGAGGAAGGGAAACACTCCTCCATTGCTGGTCAGAGTGAAAACTTGTATAACCACTTTGGAAATCTGGAGGATTTTCAGAAAACTGAGGATAGGTGGAACTCAAGATCTAGCTATACTATTCCTGAGCATATGACCAAAAGATGCTCTATCATACAACAAGCATATTTGCTCAACTATGTTCATAGCATCTTGACTTGTAATAGTCTGAACCTAGAAATAACCCAAATGTCCCTCAACCAAAAAATGAATAAAGAAACTGTAGTGTATTTCCACAACAGAATTCTACTTAGCTCTTAAAAACAAGGAAATCATGAACTTTGAGGGAAAAAAAAAATGGGTGGAAGGAGAATAAATCATCCTGATCGAGATAAACCAGACCCCTAAAGACACAGGTGTTATCTAACCACTTATAAGTGGATATTAATCACTTATAACCACTCTACAATCCACAGACCCAAAGAAACTAAGTAACAAGGAGAGGGGGAAATAAAATAGACAGAGGAGGTGCTGGAAGAGAATGTTAGGGGAGGGAGTGTTGAGGGAAATGAGGGTTCGGACCAGATGTGGGGAGAGCAGGGTGGGGGAGTGCAGAGGTTTTGTTGAAAGAAGAGAAACTGTACGTGTTTCCATCTCTGAGACAAGCTGGAGTCTGATGATGATATGTGGGTGACTATAGCTGAGACCCCTTAGTAGAGAGAGACATGGAGACTGAAGAGGCCACCTTCTAACCAGACAAGACTCTTAGTAGAGGGAGGGAAAACTAATACAGGCACAAAACCTTTGACCCAGAATTTACCCTGCCTCTAAAATATGCAGAGATAAAGTTAGAGCAGAGATTGAGGTAATGTCCAACCAATCCCTGGCCACACCATGATTGAGAGCCACTCTCTGACCCTAATAACAACACTCTGATATGCTTATAGATGGGAGCCTAATATTGCAGTCCTCTGAGAGGATCCACCAAGCAATGGATAGAAACAAATGCTGAGACTCAAGGCCAAACACTGGGCAGAAGGCAGGAAGCCTTGTGAAAAAGAGGGGCGGATATAAGGACTTTGAGTGGAGAGTAGATCCACAAGACCAAAAGAGCTAACTAACCCGGGTCCAGGGGGATAAGACATCCTTTCACCTTCTCTTTTTTTCTAGTTTTTTTTTTTTTTTTTGAGACAAGGCTTTTCTGTATAAACTTGACTATCCTGGACTCACTTTGTAGACCAGGCTGTCCTCGATCTTACAGAGATCAACTGCCTCAGCTTCCCCAAGTACTGGGATTATAGCTGTGTGCCACCAAGTCCAGTTCCAATACTATTCTTACAGGCCTTGAAAGACTAATATTTAACTTCATATAGAAAACCAAAATAAATCAGTTCATAAGAAAATAATACAATGCCCCTCCTCCAAACCAGGATAGCTAAAGCAATCCTTTACTATGAAAGAATTTCAGGAGGTATCACCATTTTCAATTTTAAAGTCTACTGCAGAGTTATTGTAATAAAAAAAAAAAAACAAATGGTATTGCCATAAAAATAGAAAGGTTGATAACTGGAATCAAATTGAAGTCCCAGACATAAATTCACACATCTATTGCTACCTATTATTACATAAAGAAGCTAGAATCCTACAATGGGAAAAATAAAGCAACTTCAACACATGTTGCTGTTCTAACAGGATGTCTGCATATAGTAGAATGCAAATGGAACCATATCTATCACCCTCCACATGACTCAAGTCCAAGTGGAACAAAGACCTCAGCATAAAACCAAACATACTGGACCTAATAGAGGAGAAAATAAGGAATAGTCTTTAATTCATTGGCACAGGAGACAACTTCCCTAACAGAACAAGAGCACAGGAATTAAGATCAACAGTTTAAAATGGGACCTCATGAAACTAAAGAACTTCTGTAATGCAAACAAGTCAATAGGATAAACTGGTAGCCCACAAAATACTAAATTATTTTTACCAAGGTCATATTTGACAGAGTGCTAATGTATAAAATATATAAAGAACTCAAGAAACTAGACATCAAAAACAAAAGGACAAAATCTGTGGAGTAGGGGAGGCGGGGTAGGGAGAACAAGGAGGGAGGTTGGGACCAAGAAGAGAGGAGGGAGTGGGCTAAAACCTGGATGCAAAGTGAATAAATACAAATAATCAAATTTAAGTGGGGTACAGATATAAAGAGAAACTTCTCAACAGAGGTATCTCTAATATCTGAGAAACACTTATTAATGTTCAACATCCTTGGTCATCAGGGAAATGCAAGTCACAACAAATCTGAGATCATTGTACACCTCTTTTAATAGCTTAGTTCAGTAACACAAGTGACAGCTTATGCAGGCATGATGAGAAGCAAGGGAAACACTCCTCTATTGCTAGTGGGAGCACAAATTTGTACAGCCACTATGGAAATAAATATGGTAGTTTCTCAGAAAATTGGGAATATATATGAAGACCAAGAGCTATACCACTCCTGAGCATATTTCCAAGGGACACCCCATCCTTCCACAAAGACATTTGTTCAACTATGTTCATAATAGGTTTATTCATAATAGCCCAAAACTGGAAACAGCCTAGATGTACATCAGAATGAATAAAGAAAATGTTCATTTACACAATGGAATACTACCCAGCAATTAAAAACAAGGAAATCATGGAATTTGCAGGTAAATGGAAGGAACTAGAAAAAAAAAAAAGCATCCTGAGTGAGGTAACCCAGAAACGGAATGACACACATAGTACAGGATAATCATGCCACATTTCACAGACCAGGGAGGCTAAGCAATAAAGTGTGCTCAAGGGGGCGTGCACAAATCTCCCTGGGAAGGGAAGATGGAATAAATATCATGGGTGGACTGATGGTAGGTGGGGATGGGAATAGGAAACATCAGGTGGAAAAGAGGATGAAAAGAGAGTGTACAGGGAGAGATGACAGGAATTAGGGGGACATTATGGGGACAAGGTAGAAACCTAGTACAAAGCAAACTCCCTAGGGAAAAAAATAGTAAAATGGAAAGTCCCAGGAATGAGGGTTCCCCTCGCGAAGACTCCTAGTAATTGGGCTTATGTTGCCTGTAATGACATCTCCCATAACCAGGCAAGGTTTCTAGTGGTGGGACTAGGACACGAACCCAGCCACAGAACCTTTGACCAAAAATTTGTTGAGCCTGCAAAATATGCTTGGTAGGGTAAAGGTGATGTAGAACTTGTGGGCATGACCAACAATGACTGGTACAGCTAAAGACCCATGCTGCAAGGGAGAACCCAGGCCTGACACTTCCAGGAAAGTGAGGAACCAGAGAAGCTTCATACAGCAACAGTTAGGGGCATATGAAGAGCTCCAAACCAAACTTTGAAGAACTTGAAGCTTGAAGAACTCTGTAGAAGAGGGGAAGGAAGGATTATAGGAGTTAGAGGGGTTAAGGACACTACCTGCAGATCAACAAAGAAGGACTTAAAGAGGGAGCTTAAAGAGACTGAACCAGCAATGAGGGAGCCTGCATGGATTTAGCCTAGGTGTTCTGCATATATATTATGTTTGTGTAGCTTAATGTTCTTGTGGAATTTTAAAAATAAGAGTGGGTGATTGGCTCTGAGTCTTTTGCTGTTTTGGGAACCCTTTTCCTCCAACTGGGTTCCCTTGCCCAGCCCTAATTTGAGGAAGTGCCTAGACTTACTGCAACTTGATATGCCACATTTGTTCGATATCCCTTGGAGGCCTGCTCTTTTCTGAAAGGAAATTGAGGAGGAACTAGAAGAAATGGGGCTGCAGTCAGTATGTAATATGTGAGAGAAGAATAAAATTCAAAACAGCTTAAATTAAAATAAAATAAAAGCAAGAAATTCAAATTCACAAAGCTCACTTCCTTTTATTCTGTATCTTCCTCTTCTAATTTTCAGTTTTTAGCGTTACCTCTGCTTTATGACCTCTGTTCTTCATTTTTAATTTACGTATTTTGCTAGTTTTTGTAAACAAAAGGAAACATTTACAGTCTGAGAGAATATATTACTTTCTTGATTTCTGTGAACTTCATTTTCTGTGGAGCTATAGTTGTTGTTTGTTCTGAAATATTTAAAACAATAATGACCTAGTATTTAAGACATTCAAAGGTAAAAGATAGTTTTTTTTATCTATTAGTCTATACTTATGCCATCTGTTATTACTTGCTAATATATAGATAGTAAATTAAAAAATAATTTTATTATTTTGAATAAGTACTATTTTTAGTATAATTATTGTCCATGAAAAATTCCCATTGTACTTGGCAGGGTTGATTCTTTTATTAGGTTTTACCTCTTCTGGAAAAAATTCATTTGATGACATTTCATTGATTGTAGATGTTCTGAAAATTTGAAATACATACAAAAATACTGATATAGATGGTTGAAGACTTGTTTCTCACTGTAGAGTCTTGCACTTAACCTTGGTTTTACTTCTTTCTTGTCACCATGAACATTTCTCTATGCACAATTTTCAAGATACATAGAGGTTTTCACTTAGTGTTTACAAAGGTAATTCTTATATTCATTTTGGGTTGGATAATGGACAGTAGTTTTCACTTATCAGGAAAAAAGATAGGTTTCCGTATGCACGTTTCCAACATATCTTCCGTTCTTAATTACATGCTTTATCATCACCTTATTATAGCAAATAACTCTAATTTCAGAAAGGATATATGGAAAATGAGGTTGTTCATTATAGAATGGAATTTTCATGGAAAATAGGGTTAGAATCATAGGCAAGTTGTCTTTTTATATTACACTTTCAAAATTGTGAACAAAGATTTGAAAATGCAACATACAAAAAGGTAAAGAAAATGGCTTACCTTCCTTTGTATTTTTAGCTATTAATCTTTGTGGGGTATCTCCTAGAGTAAAGGTATTCAGTCAGTCATGAGGCTGGTCGTTTAAACTATAATACAGATAAGTATTAAATTACATATAAAGTAACACTTTATCATAATTCTACAAGTATTTTAATAAAATGGTATATTTTTATGACTGTTGAATTTTTGTAGACTCTAAAATTAATCATGGTAGGAAATAGGCAGTGTAAAAAGAGATTTAGCAAAGTTATTAGTTGGATAGCATACCATTCTCTCAATGGCCACTAGAGTAATGATTAGAGTGAGGAAGAAAAGAAACAATTGAAACTGTGTTACAGAGTCTATGTTGCTAAGAAGTTATTTCTTTTTACCCTCTAAAGAAATGTTTTGATTTCATTCTCAAGAGAGTGAGATTTAAATGAGAGCCATTTTACTAGTAGAATACTAGAACAACGATTAGGCAGTCTGGATGGCTGCCCTGAATTAAGAAAATGGCTGTGAAATTCAGTTGAAACACACTGGGGACCAGGAAGAGATGATTAGATCAAAACATTGGACATTGGTAAAATGTCAGTACTTAAATACTGTCACAAATACTAGCAATCGACTCTGTACATTTCTGCTTTAAATGATCCTCTCTTCTACTCATTTAATTATTTGGAAAAATTTTATGAGAAGAAGGCGGCTACAGCCAGGATACAAAGTGAATAAATTGTAATAAATAAGAAAATAAATAAGTAAATATATAGATAATTCTTTGATTTTTTTCCTTTCCTTAATTTTCCTATTACTCATTTCAGAATATCTTCCTTTCTGGGTGTTTCTTCTCTACATCTTTTATCTATTCCATGATTTAAAAATAAGCTAGGAATTCATTAGTGTTCATCCCGGGGAAACAATGAATTTATGGGGTTTTCTTACTGTGCATGTGTGAAGGGTTACGAACAGGAACAAGTACCCCAAATCAGATATTCTGTAATGTCTTCACTCAGCCTGTTTAGTGGCTTTTCCATAATTTCATAAGTGGAGCTCCCTTCTCCTTGGTCTTAACCAGCCTATATACACTAGTTCTTCCACAAAGCCACAAGGTCACATGTGACATGACTGCAGACTACTGGCTTTAAAGAGAGGCTGGATATACATAATGAAGGTCCAATGACTCTCCATACTCCTTCTATGAAGGAATATCAACACTTTAAAAGTTCATCTGTGTTTCGTTCTACCTTAGGTCCAAGGGACATCCAGGCAGTGTCAGGCATGTCATAGTGTGTCATGGTATAAGCCTCAAGTTAAACCAAATATTTGTTGGCCACTCCCAAAAGTTCTGTTCCACCATTGCTCCAGCACATCTTGCAGGCAAGGCAGACTGTAGGTCGAACGTTTTGTGGCTGAGTTGGTGTCAAGGTTTTGTTTTGGGTGGTCCTCAGAGTACTTTCTTGTACCAAAGAGACTGGAATGTATTGGTGAAGAGCACCTGTAAGCACCAGCTCCACTTCTCTATTTTCTTTTTATTTGAGTTTATTTAATTTATTCACTTTACTTCTAAATAGTAGCCTCTTCTTATCTTCCTGGTCCTACCTCTCTACTCTATTTTCAATGAACTGTGTGGATGTTGTCTTTGGTAATGAGAGCCCACTGTCAGTTTTTCGATACTGACCCTCTGTTTTAGCACCAGCCTGGGTTGTTTGAGAATCTCCTTGGGACCCCCTTGGCCAACAACTCCATTGAATATAAACTTGACCCATGACTGTAAGCTGTGCCCACCTACAAAGGATGGCCAATTCAGACTCGTATATCCTCTGTTACTAAACACAACTGGAAAAAAAAAACACTATAGAATGTTTCTAAGTGATAAGCTCACAGATAGGTACTTTGTCTAGTCAACATCATGGAGGCTTCCTCCAGAAGTCAGTGGGACTGGGTACAGAGACTTAACAACCAAACATTATGCTGAGAGTTCTAAATTGGAAGTCTCCATTGAGTCCCTCCCCTGAGAGATCAGGGAAGCTTGTGGAAGACAAGCAGGAAATACTGTAGGAGTTAGAAGGGACAGAAGCCAGAAAGAGAACATGGCCCACTGAATCAACTAGGCAGGGCTCAAATAGTCTCAATGCAACTGAAACTACAAGCACAGGACCTGCATGGCTCTATTCCAGGTCCTTGGCAAATATGTTATGACTGTTAGCTTGTTGTTCTTGTGTGACTCCTATCTGTGGGACTGGGTGTGTTCCTGACTTTTGGCCTGTTCTTGGCACTCTTTTCCTCCTCTAAGGTTATATTGTCCAGCCTCAATATGAGTGCTTTTGCCTTGTCTTATTGTGTCTTGTTTAGTCCTGTGATTGTCATCTTTGGAGGCCTTCTTTTTCATGAAGATGAAATGGAGGGGGAGTGGATCTGGGGGATAATGGAGGAGGGGAGCTGGGAGGATTAGAGGAGGGAAAACTGAGGTTTGGATATAATATATGAGAGAAGAATCTATTTTGAACAATAACAAACCAAAATGCTCAGCAGTGGTCAACTATTTTTAAGCAGAGAGTTGATGTTATGAAGATAGTAATTGTTTGGCATAGAATAATGTTGTGTCATATTACCTTAATAAAGGAAATCTGAATAGAAACTACATATATAATAAAATGAAATGAATTAATATTACCTGTATACATACTACTAAACCATAAGGTTTTAAAAGTTTACAGGTGAATCTTATAGAAAACACAAGATACATAGACTCATTAACATATCTTTGCCTTGGGTTTTCAATGAGTGTATGGTGCAGACACAAAAAAGCAGCAAACACATAACAAAATATCATCAAATTGATGATGTTTACAGAATCCAATAAAATTACATTAAGGAATCCCTATTTAAAATGTGATACTGAGAAATCTTTTTTATTTTTAATTGGTTTCACAGTTTATTCATTATATATCTGGATTGAAGCTCCCCCTAGTCCCACCTCTCTTCTTCTTCCCCTTATCTTCCCCTAGTCCACTGAAAGGGGGGATTCTCCACTATTGCCATCTGCCTACAGCTTTTTATGTTTAATATGGACTGCCTGGATCCTGTTCCTCATGGCATGGCAAGGCCACACCATCAGGGGTTAGTGATCAAAGAGCAGTCAACTGAGTTCCTGATAGACAGCCACTGCTCCCCTCACTCAGAGATCCACATAGAAACTGAGCTGCCAATCGGCCACATCTGAGCAGGCGGTCTAGATCCTCTCCAAGTATTGTCTTCTTTTGGTGCATCAGTCTCTGCAGGAATCTCTGAGCTCAGATCTTTTAGTTTTGTTGGTCTCCTTGTGGGGCTCCTGTCCATTCCATGTAGCTTTATTCCCACCCTTCTCTTCCTCCATAAGACTCCCTGCACTCTGCCTAAAGTTGGGACCTGAGTCTCAGGCCCTGCTTGGATCCTCTGTTGGGTGAATACATTCAGAGGACCCTCTATAGTAGGCACCTATCCTGTTTCTTCTCTTCCACCACTTCTGTTTGCCATTCTGAATGAGATTTAAGCATCCTCCCTAGAGTCCTCTATAGTGTTTAGTTGATTTAGGTGTATAGATGGCTATCCTATATTTTATGGCTAATATCAGCTTATAAGTGGGTGTATACCAAGCCTGTCTTTCTCTTTCTGGGCTACTTCATTCAAGATGATGTTTTCTATTTCCAACCATTTGCCTGCAAATTTCATGATTTCCTTGTTTTTAATAGCTGAGTAGTATTCCATTGTGTATCACAGTTTCTGTATCCATTCCTCCATTGAAGGACATTGAAGGTTGTTTCCAGATTCTGGCTATTACAAATAAAGCTGATATAACCATAGCTAAGCAAATGTCCTAACTGAATGGTGGGGCATCTTTTGGGTACATTCAGTGGAGTGGTATAGCTGGATCTTAAGGTAGTGCTACTCCCAATTTTCTTCGAAAGCACCAGATTGATTTCTAAAGTGGTTGTACAAGTTTGAACCCCCACCAGCAATGGAGGAGGCTTCCCCTTTCTCCACATGCACTCCAGTATGTGTTGTCACTTGAGTTTTGGATCTCAGCCATTCCGATAGGTTGAAGACGGAATCTCAGAGTTGATTTACCTTTCCCTGATGACTAATGATTGAGCATTTCTTTAAGTGTTTCTCTGCCATTCTATGTTCCTCTGTTGATAATTCTCTGCTTCTCTCCATCTCATTTTTAATTGGATTATTTGGCTTATTGGTTCTTTATCTATTCTATATATTTTCCCTCTGTCAGATATAAGATTGGTGAAGATATTTTCCCAGTCTGTAGGCTGCTATTTTGTTATGCTGACAATGTCTTTTGCTTTACAAAAGCTTTTCAGTTTCATGAGGCCGCATATATTAATTGTAGATCCTAGAGCCTGAACTTTCAATGTTCTTTTCAGGAAATTGTCTTCTGTGCCTATGAGTTTGAAGCACTTTCCCACTTTTTTTCAAACAGATTAGGTGTGTCTGATTTTATGTTGATATCTTTGATCCACTTGGACTTTAATTTTCTGCAGGGGTCTATTTGCATTTTTCTACTTGTGATCATCCAGTTAGACCAGCACCAGTTGTTAAAGATGCTATCTTTTTTTCATTGTATGGTTTCAGGGTTTTTGTTTGTTTGTTTGTTTGTTTGTTTTGTCAAAAATCAGGTGTCCATAGATGTGTGGTTTTATTTCTGGGTCTTAAATTTGATTCCATTGATCCCCCAGTCTGTTTATATGCCAGTACAAAGCAGTTTTTATTACTGTTGCTCTATAGTACAGCTTGAGATCAGGGATGGAGAAGATCTTTTATTGTACAGGATTCTTTCAGCTATTCTGGGTTTCTTGTTATTCCATATGAAGTTGAAAATTTTTCTCTCAAGGTCTGTAAAGAATTGTGTTAGCAATTTGATGAGAATTTCATTGAATCTGTAGATTGCTGTTTATAAAAAGGCAATTTTTACGATGATCCTATGGAGCCATGAACATGGAACATCTTTCCATCTTCTGATAACTTCTTCTATTTCTTTCCTCAGAGACTTAAAGTTTTTTTCCATACAAATCTTTGACTTGACTGGTTAGAGTTACACCATAATACTTTATGTCTTTTGTAGCTATTGTGTAGTGTGATGTTTACCTAATTTCTTTCTCATTCTATTTTTCTTTGTATATAGGAAAGCTATTAATTTTTTTTTGAGTTAATTTTGTATCCAGCCACTTTGCTGAAGGTGTTTATCAGCTGAAGGTGTTCTCTGGTCAAATTTTTTGGGTCACTCATGTACACTATTATATAATCTGCAAATAGTGACACTTTGATTTCTTCCTTTCTTATTTGAATCACCTTATCTCCTTTAATTGTCTTATTGCTCTAGCAAGGACTTCAAGAACTATGTTGCAAAGATATGAAGAGAGTGGACAGCCTTGCCTTGTCACTGATTTCAGTGGGATTGATTTAAGTTTCTCTCCGTTTAGTTTGATGTTGGCTATAGGCTTGCTGTATATTGCTTTTACTATGTTCAAGTAAATGTCTTGTATCCCTGATCTCTTCAGGACTTTAAATATGAATGAGTGTTAGGTTTTGTCAAATGCTTTTTTAGCATCTAAGGAAATGATCATGTGATTTTTAACCATCTTTATTCTCCCCATGATGAGCATCCAGTATCTTTTTTTTATGACAACATTTTATCATCTTTATATCATGAAATAAATTATAGTATAGACAAAATGTTGCTTGTTAATATAAAACTAAATCTACTAGTTTACGTTGGGCAAGAGACTTGTTATAGAGTTCAGTGACATCTAGCTAAACAAAAAGCATCTGTCTTTCTCGGAACTTGAGCAGATATGTCCAGGTGAGTCCTACCATATTTTGGGTTGTGCATTGGAAACAGAGATTAACTAGTGATAGGAAAAACAAATATCTATATATTAGTTTCCTCTACTGGACAGAAAACATTTTTGAAGAATTATTTTCTGATCCTTTATTACAGGTAGGTAGCAGTTAGCATTGATCATTGAAGAGGACCAAGCCATAGGTTGCATCTATCTTTATAGACATCTAGACTTGAACTCTCCCTGGCTAGACATGGGATGAATATCACCCAAAGTCAGTATAGGTGTATTTGTAAATGGAGGCATGAAACCTGAAAAAAAACTTAATAAATATCTTCCATCCTATACAGAGATCAAATAGTAGAACTATATAATACTCTTATTTTTTTTTTATAGAGGCTTCCTTTTTTTCGTCTAGTTTATAATCAGGCCAAATTATGTATAGAAAAAGTATAAAATATTTTTCTCTTAAGACACATAGATAGAAGAGATCTCATTGGATGATGAAACAGAGAGGAGACTATACTGGTAACTACTTACCTGTAAGACAAAAGATGAATTGGAATGTTTTTCATATTATCTTTGTCTATTTCTCTAGATGATACTCTGAAGGGTTCCTAGCTCTTGTTCTGTTTCTCACTAGTGGCCTAGGGGAAAAAAAAAAAAACGGACACACCTATTGGTCTAGTTAGATCTGGATAACTGTTTATCCCCATTTTCATTAGAAACCATGAAGAAGGCAGATTCTGTTTGCATTATGTATGCCTACATGTGTGACTCTTTAGTACTATGTGACCTTCAATAATTCTCTCTATATTTTATCAGGCTTACATTAATCTGTTTGAGCTGGATCCCTATCCTGCAAAACTCCAGTATTCTATGTTCATATCACATAAAATCTTGAATTAGCTACCCATGGTTTAGAGATTATGGTACATCAGAAACATCTAAAAAACTTGTGAAGAGATATTATCAGAGCACTCTTTTTTTTTTTCTTAGCCTGTTTACATGATAGCAATTAGAATGTGAAAAAGAAAAGAAGGGCTTCCCAGAGCATGATGGTACAGAAGTGAGTGGACATCAAGCATGGATCAAAGGAGTTCTGAGTCTCTGAGAGAAAAACAGCCTTGGAGATTACAGGCAGAAAAAGCAGGCATTAACTCAGTGGCTGGCTCTTTGACCTCCCCACCCCTCAAGGGAGGAGCAGTCGGGTTAGGCCACAGAGGAGGACTTTGCAGACCTGATAAAACAGGGTCAGACGAATGGGGAGGAGGTCCCCCCCCATCAGTGGACTTGGAAAGGGGCACAGTGGAGAGGAGGGAGGGTGGGATTGGGGGGGAAGTAGGGAGCGGAATACAGCTGGGATACAGAGTCAATAAAATGTAACTAATAAGAAAAAAGTAAAAATTAAAAAAGAAAACCAGCATATCCTGCAAGTCTACCCTCCTGCACAAACACATGAATTTCCCTTTGCCTTCAGCTTCTGTAGTAGCTACCTATTGTCCACAACCTTTCTATTACTTGGAAATCTAGTCTTTTGGTTCCCCTTGGGATCAGTTTTTCCCTAAGATTCTCATCTAGGCTGATACAAATTCATATACACTTTCCAGGTATGTTCATTTCAAACTGTCAGATTCTTTTGGTACCTAATAAGTGTTGGAGACACATGGGAAAGGGAATTTTTTAGGTCCCTCTAGAAATTGTTAAACACATTGTTTAAAACAATTAGTAATAATTGTTTGAAGATAACAATGAGTATTTATTTCTTTTTTAATTAATTGTTATTGATTACTGTTCATTCACATTGGATCCCAGCTATAGCCCCGCCTTCATCTCCTCCCAAATCACATCCTCTCTCCCTCATCTCCTACCATGCCCCTCTCCAAATCCACTGAGAGGGGAGGGCCTTCTTCCTTTTCCCTCTGACTCTAGCATACCATGTCTCATCAGGACTGGCAGCATTGTCTTCCCCTGTGACCTGGTAAGGCTGATCTCCCCTCAGGGTTAGGTAATCAAAGAGCCAGCTACAGAGTTTATGTCATACACACTCCCTATTCCCCTTACAAGAAAACCCACTTGGAGACTGAGCTGCCATGGGCTACATCTGTGCAGGGGTTCTAGTATATCTCCATGAATGGTCCTTGGTTGGAGTATCAGTCTCAGAAAAGACTTCTGTGCCCAATTTTTTTGTGGTGTTGCTCTGCTTGTGTAGCTACTGACCCCTCCAGGTCTTTCTATCTCCCTCTTCTTTTATAAGATTCCCTGTGATCTGCCCAGAGTCTGGCTATGAGTTGCAGCATCTGTTTTGATACCTTGCTGGGTAGAATCTTTCAGAGGCTCTCTGTGTTTGGCTCCTGTCTTCTTCCCTGCTTTCTCCCTCTTCCCATGTCTGTTTAGTTTGCTTTTCTGAGTGAGAATTGTTCATCTTACAAAGGGTCTTCCTTCTTGCTTAACTTCTTTAAGTGTTCAGATTTTAGTAGTTATCCTATATTATATTACATTATATTATATATAGGTTTATGTGTGTGTGTGTGTGTGTGTGTGTGTGTGTGTGTGTGTGTGTGTGT
>NW_026585687.1:7490096-7526092 GCF_907164565.1 Psammomys obesus
TGTGTGTGTGTGTGTGTGTGTGTGTGTGTGTGTGTGTGTGTGTGTGTGAATATGTACCATGTGTGTCTTTTAGCTTCTGGGATACCTCACTCAGGATAATCTTTACTTGTTACCATCATTTACCTGCAAATTACATGATTTCCTTGTTTTTAATTGCTGAGTAGTATTCCATTATGTTAATGCACCACAATTATTGTATCCATTCCTCCATTGTGGGATATCTAAATTGTTTCCAGATTGTGGATATTATGAATAAAGCTGCTATGAACATGGTTGAGCAGATGTTCTTGTTGTGTACTTGAGCATAATTTGAATATAGGCCTAGGAGTGGTATAACTGGATCTTGAGGAAACACTATTCCTAATTGTCTAAGAAAGCACCAGATTGATTTCCAAAGTGGTTGTACAACTTTACATTCCCACAAGCAATAGCGGACTCTTCCCCTCTTGCCACATCCTCACCAGCATGTATTGTCACTTGAGTTTTTGATCTTAGCCATTCTGATGGGTATAAGGTGAAATATCAGGGTCATTTTGATTTTCATTTTCTTTGTGACTAAGAATGTTGAACATTTCTTTTAAGTGTTTCTCTGCTATTCAATATTCCTCCATTAAGAATTCTATGTTTAGCAATGTACCCCAATTTTTAAATTGGATTATTTGATTTGTTCATTTTGAATTTGAGTTTTTTCTGTATTCTGCATATTAGCCTTCTGTCAGATAACGAGCTGGTGAAGATCCTTTCCCAGTCTGTAGGCTGTCATTTTATTCTGACAATAAGCCCCATTATTGATTGTTGATCTTAGAGCCTGTGTTGGTGTTCTGGAAGTTGGCTCCAGTGTCGATGAGTTCTAGGCTCTTCCCCACTTTTTCTTCTAACCTATTTAGAGTATCTGCTTTTATGTTGAGGTCTTTGATTCACTTAGACTTTAGCTTTGTGCAGGGTGATAAATATGGATCTGTTTTCATTTTTCTGCATGTAGACATCCAGTTGGATCATATATTGAACCACCCCTGCATACCTGGTGTGAAGCTTACTTGGTTATGTTGGATGATATCTTTTATGTGTTCTTGGATTCGGTTTTCAAGTATTTTATTGAGTGTCTTTGCATTGATGATCGTATGAGAGACAGGTGTGAAGTTTTGTTTTGGTGTTGTTGTTGCTCAGTCTTTGTGTGGTTTAGGTATCAAGGTGACTGTGGCTTCATAGAATGAGTTTGGTAATGTTCCTTCTGTTTCTATTTTGTGGAATAGTTTGAAGAGAACTGGAATTAACTGTTCTTTTTTTTAATTTTATTTTTTTCTTATCAGTTACATTTTATTAACTCTGTATCCCAGCCGTGTCCTGATCCCTCATTCCCTCCCAGTCCCTCCCTCCCTCCCTCATCTCCACCGTGCCCCTTGCCAAGTCCACTGATGGGGGGACCTCCTCCCCATTCATCTGATCCTGTTTTATCAGGTATCTTCAGGACTGGCTGAAAAGACCTCCTCCGTGGCCTAACAGGACTGCTCCTCCCTTGGGGGGTGGGGAGGACAAAGAGCCAGTCATTGAGTTCCTGTTAGAAATAGTCCTTGTTCCCCTCACTATGGGAAACCAATTGGTTACTGAGCTACCACAGGCTACATCTGAGCAGAGGTTCTAGGTTATATTCATACATGGTCCTTGGTTGCATGTCAGTCTCAGAAAAGACCTTGTGCCCAGATATATTTGGTACTTGTGGAGCTCCTATCCTTTCCTCATCAGACTAACTCCCCTTCTTTCTTATGATTCCCTGTACTCTGCCAAAGGTTTGGTCATGAGTCTTTGCTTTGAAAACACTGCTAGTTAGAGTCTTTCAAATGCGCTCAGTAGACTCCTGTCATATATATGTTCAATGCAGATCCCATCTGTCTTTCTAAATGAGGATTGATAATCTTACCCCATGTCCGCTCTCTTGATTATCTTTTTTAGGTGTATAGATTTCATTATGTTTATCATATCTTATAGGTCTATATAAGTGAGTATATACCGTGGTTGTCTTTCTCCTTCTGGGATATTTCACTCAGGATGATCTTTTCTAGATCCCACCATTTGCCTGCAAATTTCATGATTTCCTCCTTTTTGATTGCTGAGTAGTATTCCATTGTGTAAAAATACCACAATTTCTGTACTCATTCCTCCGTTGATGGACATCTGGGTTGTTTCCAGGTTCTGGCTATTACAAATAAAGCTGCTACAAACATGGTTGAGCAAATATCCCTTTTGTGTACTTGAGCAAACTTTGGGTATATACCTAGCAGTGGTATAGCTGGGTCTTGAGGAAGCACTATTCCTAATTGTCTTAGAAAGCGCCAGATAGATTTCCAGAGTGGTTGTATCAGTTTACATTCCCACCAGCAGTGGAGGAGGGTTCCCCTTTCTCCACAACCTCTCCAGCATGTGTTGTCCCTTGAGTTTTTCATCTTGGCCATTCTGATGGGTGTAAGGTGATATCTCAGGATCGTTTTGATTTGCATTTCCCTGATGGCTAATGAGGATGAGCATTTCTTTAAGTGTTTCTCTGCCATTCGATATTCCTCTGTTGATAATTCTCTGTTTAGCTCTGTTCCCCATTTTTTAAGTGGATAACTTGGTTTGCTGCTTTTCAGCTTCTTTAGTTCTTTGTATATACTCGATATTAGTCCTTTGTCAAAAAAGGGTTAGTGAAGATTCTTTCCCAATCTGTATGCAGGCGTTTTGCCAAAACCATCTAGCCCTGGGCTTTCTTTCTTTCTTTTTCTTTTTTTTTGGAAGTGAGAGTTCTGAAGACTGCTTATATTTGCAATGAGTTAATATTAAAACAACACAAATAAAACTAAAACCCAAACCAAGCAAGCAGCATAGGTGTAATGGTGTTATTTCTGAGTATAAAATAAAAGGGGTAATCTCTAAAGATCTCAGTGGCACAAGAAAATTTTGTCTTTGCTACCATTTTGGTTTGTGCCATATGGTAACATTAATAAAGATGAAGATTATGTTAAATGGCATTTATTATCTTTAGGATCTCACTAGCAAACACTGTGGCAAACTACATGATTATTTTTGGCTCATGAGCTCAGCTACATGGTAAAGTTGTCCTATCTTCCATAAGGGAACAAGTCCCTGTGGGATTCTTATATTAAATATGTACGTTTAGTTAGGTTAGCACGGATATAGCAGGAAAAAGTACCTTTGTCCTACACAGGCAAGCCTAAAATAGCAAAGAAACAGAGGAAGAAATTCCATGATCTCAAATCACGAAATATTAATTTATAGGTTTTAACCACACAAATCGAAACTGTGGATACCAACATTGTTTCCTAGATCTTGTTTCAATTTCCCATCAACTCCTAGGATGTTAAAAAGGTACTCAGAGGTTGCATAGTGTCAGTTTATCCCATTCAGGCATGGTGTGTGCTGAGATCATATGGATCTAAAATGCTCCCTGTTGGTTAGAATTAAACCTTAGTAGTCTTGTGTACCATTTTACCCAGTTAGAAAAGCTACTGCTGGAAGGCATCATCTATTAAGTCAGACTTAACCACACCAAGAGACTGATTTCTTTCCTTCAACCAAACCTGATCCAAGGTTTTGTACATTCTCTGAGCGAACTAAATGGAGCAGAAAAGTAGAGAAAACCCCATGGCCCTAGACAGAGAGACAGAGGCAGAGACAGAGACATATACAGAGAGACACACACAGAGAAAGACAGAGATGGACAGACAGACAGAGAGAGAGAGGGAGGTTTTAAATATAATTGAAGCCACACATTGTTCCATGTCTCCTTTTTCAGGACAGGAAAGTTTATATTAAACAGGGTAATGGAGCCTCTGATCCAGCCTGAGGAATTTCATCCCCACTCTATTTGGGAAAATGTTTCCTTTCTTTGGTTCTCATTTTTTTTTCCTTTTACTTTAGAGCTGTTTTTCCCTAGGTTATTTTACCACCTTAGTTTATCTTGTGCTCAGGGTCCCTTTCTGGATGTTCCTCTGACATTTGAGGTATGTAAAAAGCATGTCTCAAGTCCCTGATTGACCTGACCACCAAAGAAATTCTATGTTTCCCACAGCATTTCTTACCTTTGGTCTGTGCACAGTATTCTTGGTTCTCATTGCAATTTCTTTGAGGCCAGCCCTCCTTTTGTTGTCCAAATACTTACAAAACCCAGGGTTTTGCAGACATGGTGGATACAAGGAACACTCAAGTGTGCCTCCCTTCCTCTAAAAAAAGAAGAGCTTATGGGATGTGTCTCCCCTTGGAAGGGGCCCTGAGGCAGTCCCTTAGGTGAGCCATGTTTTCAGATTGAGTTCTCCAATTCTTAGAAATATGTTTGGGGTCCCAAAAAGAGAGAACCACTCTCATTAAAGTGTCTGCACAAGAAAAGAGAGTGTGCTCAGACGAGTGGAAACAACTTTTCTTTTTGATGAATACCAAAAACCTAACTTGAAATGAAATCTTATTATTGAGATAAAATAATAGAATGCATGCAAAATGTTTCTGTTGATCAAATTTGAGTGAGATGATGATGTACAATTTTTTTGGGATGTCTTCCTGAAACAAAATATCTTAGAACCTACGATGTGATTAGGATTAATTCATGTATTTTGGAAGTAGGAGAGAAAATCCCTTATTCTTACCATAGATGATTTTTGGCTTACTTTATAATCAATAAGTTCTCCAAACTTCTTCAAATTGGGAATATTATAACATACTGAAAGAAGGAAAAAAAGTCATTATCTCTTTTGATTTATTTGCAAGGAAAGGACCTGAATCAGGTGCAGCTCTCTGATCTTGTGTGCCTAATGGTTAAGAGACATCAAGCTATGAGCATATTGTTTCGTTTAAGATGCTGATCAACCAGACATTTTGATTTAACTCTGTGAGTCACTTGCTTACAACCCTTTCTTTCATTACCTTTAAAATAGAGATGAAGTCATCAAATCCATAACTCTTTCTACCAATCAAATGCTTGAGCTAGATATAGTGGCACACACCTTTAACTCCAGAACTGTGAGTGTTGAAAAAAGAAATCACAAATTCAAAGCCAGGATGGGCTAAATGGTGAGACTCTGGTTATGAAAAATAAATTGATGTAAAGAGAGAAACAATAGGAAAACCAAATATGGCACGCATATAAAATATATTACATATCAATAAATCTAATAATTTTCAGGCCAGCCTTATTCAACTAACTATCAATGGAAGCATGCTAATGAAGATATTATGAGAGAAACAGTCTTTAAAAAAATCTGACAGGTTTACCAATACCAAGGTGTTTTTAAAATAGATATTTCCTGCAAACATTTCAAAAAAATAACCTTATTTATTACATAATTTGTGTATCCTTAGATAAAATTAATCCAGTGACTCTAAATAAAGCATCATTATTAGCTACACTTTTATTTAATAATTTAAATATATCCATTAAGCATTAACTAAACCTCTCATGTATCAAGTACTTTTTTTATTATTATTTTATTTTTTTAAGTTTTATTTTTCTCATTAGTTACATTTTGTTAATTCTGTATTCCAGCTGTATCCCTCATTCCCTCCCCAGTCCCACCCTCCCTCCCTCATCTCCTCCCTGCCCCTTTCCAAGTCCACTGATAAGGGAGGACCTCCTCCCCTTTCATATGACTCCGTTTTGTCAGGTATTTTCAGGACTGGCTGCAAAGTCCTCCTCTGTGGTCTAACAGTACTGCTCCTCCCTTGGGAGGTGGGGAGGTCAAAGAGCCAGTCATTGAGTTCCTGTTAGAAATAGTCCTTGTTCCCCTTACTATGGGAAACCAATTGATTACTGAGCTATCACAGGTCACATCCGAGCAGAGGTTCTAGGTTTTATCCTCTCATGGTCTTTGGTTGAGTGTCCATCTCAGAAAAGACCCTGTGCCCAGATATGTTTGGTCCTTGTGGAGTTCCTATCCTTTCCACATCAAACTCCCCTTCTTTCGTATGATTCCCTGCACTCTGCCGAGGGTTTGGTTATGAGTCTTAGTATCTACTTTGATACACTGCTAGGTTGTGTTTGCAATATAATACTTATTAAACTAGAGTTAGAAAACCCAAGATTTACTTGTTTTCTCCTACATCCAGTGTCCATCCCATTTGTCTGTCTAAGTAAGGATAGATCATCTTACCCCAGGTCCTCTTTCTTGTTTTTCTTCTTTAGGTTTAGAGATTTCAGTATGTTTATCCTATCTTATAGGTCTATATAAGTGAGTATATACCATGTGTGTCTTTCTGCTTTTGGGATACCTCACTTAGGATGATTGTTTTTAGGTCCCACCATTTGCCTGCAAATTTCATGATTTCCTTGTTTTTAAATGCTGAGTAGTATTTCATTGTGTAAAAGTACCACAATTTCTGTATCCATTCCTCAACTGAGAGACATCTGGGTACCATGGTGGGCCTCTGAAAGACTCTATCTAGCAGTGTATCAAAGCAGATACTAAGATGCATAACCAAACCTTCTGCAGAATGCAGGGAATCATAAGAAATAAGGGGGAGTTAAAATGACCTGGAGAGGACAGGAGCTCCACAAGGACCAAATATATCTGGGCACAGGGGATTTTTATTAGACTGTTTCTCTAACCAAGGACCATGTATGGATAAAACCTAGAACCTCTGCTCGGATGTAGCCCATGGTAGCTCAGTATCCAAGTGGGTACCCTAGTAAGAGGAACAGGGACTATTTCTGGCATGAATTTAATGGCGGGCTCTTTGACCTCCCACCGAAGGAGGAGGAGCCCTGCTAGGCCACAAAGGAGGACATTGCTGCCAGTCCTGAAGATAACTGTTAAACCAGGGTCAGATGAAAGGGGAGGAAATCCTCCCTTTTCAGTGGACTTAGAAAGGGGCAAGGAGGAGATTAGAGAGGGAGGGTGGGATTGGGAGAGGATGAGGGAAGGGAATACAGCTGGGATACAAAGTTAATAAACTGTAACTAATATAAAAAAAAAAGAAAACCCAAGATTTGCATGGTCTAAAATCAAAACAGAAAAATAAAATGGAACATATGAATTATCAATTGCTTACCATGAATATGGTTCAGAAGTAAAGTTAATTGGCCAAACAAAGTCTTAAAACTCATTTTATAATACATAAGAAATGGTAAATTTATGATTTGGGGATCATGCGTTTGATCCCCAGAGACTATGCAATTTAGAATTGCTGTTATACTGCCTTCTTATACATAGAATTTCAAAATATTAAAATTCACTTATGAAAATAAACCTGTAAGAGTTTAACCCTAAGAGTTTAAACTTCGTTGTTGTTTTTTTTCTGGATTTCCCTCTATTTCCAACTTTATGTGTTCCATCCTTGTCCTTTATGATTGACTTAAGCGCAATTTCTAATTTTCTACCTAAATAACTCTACCTTCTTATTTTCTACTTTATTGTGGTATTGTGTTTTTTAAAATAATTCATTTTTTGCAATGCTTTCTGATAACATGCATACTTTTTCATTTCCTAAAGAGTTTGAAAGCTTCATAGGGTAACAGGCATCTATTTTGTTCTCTTTGTTTTCACAGTACCTTCACAAATATGGTTATAGTTGCTTGGTTAATACATACAAAATGAATGTATAAATGACATGAATGATTGGATTAAGATGGGAAAAACAGTGCACATGAGTAGAGCATTATTCTTTGACTTTAAACTTATAGATGTAGTTCTGACACTTAGTTCTACAGGATGAAAAAAGTTTTCCACGTTGTGTCCATTTGCTCCCATGTAATAATACTTTTTCATCTTGTTATAACTAATACCACAAAGGCATCTCTAGTTTCAGGAAATTCATAATTTTCTAACATCCATAATAAGAAGTTGCCTAACTATTCACAGATGGCAAATCTTCATTTGTAAGGAAAGTACAGAAGCATGATCTTTCAATATATTAAAATGACACTTGGACTCAATTATATTAACTTAAAACAGTAATAAAGTTTTGTGGCAGAGGAACTAAAAGCTTCAGGTCATGATTTTCTATCTGTCACATAATATAGAAATTTTCTCAATGGATATTGTTTCCAGATTATCCATTTCCAATTTTAAATCCAGCCAATAAGAGAAAAAATATTCATATAATTAATATTGCAAGACTCCTTTATTTTCTTTTTCATAGTCTTCCTTTTATCTAAATACTTAACTTATAAATGTGACTGTGCTAAAAAAATCAACAATGACTTTGCTATGAGATGTATAAAACATATTTGTTCTTTTGACAGCTGCTTCAAATAAATTAAACTAGTAAAGGACCTTACCAAGGAGAAGCAGGATACCTAAAATTAATAGTTTTAGACACTGGAGATACTTAACAATGATGATAAGACCTTATATGCTATACAGAAAGTATTATAACAATAAATAGTTATATTATTGTCTGTAGACTCATTGAAATCTCCATCAAATTTTCAAAGACAACTTTTACAAAACAAGAAAAACACCTAAAATTCCCATGGAAATATAAAAGATCCTGAATAGCCAAATTCATCCTTAGCAAAGGAACAATGATGCAGTTATGGTATACCTGACTTCAAATTACATCACAAAGTGTGATGACAAAGTCATCATGGTAGTGATGGTAGAGGCAAAAAAAGGGGGCCCAATGGAAAATAAAAGATAAAGAAATGTACAACAGCTATAGAAGCCTATTTTATGACAAAGATGTAAAAATATCTACTAGTAAAAAACACAATTTATTTAAAAATTGGTGTTATAAAAACTCAATGCCCATATGTAGAAAAATGGTATTAGATTCATATTTTTTAGCTTGTATAAAAATTAATTCATAATGAAACAAAGACTAATGTAAGAAACTGAAATGGTGAATCTTGGGAACGAAAACCTGTAGGAGTCACATCCAGATATAAGCATTAATTTTTAAAAAATAATAAAAACAGAAGAAATGATCTCTGGAATTGGCAAAGTAGCATGAAATTTGAAAAGAAGCCTAATACAGCAAATGGAATAATTCGATGTGTGAAGAAACAGCCTAAAAAAATGGGAGGACTTCCTCGTTAGCTGTGTATCAGTAAGAAGATATCTAGACCATATAAGGAACTAGAATAATAAATATCATATCATTCAACTCAACATTCCAATCAATAAATATGCTAATAAGACAAATGGTATTTACAAGATAAATTCATTATAAATGGCCAGCAAACATAAGAAAAAATTCAATTTTATTAGTTCTTTTGCTCATTGCTCTTTTGCTGTAAAGTGATGCCATGGCCACAGAAACTCTTATAAAAGAAAGCATTTAATTGGGGCTTATTTACACTCTCATATGTTTATTCCATTAACATAACTGAAGAATGCATAGCTGTATGCAGACACATATGGTGTTGGAGAAACAGCTGAGAATTCTATACCTGTAACCAGAGGCAGCTGGAAGAGAGAGCCACTGGGACTGGCTTCAGCTTTTGATACATAGCAGCCCATCCTCCATGACACTTTTCCTCCAACAACACCATACCTCTTAATCCTTCTTGAGTAGTGCCACTACTTGATGACTAAGCATTCAAATATATGAGCCTATGTCATTCTTATTCAAACCAGCAGATTAGCTATCATATAATTGTGAATTAAAACTGAATTAAGATTCCCTCTCACACTTTTCAGTCTGCTATTATGAAGAAAAATAATACCAAATGCTGATAAAGAAGCAAAAACAAAGGAGAGAGAGATCCCTTATGCACCACTAGTGTAATGCAAATTGTTTCGCTTCCATAACAATGACTATGGAAGTTTCCTCAAAAGCTAAAAAACAACAACAAAAAACCCAAAAAACAAACAAACAAACAAAACCATATACCACACCTCTCCTGATGGAGTCTAAGTCAACATACAAAAGAGAGAGTTGTATGTCCATGGTGTTTGCTGCATTATTTGTAATAGCTAAACTATAGAAAAAGAAAATGTATTGTATATATGTGCAATGGAGTATTATTTAACTGTAAAGAAAAACAAAGTTCTCTCTTTTGACTGAGAATGGAGAGAACTGAAGAACAGTATATTTAGCAACATTTTCTTTAATTTTTGGATACAAGATTTTATTTAAATATTTAACAATATTACATGTGACATAAAGGTAGAAATGAGACTGTGGTAAGGGGAAGAATTAGTGAGGTAAGAGAAAAAGAAGATAGAGAAGTATGAATATGGAGAAACCACATGATATGATTGAAAGAAATGTCTTTATATAATCCATCATCATGTAAAAGAAATAAACTTCTTTATAAATCAATTATTATAAAACCTTTTCAGTAATAGGATATTACATTGCCTGAATCATTTTAAGAGATCAATATTACTCTGATATGGTGCTGGAAAATGTGCAAAACTCAAAAAATAACACATAAGCTCAAAATATCCTATTCAATATTTAAAATATCAAGGAACTCCAAAAATAAATCGAGAGGACAAATATATTGATTATGGTAATAGGTTACATGAAATGCATAAGCAATAAGCGAAAACTTAGATTTAACAATTGTGTATGAAAGGTCATCATCAAACAAGTGAAAATACTGCCACAGTGGGAGAAAATATTTTCAAATTGTATAACTAGTAAAGATTAAACCCAGGGAATACTACAGCAACAACTACAGTTTAACAGAAAAACAACAACAACAACAAAACAGTTATTTTCCAAAGAAAATACATAAATGAGCAATACAGAAGATAACTTTCAATTTTACATATTAGAGAAATGCAAGTCATAATCATAATGCATTGTGAGTTCACACTAATTAGAGTGCTGTAATTTAAAATAAAAAAAATAAATGTTAGAGAGAATGTTTAAATATTGGAATCTTCATGCTTTAATTTACAGGAATGTAAAATTGGCCAATTGACACGAAAAAGAATTGGATGTTTTCAAAAGTTAATTATGCAATGAACATATAACTCAGCAGTTTCCTTTCTAGGTATAAACATTTTAAACAATCGTTACTGGCCATCAAACAGAGTCTTGTATACCAGTGTTCACAGATGCAGTATTTATGACAGCCAAGGGTGGTAACACCTAAAATTTGTATAAAAATAAGAAGGTATAAGGAAAATATTATATATGCATGAATTAAGTATGAAATGGAATGAGATTCAAGTATATGGTATAAAAAAGATGAACACTGAAAAACTACAAATGAATGTTGATTCCCTTTTATCTGGTTTCTAAAACAGGCTAAGTCACAGAGAGAAAAAATAGAATGCATACTTTCAAGAGAATGTTTCAGATAAAGATGAGATTCCTTCCTTGATGAGTATAGATATTGTGTTTGGAATGATTAAAAAAAACGATTTTTAGAGACAGAAATTGGTAATGTTTGCATGATTTTATGACTATCGTTAATTCCTTAATTCCATTCTCAAATATTTAAAATTTTTATTTTAACTTATTTTCTCACTGTTTATCTTATAATTCAGAAAACATGACATGCGTTCATTATGCCAGTCTTCCAAAATCCGCCTTCCACTATGTCAGTAAGTCTACATATATTTTTAAAGGGAAAAAAAAAAGAATTAAAAGCATTTTTAAAGTAGCTACATAAAAGTATATAATTGGAGTTCCAAATTTCTTACACTTTAAAGTTAATTCATTGCCTGTTAAATGGGCATAATTCAGAACTATATTGGAACTACTCTTGTAGTTCTTGTTTAAATGACATTGACATCTTGTACTATTTATGAATAACTGAATAGGAAAACTTAAAGGCAAATAATTCTTTAAGAAATTATAGGATTGTTGCTCTTAGAGCCTATGCTATTGGTGTTCCGTTCAGGAAGTTGTCTCCTGTACCAATGAGTTCTAAGCTCTTCCCCACTTTTTCTTCTAACAGATTTAGAGTATCTGGTTTTATGTTGAGGTTTTTGATCCACTTGGACTTTAATTTTGTGGAGAGTGATAAAAATGGATCTATTTGCATTTTTCTGCATGTGGAGATCCAGTTGGACCAGCACAATTTGTTGAAGATGCTGTCTTTTTTTTTTTTTTCCATTGAATTGTTTTAGTTTCTTTGTAAAAAATAAAGTATTCGTAGGTGTGTGGGTTTATTTCTGGGTCTTCTTTTCGTTTCTATTGATCCTCCTTTCTGCTTCTATGTCAATACCGTGTGATTTTTATTGCTAATGCTCTATAGTATAGTTTGAGATCAGGGATGGAGATACCTCCAGATGATCTCTTGCTGTAGAGGATTGTTTTGGAAATTCTGGGTTATTTGTTTTTCCATATGAAGCTGAGAATTTTTCTTTCAAGGTCTGTAAAGAATTGTGTGGGTATTTTGATGGGAATTGCATTGAATCTGTAGATTGCTTTTAGCAGGATGCACAATCAATAAATGGGACCTCATGAAACTGAAACAGAGGACTCTTATCCAGTATATATAAAGAACTAAAGAAGCTGAAAAGCAGCAAACCAAGTAATCCAATTAAAAATGGGGTTCAGAGCTAAACAGAGAGTTCACTGTAGAGGATTATAGAATGGCTGAGAAACACTTAAAGATATAATTAACATCCTTAGCCATCAGAGAGATGCAAATAAAAACAACACTGAGATTTCACCTTACACCCATCAGAATGGCTAAGAGGAAAAAACTCAAGTGAGGACACATGCTAGAGAGGTTGTGGCGAATTGGGAACCCTCCTCCATTGCTTATGGGAATGTAAACTTGTACAACCATTTTCTAAATCAATCTGGCACTTTCTCAGACAATTAGGAATAGCGCTTCCTTAAGATCCAGCTATACCACTCCTAGGCATATATCCAAAAGATGTTCAAGTATACAAGGACATTTGCCCAACCATGTTTGTAGCAGCTTTATTCATAATAGCCAGAACCTGGAAAGAACCCAGATGTCCATTAAAGGAGGAATGGAAACAGAAATTGTGGTACATTTACACAATGGAATACTACTCAGCAATTAAAAACAAGGAATTCATGAAATTTGCTGGCAAATGGTGGGACCTAGAAAATATCCTTCTGAGTGAAGTATTCCAGTAGGAGAAAGGCACACATGGTATATATTCACTTATAAGTGGGTACTAGACCTATAAGATAGGATAAAATACTGAAATCTGTATACCTAAAGAAGATAAACACGAAAGAGGACCCTGGGTAAGATGATCAACCCTCACTTAGAAAGACAAATGGTATGGATATTGGATATAGGAGAAAACAAGTAACAGGACAGGAGCCTACCACAGAGGGCCTCTGAAAGGCTCTACCTAGCAGTGTATCAAAGCAAATACTGAGACTCATAACCAAACCTTTGGCAGAGTGCAGGGAATCATATGAAAGAAGGGGGCGTTAGTATGACCTGGAGAGGACAGGAGCTCCACAAGGACCAAATATATCTAGGCACAGGGGCCTTTTATGAGACTGTATCTCCGACCAAGGACCATATATGGATAAAACCTAGAACCTCTGCTCATGGTACCTCAGTATCCAAGTGGGCACCCTAGTAAGAGAAACAGGGACTATTCCTGACATGAACTCAATGGCTGGCTTCCCCTAGCCCCCGCCCGAGAGAGGAACAGTTTTGCTAGGCCACAGAGGAGGACATTGCAGCCAGTCCTGAAGATACTTGATAAAGTAGGGTCAGATGAAAAGGGAAGAGGTCCTCCCCTATCAGTGGGCTTGGAAAGGGGCAGGGAGGAGATGAGGAAGGGAGGGTGGAATTGGGAGGGAATGAGGGAGGGGGCTACAGCTGGAATACAAAGTTAATAAACTGTTTAACTAATATTAAAATTAAAAAATTAATTTAAAAAGAAATTTTAGGAATTTATGTCCATATGTAGAATCTAAGGTGAGCCAAGATTGAACTAGAGGAGGGAAATGTAACATTTTGTGTGATAATATTTCTCACGATTTACATGTTTTTAATTCATAGGGAATAAGTATGGAGGCTCTACTCCAATGCAAGAAAAGAAATTGTGTCAAAGAGGAAAAAAGCTTTAGGTTAAAAAGTTTCAAGAAATTTCACCTTATTTCAGGCAGTGCCTATGACAGATGACCATCTTTCTACAACAGGAAGGATAAAGTTCTACAAATATAACCTTCAGAGTGAAGTATAAATAGTTATAGGGAAAAGTTAGTCGTTTTACATTTTTAATTAATTAATTTATTATAATTTATTCACTTTGTATTCCATCTGTAGCCCCCTTCTTCATCTCCTCCCAGTCACATTTACCCTCCCTCTACAAACAGATAGACTGTGGGTTTTATTGGTTTTGCTGTTTACTTTTTACATAGCTTCTTTACACTTGGTGTTTTAATTTTTTTTCTTTTTTTAAATTAACTTGTTTTTTATTAATTACAGTTTATTCACTCTGTATCTCAGCTACAGTCCCCTCCCTCATCCCCTCCCAATTCTACTGTCCCTCCCTCTTCTCTTCCCATGCCCTTCCCCCATCTGACCCTAGTCTATCAGTTCTCATCAGGACTGGCTGCATTGTATTCCTCTGAGGCCTGGTAAGGTTGCTCCCCCCTCAGGAAGAGGTGATCAAAGAGCCAGCCACTGAGTTCCTGTCAGAGACAGCCCCTGTACCCATTACTAGGAAACCAACTTTGAACTCTATGTGGTGGTATCATTCCTATTAAGGGAACTTCCCAGAGACTCATACTCCAACCAAGGACTATTTGTGGAGATAACCTAGAACCCCTGCACAGATGTAGCCCATGGCAGTTCAGTGTCCAAGTGGGTTACATAGTAATGGAAAGATGGACCACCTCTGACATAATCTGATTGGCCTGCTCTTTGATCACCTCCCCCTGAGGGGGGAGCAGCCTTACCAGGCCACAGTAGAGGACAATGCAGCCACTTTTGATGAGAACTGATAGACTAAGATCAGAAAGGAGAGGAGAATCTCCCCTATCAGTGGACTTGGGGAAGGGCATGCATGCAGAAAGGGGAGGGAGGGTGGGATCGGGAGGGGAGGAGGGAGGAGCTTATGGGGGGATACAAAATGAATAAAGTGTAATTAATAAAAAAATGCAAAAAAATAAAAATAAAAATAAAAAATAAAAAGGTAAAAAAAGAACTTTATTGCTCTTTTTTTTTCTCTTTATTTTATCAGGTTTTCTATCTGTCTAGCAACTAAGTACTAATTGAGGTTTATTGATTAAATAAAGCATGTAGAGGGTTCTGACACTGTGCCTGACCCAACAAAAGCCTCTACATTTATTGCTTATTCTTCCTCTTTCCCAGCTTGTGCAGGGTAACACATGCAATGGCTCAAGAACATCAAAAATGGAAGGCCTCACCTGTTCAGGTGTCCTACAAAGCCATTTGCATTAGCTAGCTTATATAAAAAGCTACAACATCCTCATAAACTTTTTAATACCAAGTGGTTAATTTTGATAGATTAAAATCTTTAAAACTCCCCTTCCTAATATTGAAGTAGAATTTACTAAATATTTTAATTTAAAAAAAATGAACACTTACAAAACATTTCTTTCTATCTTTGTTGTTCTGTCTAAATTCTCCCCTGTCCCCAGAAATGACAAAGACATCGGATAGCCTTTATACACACAGTATTCTACCAATTTCTCCCTTCTGGAGAAAGGAAGGGAGAACTTTACTGAAAGTAAGTCAAGAAGATGCTCTGATTGATAAGATAAATTGTGTAGGAAAAAACTGTATGGAGGTCACTGTGAAAACTTTAGAACACATCAGAAGTTTTCAGTCATCTCTGGTTCTGAGAGGGAAATAGCAAAACACCTATGGAGTGCTGAAAATAAATGTTGCCCAGAAGACTCAGGCTTGTTAGTTGGTACCCCTAGGGCAATTCCACCATCTCTATCTTTGATGAAAGTCTCTGTCTCCATGGTTTTGGAGATTGAATCTAGGTACTTCTGGATGCTAAGCATGCACTCTGTTATTGAACTACATCCTTGGCTCTTTCTATAGGTTTTACTTTGCATCAGGGTCTTTCTAAGTTGCCCATGGAGGCCTTAAATTTTCAATCTTTGTATTTCAGTTTCTGGATTGACCAGGTTAAGGTCCAGCCATGATAGCTTTTTTCTTTAGTCATCACTTTTACTCCCAAATTAGGTGAAGTCTATAGGCCACAAATACAAAGCCGGTTGATATCACAGCATGAAAATTCAATAATTTGATTTTTAGGCATTGATGTCATCTCTGAAAAAAGGACAATGATTACTTTTAATGGTATTTAAGTAATTCATTTAAAAATGACCCTGAAATCAGTTTGGCTTTACTGTTTGGCTGCACTAGAGCCAACTTTATTGATCTTGATTAAACTTTCTTGACTTTCTTCTGAGAAGAAACCCATTCTACCTTACCGTGAAAAGAAAATTTTCTAGTAGTAGAACAATGTTCCATACATAATGCTATGGAAATTATGTTGTTTGAACTGGTAATAGTAAATAAAGTACTCTCTAGTGGCTGGCTGCTGCAATGGATATAACTGAAAAAAAAAGTTTCACGAAACCTATGACTTTCAAGCCATATAGTACATGCAAATGATTTCATCTCTTTGACCTTCCGATTCCTCATAAATAATATAGTAATAGTAAATGCTTTCCGATAGCACTGAAGTCACTATTAACTGAGATGTGACATAACCAGTTCAATAACCATCCTGTTCTTAGACAGCCTAAATCAGTAGGCTTTGTTCTTGACAGTCAGAAAATAAAATATCAGAATTTACTTCAGATTATCTATTTGGTTGATCATCTAGGGGATGAATAATCAAGATTTTCTAATGTGTAGTTTGAATGTGACATTGGTTCTGCAGAAAATGCTTTGGAGACATGGTTAAGAGAGACACTATTAATAGAATATACTGTTTAAATTTTTAGGGAGGAAAAACTTATGAGGTTTATAACATTCCAAAATGACAGTAATTAATAATAATGAACTATACATTTCAAAATAACTTGATAAATTTAAACACTGCAGTATAAAATACTATAAGGTTATATATATATATATATATATATATATATATATATATATGTCAACTAGCTTAATATAATAATTGTATAATGTATACATTGCATGTTTTTATTTATCAGTTAAAATGATAATGATGCAAATAAAATTTAAAATATTAGAATATATTGCTGATGTTATTACCTTAAAGTATAAATTGTTATTTTTTAAACAACTTTCAGAAATTGTACTTTTTTAATAATGATATTTTATAAATTCATGCTTATTTTCAAGATTCTTTTTCTTGCATGCACCTTTCAACTTTACCTATATTCTCTCTGAATCGCACTGAAATAAAACGGATTTTGTGTCTGTTGCAGCTCTTGACATAATTTTTGTCAGAGCAGATATTTTAATGTTTGTGTCTGCTGCCTGCTAGATCAGTAGTTTAAGAAAGAAGTCTCTATGGGGCATTTTATATACCCTAGATATTACCTAAAATAATGGTAATATCAGCTACATTTTAGGCACCTAATAAACATTTGTAACTTGTTTCAGTTGGGATAAAAATGCTGCTCATTAGTATTACATATTTTGAGGGGTTTTTTTTGTCTAATTTATTCCATTCTCAGGAATCCTGAAGAGTTAGACCATCTCAAGCAGCCAAATATTTGACAACCTTGTGTCTTTTATAATCATCACAAAACTCTTTACAGTTATAACATGAAGATTATTGTTCTTACTATTTTCAATCATTCTCTGTATGATCTACTTGGTGAAATTACACCTCACCTAATCATATATTCAAGCACCGAAAAAGTAAAATTATTTCCTGATATGTTTCAATACCCTACAATAAGGTTTGTTACTTTATTATTTTCATACCAAGGCATAAGTTATAGATACAACAGAGAGGAGAATTTCTTTGCACATCTCATTGCTTTCAGTTCACTGCCTTAAACAGAGTGAGTCAAAGCCATGTTTCCATGCCATAGACATGCTATTCAAATACCAGTATGACCATATTTGAAAAGTCACTCTGTACCACTTTATTGCCACGGATGTCTTTTACATCTGGCAAGGGCTATTTCTCTGCATGTCAACAGTAATTCAGTTTAACAGCTGTCTCTTTTGACAAGCTTAGTGTCAGACTTTAAAATGACAGGGTGACAGTTTTCCTTTTCTTGAACAGCACATACTGCATATTAACTATCTGAATACGGGACTACTGAATAGATGTTGAACACTTTTTTCTGAGTAAGCTGAATAGGCTTTGGGATCTTATTTATTTGATTACATGGTCTACGAAGCCATTGAAGCTGATCATTTAATGGACTTTTCAGTGTGCTTCAGTCTGTACCTATTATCTCCTTCCATATAACTAAAAAATTAAATGAATGGAAAACAATTATTTTAAAGAGATCATGGAATTTTAGAAACTGGCCATATACATATTTGAATTGCACTGTCCAAACTTACCAGAGTTCTTGGTGGATTCATGCTATACAGGCAAGTATTTGTTCATGTCACAGATGATAGTACCCTGAGCTAAGTTTTTATTTAATTTTGGACAGCGTTGAAATTGTGTTTCCTAGATAAAATTATGTACCCGAGCTAGACTATGATGAAATTATGAATAAAATTACAATGCTGAAAATTTGTGCTTTGTTTTCTAGCATTTATGCTTCTCTTCCTTCTGGTGATTGCTTGTCTCTATTAAGACTTGGAACCCTTCTTGTCCTGCTTTTTTATTTTTTGAATTTTTTATTTTTATATTTCCACAGTTTATTCATTATATATCCCAAATGAAGCCCTCTCCCTCAACTACTTCCAGTCCCACCCGCCCTCTTTCTTCCCCCCATCGTCTTCCCCTAGTCCACTGAAAGGGTGAGTTCTCCTCAATTACTATCTGCTCATAGCATATCAAGTCTCATCAGGATTTCCTGGATCCTCTTTCTCTATGGCCTGGAAAGACTGCATCACCATGGGCAAGTGATAGAAGAGCAGGAAGCTGAGTTCATGACAGAGGAAACCCCTGCTCCCCTCACTCAGGAAACCACATGAAGACTGAGCTGCCAATTGGCTACATCTGAGCAGGGGGTCTAAGTCCTCTCCAGGCATGATCTTTGGTTGGTTCATAAGTCTCTGCAGGACCCCCTGTTCTCAGTTGTTGTTTTTTTAGCTTTGTTGGTCTTCTTGTGAGGATCCTGTCCCCTCCATGTCTTTCTATCCCCGCTCCTTTCTTCCATAAGATTCCCTGAGCTCTGCCCAAAGGTTGGCTGTGAGTCTCAGCATCTGGGTGGAACCTTTCAGAGCACCCTCTATAATAAGCTCCCATTCTGTTTCCTCTCTTCCACCACTTCTGGTTTCTTGCCCCCTTTTTTAAGCTAAAAACATCTTAAGTAAATAACCAAGTTTGTCAGACTCTAAATTATATAACACACTCAGGCTAAAAGTAAGGGTAGACATAGCACATGAAAGCTTTTTATCCTCTTTATTGTTAGAGGTTTCCACATTAAATTCTCACATTATATTTGAGAACAGTAAAAGTTTATTTCATTGTATATAGGTCATCAAAGTTTTTGTAGATTGTAGCTCAAATGTACATTCAACTTAATGTCGGGAAACAATAAAATGAATGTAGTTACAGGATTGTACTCCATGAAGTTGTAATACATATTGTGTTTACTTAGTCATTAAGTTACTGAAAGTATTAAATTTCTTGTGGTTGCCAATTGAGAATATTTTCTGCTTTCTAGAAGCTTTTCTTCATGTCACGATACCCATTATCTAGCCTCTAAAAACAGTGATGGGAGGTTAAAACCCTCTCATTCTTTGACTTATTCATTCCTCTTTTATCCTTTCTCTGTCTTCAGAAGAGAAATAATCTCTGCATTTAATGACCTTGTGATCAGATGGTGCCCACCTATATAATTCAGATGAATTCTACTTTCATTGGTTTATAACCTCTGCAAAAGTACTATATTATCTGTAACAAATATTTTCAGGTTCCATGCAAACCATGTATACCTTTAATATGTGTTATTTAAAAAGAAATACAGAATGTTATTTGAAATATGTGAGAAAAAGGGTCTCACATAGAGATTCAGAAACATTTTCCTATGGAACTATTTCTAACTTGAGATTTAAGTAGTGACTTAGCAACTAAGAGAAAAAAATACGTTGGAGAAAGACACAAATATGCAGAACCCATATATTAGAAGTAGATATGATATTTTCAGAGGTATAGAGAAGTCAGTGCTTTGATTGCAGGCTGAAAATATGCCCTGAAATAATTCAATTGTTGCCTGTGGGCTAAAGCAATGACAATTTTCTATTTCCAAATTGTTAGTATCTGTAATGATTAGACAAAATATTTTCTAGTTTGCTTTATAAATGGAACTACATTTCACCTCTGATTTAAAAATGGGTTTCCAAATGTTTATGTGTCAATAATACAATCTACTGATAAAAGAAGAAATATTCATTTCCATATAATACTTTTGGGGGTTTCTACAATTGATCATCAAGAACTCTGAATGAGATATATGATGAGATTGATCATATGTCTACTGAGTTAACATTTTCCAAAACACTCATGAAAAAATGGTAATTTCAACTTTTATCTCATTTTTTTAAAACAACTTCTTTAATTTTCTTTTTTTTTAATTTTTATTTTTCTTTTTAGTTACAATTTGTTAACTCTGTGTCCCAGCTGTATCCAGCTCCCTCATTCCCTCCCCCTCCCCAACTCCCTGGTCTCCTCCCTGCCCCTTTCCAAGTAATAGCATATATTATTCAATACCTAGTATAGGTATTAACTACTCTGAATTTTCTGGAAAAAATAACAAGATTTTCCAGAAAAGTTTCATAATTTAAGATGTACTTCATGAAAGTAGGTCAAAATATTAACCATTGTACATGTGTTTCAAAGAAATTTTGAACCTCTGTGGTGGGCTCTAGTGAATAGCACACACTAGATCAAAATTATAAGAAAAATAGAATTAGAGGCAGCATCTGAATATGCGGCTGAATTGCTGGGGTCTCATGAAAAAAACTTAAACTGAAGAATTGCTCTTAGAGAATAGTGTTTTGAGATGGGAACTAGAGTTGGTAAAATTTTACTAATTTCAAAATGATGAAAAAAGTTGAGTGGTACATAAATTTTGTTGATAAAACAGTGGTTGTTTTGAAAGAATTGACTATGACTATGAAAGTTGTTCTGGGTTAAAGTCCATCAAGCATTGCCAATTACACTGAAAATCTTTCACTAAATGAAGAAATAATCAATGCCAGAAAATGTTATTACATTTTCATATCTGACTCAAGCTTCAGCAACTCGGACTTTGATTCATTAACAACTGCCAATAAAACAAGACTTTCTTTTTTTTTTTTGAATTTTATTTTTTTCATATCAGTTACATTTTATTAACTCTGTATCCCAGCCATGTCCCGATCCCTCATTCCCTCCCAGTCCCTCCCTCCCTCCCTCATCTCCACCGTGCCCCTTGCCAAGTCCACTGATAGGGGGGACCTCCTCCCCATTCATCTGATCCTGTTTTATCAGGTATCTTCAGGACTGGCTGAAAAGACCTCCTCCGTGGCCTAACAGGACTGCTCCTCCCTTGGGGGGTGGGGAGGCCAAAGAGCCAGTCATTGAGTTTCTGTTAGAAATAGTCCTTGTTCCCCTCACTATGGGAAACCAATTGGTTACTGAGCTACTACAGGCTACATCTGAGCAGAGGTTCTAGGTTATATTCATACATGGTCCTTGGTTGCATGTCAGTCTCAGAAAAGACCCTGTGCCCAGATATATTTGGTCCTTGTGGAGCTCCTATCCTTTCCTCATCAGACTAATTCCCCTTCTTTCTTATGATTCCCTGTACTCTGCCAAAGGTTTGGTCATGAGTCTTTGCTTTGAAAACACTGCTAGTTAGAGTCTTTCGAATGCGCTCAGTAGACTCCTGTCATATGTTCAATGCGCATCCCATCTGTCTTTCTAAATGAGGATTGATAATCTTACCTCATGTCAGCTCTCTTGATTATCTTTTTTAGGTGTATAGATTTCATTATGTTTATCATATCTTATAGGTCTATATAAGTGAGTATATACCGTGGTTGTCTTTCTCCTTCTGGGATATTTCACTCAGGATGATCTTTTCTAGATCCCACCATTTGCCTGCAAATTTTATGATTTCCTCCTTTTTGATTGCTGAATAGTATTCCATTGTGTAAAAATACCACAATTTCTGTACCCATTTCTCCGTTGATGGACATCTGGGTTGTTTCCAGGTTCTGACTATTACAAATAATGCTGCTATAAACATGGTTGAGCAAATATCCCTTTTGTGTACTTGAGCAAACTTTGGGTATATACCTAGCAGTGGTATAGCTGGGTCTTGAGGAAGCACTATTCCTAATTGTCTTAGAAAGCGCCAGATAGATTTCCAGAGTGGTTGTATCAGTTTACATTCCCACCAGCAGTGGAGGAGGGTTCCCCTTTCTCCACAACCTCTCCAGCATGTGTTGTCCCTTGAGATTATACCTCAATGTGTTTACAGAATATGGCTAAATTATATAAGAAAATTTAAGAAAATTGAAATTTGTAAATATTTACTTACTTTTTATGAATTAAAATTTATTCACTTTGTTATTCCAGCTCTAGCCCCCTCCCTCATGCCCACGCAATCCCACTCCCCCTCCCTCATCTCTTCCCATGCCTCTCTCTAAGTCCACTAATAGGGGAGGTCCTCTTCCCATTACATCTGACTCTAGCCTATCAGGTCTCATCAGGAATGGTTGAATTGTCTTCCTCTGTGGCAAGGTAAACCTGCCTCCGGATCAGGAGGAGGTGATCAAAGAACCGGCCACTGAGTTCATGTCAGAGACAGTCACTGTTTCCATTACTAGGGAACCCACTTGGAGCCAGAGCTGCCGTGGACTACATCTGTGTATAAGTTCTAAAATGTCTCCATGCATAGTTCTTGGTTGGAGTATCAGTCTCAGAAAAGAACCCTGGGCCCAGATTTTTTGGTTCTGTTGCTTTCCTTGTGGAGCTCCAGTCTCCTCCTGGTCTTTCTATCTTCCCCCTTCTTTTATAAGATTCCATGAACTCTGCCCAAAGTTTAGTTAGGAGTCTCAGCATCTGCTTTGATACCCTGCTGGGTAGAGTCTTTCAGAGGCCCTCTGTGATAGGCTCCTGTCCTGTTCCCTGTTTTCTCCTTCTTCCTATGTTTGTCCTGTTTGCCTTTCTGAGTGAGGATTGATCATCTTACCTAACATCTTCCTTCATGTTTAGATTCTTTAACAGATTTTAGTATGTTTATCCTACATTATATGTCTAATATTCACTTATAAGTGAGTATATAACATGTCTGTCTGTCTGTCTGCTTATGGGATGACCCATTCAGGGTAATTTTTTTTCTATTTCTCACCATTTTCCTGCAAATTTCATGATTTTCTTGTTTTTAATTGCTTAGTAGTATTCCATTCTGTAAATGTACCACAATTTCTGTATCCATTCCTCAACTGAGGGACATCTGGGTTGTTTCCAGATTCTGGCTATTATGAATAAAGCTGCTACAAACATGGTTAAGCAAATGTCCTTTTGTGTTCTTGAGCACATTTGGATATATGCCTAGGAGTGATATAGCTGGATCTTGAGGAAGTACTATTCCTAATTGTCTGAGAAAGCTCTAGACTGATTTCCAAAGTGGTTGTATAAGTTTACATTCCTATCAGCAATGGAGGAGGGTTCCCCTTTCTCCACAGTTTCTCCAGTATGTGTTTTCTCTAGAGTTTTTGAGTTTAGCCATTCTGATGGGAGTAAGGTGAAATCTCAGGGTCATTTTGATTTGCATTTCCCTGATGACTAAGGGTGTTTCTCTGCCATTGGATGTTCCTCTATTGAGAATTCCCTGTTTAGTCTGTCACCAATTTTTTAATTGAGTTCCTTGATTTGTTGCTGTTTAACTTTTTGAGTTCTTTATATATTCTGGATAATAAGCCTCTGTCAGACTTAGGGTTGGTGAACATACTTTCCCAATCTGTAGGCTGTCATTTTTCTCTCATGACAGTGTCTTTTGCTTTACAGAAGCTTTTCAGTTTCATGAGGTCATATTTATTGATTGTTGATTTTAGAGCCTGTGCTGTTGGTGTTATTTTCAGGAAGTTGTCTTCTGTACCAATGAGTTTAAAGCTCTTCCCCACTTTTTCTTCTAACAGGTTTAGTGTGTATTGTTTTATATTGAAGTCTTTGATGCACTTGGACTTTAGTTTTGTGCAGGGTGATAAATATGGTTTCGTTTGCATTTTTCTACATGTAAACTTCGAGTTAGACCACCACCATTTGTTGAAATTGCTGTCTTTTTTTTCCATTGTATGCTTTTGGCTTCTTTGTCAAAAATCAAGTATCCATAGTTGTGTGGGTTTATTTCTGGGTCTTCTATTCAATTCCATCATTCTGTTTCTATGCGAGTACCATGCAGTTTTTATTACTATGGCTCTGTAGTGCAGCTTGAGCTCAGGGATGGAGATACCTACAGATGATCTGTTGTTGTACAGTATTGTTTTAGAAAGTCTATGTTTTTTGTTTTTCCATGTGAATTTGAGAATTGTTCTTTCAAGTTCTGTAAAGAACTGTGTTGGTATTTTAATGGAATTTTCATTGAAATTGTAGATTGCCTTTTGCAGGATGTCCATTTTTACTATGTTAATCCTACTGATCCATTAGCATGGGAGATCATTCCATCTTCTGATATCTTCTTTAATTTCTGTCTTCAGAGACTTGAAGTTTTTTCAAACAGGTCTTTCACTTGCTTAGTTAGAGTCACACCAAGGTACTTTATGTTATTAGTGGCTATTGTGAAGAGTGTAGTTTCCCTAATTTCTTTCTCAGCCCTTTTGTCTCTCATGTACAGGAGGGCTACTGATATTTTTGAGTTAATTTTCTATCCAGCCACTTTTCTGAAACTGTTTACCAGTTGAAGGAGTTCTCTGGTTGAATTTTTGGGGTCACTCATGTATACTATCATATTATCTGCAAATAGTGATACTTTGACTTCTTTTCCAATTTGTATCCACTTGTTTTCCTTTAGTTTTCTTATTGCTCTAGCTAAGACTTCAAGTACTATGTTGAAGAGATATTGTGAGAGTGGGCAGCCTTGCCTTGTCCCTGATTTCAGTGGGCTTCATTTAAGTTTCTTTCCAGTTATTTTGATGTTGACTATAAGCTTGCTCTATACTTTCTTTATTATGTTTAGGTATGTGCCTTGTATCCCTGATCTCTCCAAGACTTTAAAACTGAATAGGTGTTGGATTTTTTCAAACACTTTTTTGTTTGATGATGATGTGGATTTTCTCCTTCAGTTTGTTCATATGGTGGATTACATTGATGGATTTCCATATATTGACTGGCTGGGATGAAGCTTTCTTGGTCATGGTGGTTGATATCTTTTATGTGTTCTTGGATGCAGTTTGCACATATTTAATGAGTATTTTTGCATTGATATTCATAAGCGAGATAGGTATGAAGTTTTCTTTTTTTTTTTTTTGGTGTTGGGTCTTTATGTGTTTTAGTTATCAAGGTGACTGTGACCTTATCGAATGAGTTTGGTAATGTCCCTTCTGTTTCTACTTTGTAGAATAGTTTGAAGAGAATTGGAGTTAGCTCTTCTTTGAAGGACTGGTAGAATCCTGCACTGAAATCATCTGGCCCTGGGCTCTTTTTGGAAGAGGGATTTTTGACAATTTCTTCTATTTCCTTGGGGGATATAGGACTATTTAATCTTTGCCTGATCTTAATTTAATTTTGGTAAATGGAAATAATCAAGAAAATTGTCCATTTCATTTAGATTTTCATGTTTTGTGTCACATAGGCTTTTGTAGTCGGACCTAATGATTGTTTTGATTTCCTCAGTGTCTGCCGTTATGTCTCCTTTTTCATTTCTGATTTTGTTGATTTGGATAGTTTCTCTCTGCCTTTTATTTAGTAGGCTAAGGGATTGTCTATCTTGTTGATTTTCTCAAATAACCAGCTCTTGGTTTTATTGATCCTTTGAATTGTTATCTTTGTTTCTAATTCATTGATTTCAGTTCTGAGTTTGATTATTTCCAACCATCCACTTCTCTTTGGTGTGTCTGCTTCTTTTTTTATGGCTTTTAGGTATGCCATTAAGTTGCTTGTATGATATGTCTTAAACTTGTTTCTGGTGGCACTTAGTGCTATGAACTTTCTTCTTATCAGTGCTTTCATTGTATCCTTTAAGTTTGGGTAAGTTGTGCCTTCATTGTCATTAAATTTAAGAAGTTTCTTTTTTTTTTTCATTCCTTCCATGACCAAGTTGTCATTGAGTAGAGATTTGCTTAGTTTCGATGTTTATGTGGACATTTTGTTATTTCTGTTGTTGCTGAGGTCTAGTTTTAGGCCATGGTTTTCTGCTAGCATACAAGGGATTATTTTGATCTTCTTGTATCTGCTGAGGATTGCTTTGTGCCTGACTATATGGTCAATTTTTGAAAGTGTTCCATGAAGTGCTGAAAAGAAGGTATATTCTATTGACTTTGGGTGAAAAGTTCTGTAGACATTTATGAGATCTATTTGATTCAGGTCATCTCTAAGTGTAATTATTTCCCTATTTAGCTTATGGCTAGATGATTTATCCCTTGGTGAGAATGGAGTACTGTAGTCTCCCACTATTAAGGTGTAGGGATAGATTGTGTGATTTAAGTTTTAATAATTTTCCATTTACAAATGCAGGTGCTCTGCTATTTGGGGCATAGATGTTCAAGATTTTGATGTCCTCCTGGTGGATTTTTCCTTTGATGAGACTGCAGTGCCCCTCCTCATCATTTTTTTATTAATTTTAGTTGAAAGTCTATTTTATTAGATATTATGTACTATGATCTACCCCAGCTTGTTTTCTGGATGTTTTAGCTTGAAAAACATTTTTTTTCCAGCCCTTTACTCTGAGGTAGTATTTATCGTTGTTGTAGAGGCATGTTTCTTGGATGCAACAGAATTTTGGATCCTGTTTCTGCAAACCTTCTGATTTTGTTAGTCTGTGTCTTTTTTTTTTTTTTTTTTTTTTTTTTTGGAGAAGTGTGTCTGTTGATGTTGATAGATATTAGTGACCAATGAATCTTAGTTTCTTTTACTTTGGAGTTGATGGTGTTTCTATCTACTGTTTTCTTTAATTTTTTTGTTATGACATTATCTATATCCTGTGGGTTTTTTGGGGGGGGTGTAGATGATTTTGTTGGATTGGAGTTTTCCTTCTCATATCTTCTGTGTGGTTTTTTTGCTCTGTAGATATTGTTTAATTTTAATTTTGTCATGGAATATTTTGTTTTCTCCACCAATGTTGATTGTAAGCTTTGCTGGGTACAGTAGACTGTGGGCCCTTAAAGTATGCCTGACATCTGTCCAGTCCGTTCTGCCTTTCATAATGTCTGTTGAGAGTCTGTTGCAATTCTGATAGGTCTACCTTTATATGTTACTTGGCCTTTTCTATTGCTGATTTTAATATCTTTTCTTCATTCTGTAGAGTTAGTGTTTCTTCCATTATGTGATGCAAGGAGATTTTTTTTTCCTGGCCTAGTCTATTTGGTATTTTGTAGGTCTCTTGTATGTTAATAGACATCTCTTTAAGTTGGAAATTTTTCTTCTATGATTTTTTTGAAAATAGTTTCTGGACCTTGGAGCCTGGGATCCTCATTTTTGTCTATTTCTATTATTCTTAGATTTTGTCATTTCATGGTATCCTTGATTTCTTGGATGTTTTGTATTTGGAACTTTTCTCATTTTACTTTTTCTGTGAGAGATGTATCAATTTCAGCATCTGAGATTCTGTCTTCCATCTTCTGTATCCTATTGGTAATGCTTACCTTGGTGGTTCCTGATCTTTTCTCTAAGTTTCCTAGCTCCAGGGTTTTCTATGTTTGTGATTTTTTTTATTGATTCTAATTCTGATTTCATGTCTTGCACCATTTCTTTCACATTCTTGTTTGAATGTGGATTCTGGTCTTTCTGTGACGGCCTCTATTTTTTTGTTCATTTCTTCTTTATACACCACTACTATGCCTCTACTTGTGTCTCTACCTGTACTTCTATTTGTTTGGCTGTATTTGCCTGTATTTCTTTGAGAGCTTTGTTTGTTTCCTCTTTTTGTGCCTCTAATAACTTGATAATCATAGCTTTAAAATCATTTTTTTACTGTTTCCTTTGAATTAAAATATCCATTGATTTTGGTGGTTGCTGGTGAAGCCATGATGTCCTGATTTTTTTTTTTTTTTGGATATGTTCTTATGCTTACCTTCATCCATCTGCTTATGTGTAACCATCACTGTTGTTCCTGGAGTCTATACTTCAGACTGGGTCTGTCTGTCTGTCTCTGCTGTTTGGAGTATTTTTCATGAAGATGAGTGAGATCCACTGGTTTGAGAGTATATTTTGGTGTTTCAGCTGTAGCTAAGGGAGGAAGTTTGCAGGCACACATGTGCAAGAGTGGGCTGGGCTTAGTACTGTGCCTTAAGGGAAAGGGTACTAAAGCACGCAGATGCCTGGAAGGGTGGAGTTTAAGCCAGGAAAGGGTGCAGATGCTAGAGCTGTTCATGGGTGCAATGCCCATGCCCAGGTTCCCTGAACACCTCAGTGGCCTACATGCCTGTCATATTGTCTTTCTGGCATTTAGATCTGTCTGGGTTTCACGAATTGTTTGCCTGTATTTCACTCGTAGACCCACAGAACAGGGGCTTCAATGTTGAGAATGCTGTCCCAAGGATCCCTGTGTTGCTCACAGTGGGTGTATGGGTGGGAAGGATCAGATGTTTGGCTCCTAGAGTAGAGGGACCCTGGATCTGGGGTTCTACAAGCACTCACTTAAAGGTGCACTCACTTGCTCCCATACTTAATTTGTAATTACAAGGTTTCCCTCTGTTCTCTACTCTCAGATTTGGGCCTGCAGGGGCAAATGAGAATGTTGGAGATCCATCAGTTCAGTGATGTCCACTCTTTGACTGCCAGGCAGGAAGGCCTGTACTTAGGGTAGCTGCCTCTGCAGTCTCAGTCACAGATCATGGAGATTCCTGCTTGGACTAGCTGTTGCCCTGCTTTAGCTTCAGCCTTAGGAGGCCTGCCTGTCCCATTTTAGTCCCTGAACATGGAAGCTCATGTTTGGGACAACCACTGAAATCTCAGCTGAGCATGGAGGCCCATGGTTGTGGCAAGGGGAAGTGAAGGGAGGTTGTATATTCACTACTCTCAGTCCACTAGTGACCTGGATACACACTGCCCCAGCTCATGGGTTGTCCTCTCTCTCCCAAGAAGCCTCAATGTAGATATTCTCACTTCAGCTAACCCTCCACTCACCACTTTGGGAGTGTTGGATCCTGTACCCCTTAGATGTGGTTTGTGCTGGTGGTTGCTATCTTGGACCCCCAGAAAATTGTACTTTTAAATTATGATACATGGACATTATTCCACATATTTCATATACTGTAGTTCAATATTATCATAACTTTTTTATATTTACTACATTCACTTTTATATTTGATTATATTTTATGTAATACTGTGGCGAACTTGGATGAAATCCTTGGAATCTCTGAGATATATCTATGCCATGCTATGTGTGGGAGGTAGAGAAAAATCACTGAGAGTTGGCTCTCTCCTTCCACTATAACATCAAAGGACTGAAATCATGTCATCAGGCTTATGTGGCAAGTATTTTTATGACTTTAGTCATCCTGTTGGACCTGTGTCCAATAATTTTGTTTAACTTTTTTAGATTATATGTTTTATTTTTTTATTATTTCATTTCATTTATTTTACATTCCAATGGTACTTCCTCTCTCCTCTCCTCACAGTCCCTCACTTCCCTTCATTCTCCATTCCCCTCTCGCTTTCCCTCCAGAAAATGGGAGTACCCTCCCCTCATATCAACCCTCCCCAGCACATAAACTCACATTAGGCATGAGCATATTATCACACCTTCAGGCCAGCCAAGGCAGTCTGGCCATGGGGAAGTGATCCCAAAGCAGGCAATAAAGTCCATGTTAGAAACAGATTCCCTCGACTTGCCTGGTACTCCATATGAAGACCAAGATGCCCTTCAACCACATATATGCAGGGGACGTAGGTCCAGACTATGAACGCTCCTTAGTTGATGTCTCAGTCACTGCAAGCCCTCATGGAAGAGAGTTAGTTGTCTCTGTTGGTCTTCTTGTGAGGTTCTTGTCCCCTCAAGGTCCTTCCATCTTTCCCCAACACTTCCACAAGAACCCCAGATCTCTGCTCCATACTTAGCTGCAAGTCCCGGCACGTGTCTCAATTTACTGCTGGCTGGAGCCTCCCAGACTACAGTCAAATTAGTCTCCTGTCTGCAAGCATAACAGAGAATCATTAATTGTGACAGTGGCTGGCTTTCTACAGTGGAGCAGGTCTCATATTGGGCCATTATTGGTTAGACATTTACCCAAACTTTGTTCCCTCTTTAACCCTGCACTTCTTGTAGGCATGGTAATTTTTGGATCAAAGGTTTTGTCAGAGGATTATTGTTCCTCTCCTTCCACTAGTCCTTGTGGTCAGTTTAGTCTTCACCCCACCCACCTGCAACACAGGCTCTGAGATCAAAAATGAATAGATGGGATCTCATGAAACTGAGAAGCTTCTGTAAGTCAAAGGACACTGTCAATAGAACAAAACGGCAGCCTACAGATTGGGAAAAAAATCTTCACCAACCCTTCATCAGACAAAGGGTTAATATCTAAAATATGCAAAGAACTTAAGAAATTAAACATCAAAAAAATCCAATTAAAAAAGGGATACAGAGCTAAACTGAGAATTCACAGCAGAGGAACCTTGAAAGGCCGAGAAGCACTTAAAGCAATGCTCAATGTCCTAGCTATCAGAGAAATGCAACTCAAAATAACTCTAAAATTCCATCTTTCACCAGTCAGAATGGCTAAAATAAAAAACTCAAGTGACAACACATGCTGGTGAGGACATAGAGAAATGGGGACACTCTTCAAATAGCTGGAAGTGCAAACTTGTATAACCTCTATAGGAAACAAACTGGTGTTTTCTCAGAAAACTGGGAATAGTTCTACTTCAAGACCCAGCTATACCATTCTTGGGCATATATCCAAAAGATGCTCCACCATACAATAAGGTCATTTGCTCAACTATCTTCATAGTGGCTTTATTCAAAATAGCCAGAAACTGGAAACAACCTAACTGTCCAGCAATAAAAGAATGGATACAGAAACTGTGGTATATTTAGACAATGGAATATTACTCAGATAATAAAAGCAAAAAAAAATATGAAATTTGCAGGAATATGGATGGAACTAGAAAAGATCATCCTGAGTGAGGTAACCCTAACCCAGAAATATGCACATGGTATGTACTCACTTATAAGCAGATATCAACCATATAGTATAGGATAACCATACCACAATCCATATACCCATAGCAGCTAAGTAACAAGAAAGGCCCAAGAAAGAGTTCTGGAATGTCACTCAGAAGAGGAAATAATAGACAGCAGAAGTGGATAGAGAGAGAGAGAGAACTGGGCAAGAGAAGGAATGAGGAAAGAGACAAGGATGAGGATCAGATACAGGGAGAATGGGGATGGGAGATGAGAGGGCTGGGAACAAGAAGGGAAACTGAGGAGGGACATCTCTTTGTCAAGACTCCTGGGAGGATATGGGTGTGACTCTAGCTGAGACTCCCCTTGGGTGTGATTTACAATTTCTTACAAAAGCTGACAGATTGAGTAAACTTTTTAAGGCTAAGCAATTGCTTTCATTAATTTTCTTACATACTCATTTTTTATGTTTTAAAAGATTTATATTATTTTTTAGTTAATTAAAATATAATTACATAGTTTCTTCCCCAAAGTAACCCTCTTATTTGTCCCCAATTCCCTCCAAATTCACGAGGCTTTCTCTTCTTTAACTAGCTATTACATATACACAGAGGGCCTCTGAAATACTCCACCCAGCAGGGTATCATAACATATGCTGAGATTCACAGCCAAACTTTGGGCAGAGTGCAGCAAATCTTATGAAAGAAGGGGGGATAGAAAGACCTGGAGGGGACAGGAGCTACACAAGGAGAAAAACAGAACCAAAAATCTGGGCACAGGGTACTTTTCTGAGACTGATACTCCAAAATAGGACCATGCATGGAGATAACTTAGAACCCCCACACAGAAGCAGCTCATGGTAGTTCAGTGTCCAAGATGATTCCCCAATAATAGGAACAGGGACCATCTCTGACATGAACTCAGGGGCTGGTTCCTTGAGCATCTCCACCTGAGGGGTACAGCCTTACCAGGCCACAGAGGAAGACAAAAAAAGCCAGTCCTGATAAGACCTGATAGACTAGGGTCAGATGGAAAGGGAGGAGGACCTCCCCTGTCATTGGACTGGCAGAGGGGCATCGGAGAAGAAGAGGGAGGGAAGGGAGGGAGTGTAGGATTGGGAGGGAGTGAGGGAGGGGGCTACAGATGGATACAAAGTGAATAAAGTATAATTAATAAAAAGAAAATAAATTTAAAAAGAAAATAAATAGGTAAATACACCTTACTGAGTTAGTTTTGTCATGCTTACCTGTACAGAAACATAAGACTTACTACTTGGAATCAAGCAAACTATCAGATGAGACCTGATTTTCCCTCTCTATAGCCGTCTATTATCTGTAGCCCTTCATGCAGGTTTGAGGACCCATGAGATTGCCCATATTTACATTGGTATGCCAATTTTTGTTTAAATTGTTCAGGTCTTATTTAAGAAGTTATGTTGTAGAGATTTTATTGATATGTATTTCCTGTCACATCTAGGAGACACATTCTTACAACTGGCTTAATGGTTCTCTGCTCCTCCCAATTTTTCTGCCTTCTATACAGTAATGTTTCCTGATCCTTAGGTGAAGAGTTTTATTGTAGATGTATCAACTAGGGCTGGGCATTCAATGGTCAGTTGTTCTCTGACTTTTGACTAGTTGTGGTTTTCATATGCTTAAAGATAAAATAAAAGCATATTCAATGAAGGATTAAAGAGTGAGATCTACTTTTCCCTACACTTAGGAAATTTCACTGGTTTAAGAATGTGATAATATCAGGTTCTCCTTTCAATTCTATGACCTCTGTAGCTCTGGGTAACTAGTTAGATTGATAGTACCTTGTACAATAGCAGGAATAATTTATCTCCTGTTAAGTGGGACTTAAATACAATTAGACAGCTATTGTAAACCTCAAGATAAAAGTGACATTATTTTACTATTATAATTATAATTGTGTTGCTAGTCTGTCCAGTCTTTGTTGTGGTTCACAGGTTTTGCATCTGGGTAGGACTTCTGAATGCTTTTCTCCCTTGGCTGCTTGCAGAATTTGGATCCTTTTAAAGCTATTGTCTTCAGGAGGAGGGTTGGAGGGTAGAGCCGGCTGAAGTACTCCAAGTCCTGACTGTCCTGAGTACAAAGTGTGTGTTGTCTTCAGCAATAGAGTTTTACATTCAATTTCTGGTAGGCAACCAAGACTGTGAAGACTGTTTTAGATATTTTCATTCAGACTGCATTTAATCAGCAAGTTGCTTTTGGTAGGACTGTCATTTTTCACAATATAAATTCTACCATTCCATGATAATGGGAAGTCTTTTTTTTTTCAGTCTTTCTCAATCTCTTTCTTCAGAGAAGTAAAGTTTTTATTGAAAAGGTCCTTTACTTCCTTGGTTAGGTTGATTTTAACATAATTTTTCAGGGCACTGTGAATAAGTATATGCAAGATCTCTTCACCACTATTTCTATTGTTATTATACAGAAATTCTAATGATGTTTTAAGTTGAATTTGTGTCCTGCCACCCTGTTAAATTTATTGATACTTTCTAGAAAGTTTGTGGTAGATTTTGAGTTTCTTATGGGTAATATTCCATCATCGACATTGTATCTAAATCCCTTTACAATTGCTAGTGCTTCAAATACTATATTGAAAATAGGTGGAAAAAAGGGGAGATCCTTGTCTCATTTCTGATTTCAGTGAGATTGTTTTGAGTTTTTCTTTATTTAGGATGATGCTATTTGTTACCATACATTTTTTTATATGTTGAGATATGTTCCCTCTGAACCTACTTTCTTAGGACTTTTATGATCGATGTATTTTGGATTTTGTGAGACCTTTTATACCTCTGTTGAGATGGTTTTGTCTTTAAGAACATTTATATAATTGATTACATTTATTGACTTATATGTTGAACTATCCCTACATCAATGGGATATAGCCAACTTGATTATGGTAGATGATCTTGTGATATATGTTTATATTCCATTTGGGTATATTTTGTTGAGGACTCTTGAATTTAAGTTCATCAGGGATTTTGGCCTGGGATTTTCTTTTTGTTGTTGTGGCTTTGTCTTTGCCAGATTTGGATATTAGAGGAATGCTTGACTCTGAAGTAGTTTGGGAGTGGTCCTCCTGTTTCCTTTATTTTAATGTACTGTTTAAGAATTGACTATAGATCTTCTTTAAAAGTTTGGTAAAAGTCTCCTGTGAAGCCATTTGGACTAGGGTCATTTTTAGTCGGAAGGATTTTTATCATTGTTTCATTTTCGTTATATGTTATGGGTCTGTTTGGGTTAGTGATCTCTCCTCTTAACTTTAGTTGTTTGGATAAATCTAAAATTTTACTAACTTCTTTTACATTTTCCAGCTTAATGAAAGACTGCTTTTTCAGTATCCTCTGATAATGTTCTGAATTTATTTGATGACTGTAGTAACATTTACATGCTGATCTCTGATTCTGTTATTTTGGGCCATGTCTTCTTTTCTTTTTTTTAACCAAACTAAGGGTCTATCATGTTTCTCTTCTTTAAGAAACAGCTCTTAGATTCATTAGCTTTTGTACTGTTTGTTGTAATTTCTATTTCATTCATTTCTGCCCTGAAATTTATAATTTCTTGCTACTGGACTTGGATTTTGTTTATTGTTGGTTTTCCATATTCTAAGCATTAATTCATTTATTTGTGCTCTTTGTAAATTTTTGATGAAGAAACTTAGAGTTATAATTTTCCCTGATGGCATGGCTTTTAATGTGTTCTATAGGTTTGGTTGTATTTTATTTTCCTTTTTTTTAATTTCAGGACATTTTTTGATTACTTCTTTGACCCAGTTACCAGTTCAGTAACGAGTTATTCAATCTCTATGAATTTGTATACTTAATAAATATTTGCTCACTTTTGAATTTTATGCTTTAGTCCATTATAGTCATAGGATCCATGGTATAATTACCATTTTTTCTGAATTTGTTAAGATTTGTTTTGTATCTCAAAATGTGATCTATTCTACAGAGGCTTCCATATGCTGCTGAGTAAACTGTACATTTTTTTGTTGTTTAAGGGAAATATTATCTAGGTATCTGTTAGGATCCCTTGATGTATGATGTCAGTTAATGCTGGTATTTCTCTGTAATTTTTGTCCACATGATCTGTCGTTTGGAGAAAGTGAGGTATTGAAGTCACTTCTATTGTTAGGTTGGTGTTAATCTGTATCTTTAATTCCATAGTAAGCATTTTATGAATTGGGTGCACCAGAGTTTAGCTATTGTTTCTTCATATAATTTATCTGTGTAGTCTTTTTTCTGGATTATTACAGTGCCTCTACAAGTCCATGTGAATGTATCACACATATATTGGCTATGTTAATTTGCCTTCATCACTTGTTTATTTCTACTTTTTATACATACTAACTTTCATTTTCCTATTTAATTCTCATGATTCTTTTTTTTTTCTGTTCACATTTGTTTTTTGAAGGTTATAATAGCCATTCAAGGCTTATATATTATATGTCTCCCAAGTGCTCATGAACTAAAGATTTTGTTGTCAATTTGTTAGGCCTTTTGGAATATAATGTATCACTACGACACAAAACCTAATAATGAATTAATCTGCTTATAAATTTATAGCTTAATGGACTATTAAGAGGCACAGCAGAGTTGACGGAGATAAATCAATAGAGGATATAAATCTAAAAGGTATACCTTGTTTGTAGACTACTGTTTTGTGTGTGTGTGTGTGTGTGTGTGTGTGTGTGTGTGTGTGTGTGTGT
>NW_026585687.1:7526102-7560966 GCF_907164565.1 Psammomys obesus
TGTGTGTGTGTGTGTGTGTGTGTGTGTGTGTGTGTGTGTGTGTGTGTTGTGCACTATGAGTTGAGCAGTACTTCTCAGCCGTGGTTTTCCATTAAGATTCTCTGTTTCACCTAAGGACTGGAAGAAACAAGGCCAGACAGCCACAGCATGGGTAGAAATCTCCAAGTTTATGATCCTCAATCCATCTTTTGTTCTTTTGAGTTGTTGTCTTCTAGTATTTTGTCACAACAACGGGAAGTTGACTGATACATGAGCCATAAGCTATACCCAATGTATTTTTTGAAAATTATTCTTGATAATGTATTATCATTGAAGTTTATCCTCCTTTTATTTATGTTTAGGTGTATTTTTAAAAAGGCTGAAGTTCTCTAGTATTTTGATGTTTCAATGTTTGCATAATATATTAATTTTGCATTGAACAGTGAAACACTGTCAAATTTTTACTTTAAATTTTGTTTTATAATAAAATTTAGGAGGATTAAATAATGAGATAAGGATAGAATAGCATTTTATAAGCCTCCTATGCATAGTAATAGCTCAGTAAATGGCAATTATTTTCTTATTACTTACTGTTTCTTGCAAAAGTTACACATGAATAAAGCTTAATTCATAAATGATAAAAGTCAATGCCAAGTCAAGATGCTATATTACAGCTTATCTCTAGCATATAGTTAACATTAAATTACTTGTTTTAAAAATACTTTACTTATATTTCATTCTAACTTCTACATGGAAATTCATCTGGCTTTACCCTTTACATTCAATATTAAAAACATTTAAAATGAATCTAAAATTCATTCTATGTGAATGCCTGATAATACAACCGATTACACATTTGTACAGAAACTCGAGTGATGCATGCAATTCTTATTTAGACAGTGTTGGCATTGGGCATAATGTTAGTAAAATTGCAAAGTAGAAATTGACAACTCTTTTAAGTAAAGAAATTAAATTATGTAAAAATTTTATTAGAGCTCAAGAAAGAGTCAGACTATTAAAACCAAGAAAATACCCTAGTTAAATTTTTATGACCCCTTTTTATTCATTGTTGTAACATGCACATATGTAACAAGACCATGTTCAAATAAAGCTAATGCCAAACTGTAACCAATTAAGTTATCTCTAGCACTTTGAACATAGTCTTGTTACTTGGCAGTCTTTTACTTACAGAACTTCAGTTGTTTTGACTAGTATTGACATTAAAAGAAAGAAAGAAAGAAAGAAAGAAAGAAAGAAAGAAAGAAAGAAAGAAAGAAAGAAAGAAAGAAAGAAAGAAAGAAAGAAAGAAACCCCATTATCTTTGCTTGAAATATTCTCAGAATGTCCTAACTGGAGAACCAAACACCAGATAGCATCAAATCCTACCTCATAATATATTTATTGATGTATTCCTTTCATGAAGCTCAATAGTTTAATTTTTAAATTAAGAATTGTAAAAAATTAACAACACTAACGAAATAGAATAATTTTAACAACAGATAGTAAAAGAAATTACATCAGATATTTTGAGAACCTCATCAAATACTATTTTTAAGTTCTAAATTAAATGGAATGCACCAACATTTTCATTTTAAAGACTCACTTTCCACATTCTCTTTGGTATATAAAATTTTGCCATATCACTATTCTTTTTTTTAAGTTGTTTTTTTAAAATTTTTTATTAATTACACTTTATTCATTTTGTATCCCCCCTATAAGTCCCTCTCTCCTCCCCTCCCAATCCCACCCTCCCTCCCCTTTCTGCATGCATGCCACTCCCCAAGTCCACTAATAGGGGAGGTTCTCCTCTCCTTTCTGATCTTAGTCTATCAGTTCTCATCAAAAGTGGCTGCATTGTCCTCTACTGTGGCCTGGTAAGGCTGCTCCCCCCTCAGGGGGAAGTGATCAACGAGCAGGCCAATCAGATTATGTCAGAGGCAGTTCAGTAGGATTTATTCTATTTGTATCAGAAACATTATGCTATGTTACATTAACATTCATAGTAAAATACAAAAGCCACTGGAAAGGGATGTGATTTAATCAACACTTCTGACTAAGCAAAACAAGAAGCCTCAACTCAGAGATAAATCCTTAAATTTCACTATAAACCTGATGTGGCTCTTGGAGTTAAACGTTCATTTTAGTAAACAAATGATATGGAAAGGATAGGAGCTCTACAAGGACCAAATATATCCGGGCACAGGGTCTTTTCTGAGACTGACACTCAACCAAGGACCATCTATGGATATAACCTAGAACTTCTGCTCGGATATGGCCCGTGGTAGCTCAGTAACCAAGTAGTTTTCCAAAGGGGAACACGGACTATTTCTAACAGGATCTCAAGGGCAGGCTGTTTGACCCCCCCCCCCAGGGGAGGAGCAGTCTGTTAGGCCACAGAGGAGGACTTTGCAGCCAGCCCTGAAGATACCTGATAAAACAGGGTCAAATGAAAGGGGAGGAGGTCCTCCCCTATCAGTGGACTTGGAAAGGGACAGGGAGGAGACCAGGGAGGGAGTGTGGGGTTGGGGAGGGAATGAGGGAGCGGGATACAGCTGGGACACAGAGTTAACAAAATGTAACTAAAAAGAAAAATAAAATCACTATTCTTGAGATGTGGGTAAGGTTATGTATTAATTGAAATAAGGGTTATTGGAAAAGAACTGTTGTATACACCCTGTGTTCAACCAAAGGTCACTTTTGCAAGATGTGGTAGGCTGCTCATTGGATCTTTCCCTACTCTCTCTGTTACCATAGACTCAATTATCAGGGTCATCCTTAGGGTTGCAATGGAAGACCAATTGCATCTTTTCTGCCTGCCATCAACACCTATAGTGAGAACAACAGACCACTCTGACCTCCCCTCATTTTCCTCTCCAAATCATCGCTATGTTACAGCCCCCAACTCAGGCCAGTAGTGACTGTTCAACCACAGGCCAGGGTTGTTAAAAGACACTGTAGGCTGCCCTTAAACCTTTCCTAATTTCTCTGTTACCCCAAACCAAATTCTCAAGGTCAGCCCAAGTGCTGCAACAGAAAACGAGTGGTAGAGTCTACTCTGGCTTATCCATGCCTCTTGTGGATCTCTCAGCATCCAGCACTAGTAAGCATTCCCATGAACACAGCAGCAAAGTAGGACATTTTAGAAAGCAACACTTACCCAACACACTCTGAAAATTAAGAAGGGAAACATAAACCAAAGAACAAAATACCTACCCAACCAAGATCTAGAAATCAGCACCTAGATCTAGAATCACCCCAAGCCCAGACACCTAGATGCCAACATAAGACCATAGTTCATAACACCCAAGGCAATATGTCTCCACCAGAGCACAGCTATCCTACCACAGCAGCCCTAAATATTCCAACATAGCTAAAACAAAACAAAACTAAACTAAAAAGACCTTAAAACCAACCATATAAAGAAGAAAGAGGAAATGAATAAATTCCTTAAAAAATACAAGAAAACACAAACAAACAATTGGAGGAAATAAATAAATCCCTCAAAGACTGACAAGTAAAAATAGTTGAAGGAAACAAAACTGTTCAAGACCTGAAAATTGAAAAACAAGTAATAAAGAAAACACAAACTGAAGGAATTATAGAAATGAAAACTTTAGGAATGCTAAGAGATGCTAGAAAGGCAAACTTCACCAACAGAATACTAGAACTGTAAGAGAGAAAATTAGGTATTGAAGACACAGTAGAAGAAATAAATATATTGATCAAAAAAGTTATTTGAAAAATTCCTGACAGGAGACATAGAGGAAATCTGGGACACTATAAAAAGACCAAAGCTAAGTATGATAGGAATAAAGGAAGGAGAAGAATCCTAGCTCAAAAGCCCAAAAAATATTTTCAACAAAATTATAGAAAAAAAATTCTCACTAAAGAAGAGAATAGAGCCTCTGCTCGGACGTACCCCATGGCAGCTCAGTATCCAAGTGGCTTCCCTAGTACAAGGAACAGGGACTGTCTCGGGCATGAACTCTATGGCTAGCTCTTTGACACCCCCGCCCCGTGGGAAGAGCAGCCTAGCTAGGCCACAGAGGAGGACATTGAAACCAGTCCTGAAGATACCTGATAAGTTAAGGTCAGATGTAAGGGGAGGAGGACCTCCCCTTTAAGTGGACTTATAAAGGGGCAGGGAAGAGATGAGGAAGGAAGGGTGGGATTGGGAGGGAATGAGGGAGGGGGATACAGCTGGTATATAAAGTAAATAAACTGTAATTAATATAAAAAAGAAAGAAAAAGAAGAGAATACCTATAAAGGTACAAGAAGTAAAGGGAAAAAATCACCAAATAGATAGGACCAGAAAAAATTTCCCTTTCCACATAATACTGAAATCACTAAACATATAGAATGAATATTAAAAGCTACAAGGGAAAAAGAGCAAGTAACATATAAAGACAGACCTATTAGAATTACACATGACTTCTCAATGGAGATTCTAAAAGACAAAAGGGTCTAGGCAGATGTACTGCAGACTCTAAGAGACCACAGAGGCCAGCCTAGACAACTACACCCAGTAAAACACTCAGTTACCATAGACCGAGTAAATAAGATATTCCGTGATATAGTCAAATTTAATCAATATCTATCTACCTGCAAATCCAACCATGTAGAAGGTGCTAGAAGAAAAGAAAAGGAGGTTAACTGCACCCATGAAAACACAGGAAATACTGTCTCACCAGCAAAACCAAAATAAGGTAAGTCTTCACAAAAGACACACACACAGAAACAGACAGAGACATACACATACACAACCATAGCCATCATCAACAACAAAATAAGAGGAGTTAACAATCATTGGTCATTTATACCTCTCTATATCAATATTCTCAATTCCCAAATAAAAAGACACAGATTAAGAGATTAGATATAATCTAATCTAATCTTCTGCTTCATTCAACAATCACACTTCAACATCTTTACCTCAAGATAAAGGGTTGGAAAAAGAGATTGAAATAAAAAGCAAGCTGGTGTAGAAATTTTAATATCTAATAAAATAGACTTCAAATCCAAATTAATCAAAACAGATGAGGAAGATTACTACATATTAATCAAAGGAAAATCCACCAAAATGGCATTTAAATTATTTTTTTAGTTATCTTCTTATTTTTTAAAAATTTTATATTAATTACAGTTTATTTACTTTGTATCCCAGCTGTAGCCCTCTCCCTCCTTCCCTCTCAATCCCACTCTCCCTCCCTCATCTCCTCTCAACTCCTCTCTAAGTCCACTGATAGGGGAGGTCCTCCTCCCCTTCATCTTAACATATATGTCCCAAACACAGCAGAACAAAAACTACTACAGGTTAAATTACACATTGATTGTCACATACTGATAGCGGGAGACTTAAATACCATACTCTCACCATGGACAAGTTTTCCTGACAAAACTAAATAGAGAAATGTTGGAGTTAACTGATATTATAAACTGAATGAACATAAAAGATATTTACAGAACCTTCTACCAAAACACAAAAGAATATACCTTCTTCTCAGCAACTCACAGAACTTTTTTCCAAAATTGACCACATACTGGAGCAGAAAACAAGTCTCAGTAGATAGAAGAAAATTGAAATAAGTCTCTGCATACCATCAGACCACCGTGATTAAAGTTGGTTAACAACAATAGAAACAAGAGAAAGCTTAAGAGTCATGGAAACGGAACAACTATCTACTGAATGAAAAATGTGCTAAGACAGAAATAACGAAAGAAATTAAAGACTTTTTAGAATTCAATGGAAATAAAAAAAAAAACAATATCCAGACTTACAGGACACGATGAAAGTAGGGCTAAGAGGAAAGTTCATAGCACTAAGTATCTACATAAAATAATGGGAGTTATCTCATAAACCCAGTTTAATATCATGCTCATGAATAAAGCTCAAGAACAAAGAGAGAAAAGCACACCTGATATTGTATATGCCAAGAAACAATCAAATTGTGGGAAAAATCAATAAAATAGAAATAGAGAACAATACAAAGAATCAGTGAAATAAAAAATTGGTTCATTGAGAAAATAAACAAGATAGACAAACCCTTATCCCAGAGGTTATCAACCTTGCTAATACAGTTACTCGTGTTGTGGTGACACCCTCAACCATAAAACTACTTTTATTGCTACTTCTTAACTATAATTTTGCTACTATTATGGATCATAATGTAAATATTTGTATTTTCTAATGGCCTTAGGCTATCCTAGTAAAAAGTATTATTTGATCCCCAAAGGGGTCATGACTCACAATTTGAGAACCTATGCTATATTCAAACTAAAAGACACAGAGAGAATATACAAATTAAAAACATCAGAAATGAAAAGGTTAGCATTGCAACAGACACCCAGAAAATCCAGAGAATCATAAGGACATATTTTAAAAACCTGTATTCCATCAATTTGGAAAATCTTAAAGAAATGGATGATTCTCTTGATAACTATCACTTATCAAGGTTAAATCAAGATCAGAAGAGCAATTTAAATAGACACAGAACTAGTGAAATAGAAGCACTCATTAAAAGATTTCCAACAACAACAACAAAAAATAAGCCAAGGCCAGACAGTTTCAGTACAGAATTTCACCAGACTTTCAAAGAAGAGTTAACACCAATACTCCAAGAATTATTCCATAAAAGAAAAAAAGTTAACACTGCCTGATTCATGTTATGAGGCTATAGTTACCTTGATACCTAATTCCCATAAGGATTCAACAAAGAATGAGAATTGCAGACTAATTTTTCATATGAATATAGATGTGAAGATACACAATAAAATACTTTCAAACCCAATTCAAGAGTACATTAAAAAGATCATCTGTAATGATCAAATAGGCATAATCCCAGAGATGCAGGGATGGAGCAATATTTACTGAAATTCATTAATTCATTTTTTTACAAACTGTAAAACACACACACACACACACACAAGAACATCTCATTAGATTCAGAAAAATTCTTTGACAAAATTCAACACCCTTTCATGATAAAAGTGCTGGAGTGTTTAGTGATCCAAAGGTTATATCTAAACATAATAAAGGTAATTTCCAGAAAGCTGATATCCATCATCAAATTAAACAGAGAAGGACACAAAGCAATTCCACTAAAATCTGGAACAAGACAAGGTTGTCCACTTTATCTACATTTATTCAATATATTACTTGAAGTTTTAGCTAAAGCAATAGGACAACTGGAGGAGATGAAGGGAATACAAATTGGAAAGAAAGAATTCAAAGTATTGTTTGCATATGATATGATAATACACATAACTGGCCCTAAAAATTCAACCAGGGAAATCCTACAGCAATTAAACAGCTCCAGCAAAATGGCTGGATACACAATTAACAAAACAAAAAATATAGTAGCTTTCCTGTGTACAAATGATAAATGCAACCATGTTTGTAGCAACTTTATTTGTAATAGCCAGAACCTGGAAACAACCCAGATGTCCCTCAATGGAGGAATGGATACAGAAATTGTGGTACTTTTATACAATGGAATACTACACAGCAATTAAAAACAAGGAAATCATGAAATTTGCAGGCAAATGGTGGGTTCTAGAAAAGATCATCCTGAGTGAGGTATCCCAGGAGCAGAAAGACACACACAGTATATACTCACTTATAAGTCCGTACTAGACCTATAAGATAGGATAAACATACTAAAATCTGTACACCTAAAGAAGATAAACAAAGAGTACCCAGGGTAAGATGATTAATCCTCACTTGGAAGGACAAATGGGATGGACATTGGATGTAGGAGAAAACAAGTAACAGGATAGGAGCCTGCCATTGAGGGCCTCTGAAAGACTCTACCTAGCAGTGAAGGAAGGGGAGTACTCCTTCATTGCTGATGGCAGTGGAAACTAATGCAGCCACTATGGAAATTAATATGGTAGCTTCTCAGAAAATTAGGAATGGATCTCAAGACACAGCTTTACCACTCTTGGGCATATACCCAAATGACACTCCATCTTATCTTAAGGACATTTGCTCAACTATTTTCATCGAAGATTTATTCTCAACAGGCAGAAATTGGGACATCATGGATGTCCCTAAACTGAAGAATGAATAAATAAAATGTGACAAATTTACACAATGAATATCACTCATGTTTTTAAAAGAGTGTCATCATTAAATTTGCAGGCACATGGATGCAACTAGAAAACATCATCCTAAGTAAGCTAACCCAGGCACAGAAAGATCAATATGGTATCTAGTCACGTATAAGTGTATATTAGCAGTATATATGCTGTTATATTAGCAAATTATAATAAAGCTACAACCTACAGACCCAGGGTGGTTAGGTAAAGAGGCTTGTTCTAGGGGAAAAGCATGGATTTCCCTGACAATGGAAAACAGTATAAATTTTGTGGGTTGAGTATGAACAGGTAGGAACATGAGAAGGAAGGATCAGGTAAGGAGAGTAGGAAGAGATAGGGGAAGAGAATGTTGGGAAAGACACTGGTTAATATTGGAGGGTGGGTCATGTGTTTGCTATTGTAATGGAAACTTGCTGGAATCTATGAGGGTTATCCTAGTGAAGACTCCTAGTTTTAGAATATTTGAAGTCTGAACTGCACCCCCCCTTTAACCAGGCAAGGCTTCTAGCATTGGGACTGGATTGCATTTTTTGAGTTCTTGCCAAGGGGATCCAATGGAGATCCCTAAACAGCGTAGGCTTTTGCTAGGACACAAGATTGTTCTCTGAAACCTGACAAGAGGTTCATTGCCACAGAAAGCATACACACAGCTCATTCTAGTCTCTTTGGTGTGAGAAGGTTCTCTGCAGACTACAGAAAGAGAAACTTGGACACCAACCTGGCCCCACATCTTTAAGATATATGAATGGGGGGGGGGGAATGGTAGTGCAGAACTTGTGAGAGAGACCAACCAATGTTTGGTTTAACTTGAGGTGTCATATATCATGAGAGAGGTCATGTCCTACACTGCCAGGGTAGCCAGGAAACTAGGGTAGAACTAAATAGAAATGACAACAAAATCTATGAAATGATTTCTAATGATATTCTTCTTTATTTATATATCAGTGCCATTTCCAATAGGAATCAGTGAAGCTTCATCAAGGAGAAAATTGGAGAAAGTACAGAGATGCACACCCAGACATTATTCAGAGTCTAAATTGGAGTTCTATAACAGATCCCTCCCCTTGAATACGGAGGAGTATAGTGGAAGAAGGCAAGGAAACATAGGAGATAGAAGAGATCGAGGATACCAGGAGAACATGGCCTACTGAATCAACTAAACCGGGCTCACATGGGCTCACAGAGACTGACTCAGCAAGCATGTGGCCTGCTTAGCTCTTCATTTGTTCCTTAGTATACATATTATGGCTTGTTAGCTTGGTGCTCTTACGGGACTCCTACGTGTGGGACCAGATGTGTCTCTGACTCTTTTGCTTGCTCTTGGGAAACCTTTCCTCTTCTTGGATTGCCTTGCCCAGATTCTACAGGAAGGCTTTTGCCTTGCTTGATAGTAGTTTTTGTTTGTTTGTTTGTTTGTTTGTTTGTTTGTTTATTTTTGCTTTTGTCCAATTTGGTTGTCCTGTTTTGTCTGTTAGAGGCCTGTTCTTTTCTGATTGAAATGGGGGGTGCGGTACAGAGGATATGGGAGATTGGAGGAGCCATTAAGAGTGGAGGGAGGGAAAACTGTGATTGGTTTGTATTGTATGAGAGGAATATATTTTAAATAAAAGTTTAAAAATTCAGAAAATAAAAGACAAACATTCAAATAAATGTTCATATGACTTTTAAAATCACTTCACTGTACTGCAGAATTAATTATCCCTAGATGTTATATTTATGTATGTAATAATATATGAAATATGTATGTCTTTATATTTGTATAATGTAAAAGTAAATTATGTAAAATATTTCAAATATATGCAAAATTATATTTAGACACAATTACAAAGTATTTAGAAATCCACAACATTTTAAATAGTACTAATGTCTAATTATAGTTAAATTTTAATAATTTAAAATTAATAATTCAAATTCCCAATGTGCTAGATCCACTCGAAAAAAGTCAGCAGAGGCAAGCTGTGGTTTTTCTCCTGAGCTCTGTTGTCAGGCCCATAGCTGTGACTCCCTTCAAGAAAAGGCTTGCAAATGTCATGAACATTCAGGTCTACCTAGAACACAGTTCTGTAAGGTTCCACTACTTTTAATGTCCATCCTATTTCCTCTTCTGAATGAGAATTAAGCATCTTCCTTAGTGTCCTCTTTGCTGTTTTGCTTCTTTAAGGTCTGTAGATTTCAGTGTATTAATCCTATATTATATAACAAATGTCTCCTTATAAGTAAGCATAGCTGTAGAAGAAAGGGAACAGGACAGGAACGGACCACAAACGTCCTCTGAAACATTCCACCCATCAGAGGATTGAAGCAGATGAAGAGACTTACAGCCAAACTTTGGATAGAGTGCTTGGAATCTTATGGAAGAAGGAGGAGATAGAAAATCCAGGAGGTTCCTGCCATACGTCCAATGCACATACCATTTGTCTTTCTCAGTGAGGATTGATCATCTTACCTCGTGTCCGCTTTCTTGTTTATCTTCTTTAGGTGTATAGACTTCCTTATGTTTATCATATCTTGTAGCTCAGTAACCAAGGGGTTTCCCATAGTAAGGGGAACATGGACTATTTCTGATAGGAACTCAATGGCAGGCTCTTTGACCTTCCCACCCCCCAAGTGAGGAGCAGTCCTGCTAAGCCACAGAGGAGGACTTTGCAGCCAGTCCTGAAGATACCTGATAAAACAGGGTCACATGAAAGGGGAGGAGGTCCTCCCCAATCAGTGGACTTGGAAGGGGCGGGGAGGATATGAGGGAGGGAGGGTGGGATTGGCAGGGAATAAGGGAGCAGGATACAGCTGGGATACAGAATTAATAAACTGTAACTAATAATAATATTAATAATAATAATAATAAAGAAAAGAAAAAAGAATAAAAAAGAAAATGTTACCATCAAAAGAAAAAAAAAAAAAAAAAGAAAAGAAAATCCAGGAGGGAACAGGAGCTCCACAAGGAGACCATCAAAGGTGAACTCTATTTTTAAATTGGTTATTTGGTTGGTTGGTGTCTAATTTATTGAGGTCTTTATATATTTTGGATATTAGTCCTCTGTTGGATGTAGGGTTGGTAAAGATCTTTTCCCATTTTGTAGACTGCTATTTTGTCCTAATGACGGTGTCTTTGCCTTACAGAATCTTTTTAGTTACAGACCAACAAAACCAAAATACCTGGCTTGAGTGGAGCAAGCAGAGACTGATGAATCAACCAAGGACCACACATAGAGGTGACATAGACCCACTGATCAGATGTAAGCTATAAAAAACTCAGTCTCCATGTGAGTGTCCTAGTAAGGGGATTGGGGCATTTTCTGACATGAACTCAGTTGCCTGCACTTTGATCATCTCCCCTGATGCTGTGGCTTTCCTAGGTCACAGAGAAAGAGGATACAGGTAGTCCTGATGAAACCTAATAGGTGGTATAGTAGGGGAGGCAGCCTTCCCCTACCAGTGGACTTAGCAAAAGGGATGGGGGGTGGAAGATAGGAAGGGAGGGTAGGACCAGGAGAAGGTAATGGAGGTGGCTACATCTGGAATAGAAAATGAATAAATTTTAAAAAATAAAATAATTTATAAAGAAAAATAGTAATATTTTTAATTTTTTATTGCAAAGGTATATTTTTATTGCCCAACACTTTTTCCTCTTTTTTTTTTACTTTTTATTTTTAATATTAATTACAGTTTATTTAATTTGTATCCCAGCTGTAACCCCCTTCTTCTTTTGCTCCCTATCCTACCCTTCCATCCTAATCTCCTCCTTGCCCCTCTCTTAGACCACTGATAGGGGAGGTCCTCCTCCCCTTCCATCTGATCCTAGTTCATCAGGTCTCACCAGGACTGACTGCAATGTCCTCCTCTGTGGCCTACCAAGGCTGCTCCTCCCTCAGAGAGTGGGAGGTCAAAGAGCCAGCCACTGAGTTCCTGTCAGAAACAGTCCCTGTTCCCCTTGCTTTGGAAGCCATTTGGATGCTAAGCTGCCATTGGCTACATCTGAGCACAGGTTCTAGGTTATATCCATGCATGGTCTTGGTTGGAGAATAAGTCTCAAAAAAGAACCCTGTGCCTAGATATATTTAGTCCTTGTGGCGCTCTTGTCTCCTCCAGTTCTTACTAACTCCCCCTTCTTTCAAATGAATCCTTGTACTTTGCCCAAGGTTTGGTTATGAGTCTCAGCATCTACTTTGATACACTGCTAGGTAGAGTCTTTCAGAAGCCCTCAATGATAAGCTCCTGTCCTGTTTCTTGTTTTCTCCTACATCCAATGTCCATTCCGATTTGTCTTTTTAAGTGAGTGTTTATCATCTTACCCCGGGTCCTCCTTCTTGTTTGGTTTCTTTAGGTGTAGAGATTTTATTATGTTTATTCTATATTATAGGTCTAGTATCCACTTATAAGTGAGTATATACAGTATGTGTCTTTTTGCTTCTGGGATACCTCACTCAGGATGATCTTTTCCAGTTCCCACCATTTGCCTGCAAATTTCATGATTTCCTTGTTTTGTTTTGTTTTGTTTTTTAATTGCTGAGTTTTTTAATTCCACTGTATAGATGTACCACAATTTCTGTATCCATTCCTCAACTGAGGGGCACTGGGGTTGTTTCCAGGTTCTGACTATTATGAATAAGAACTGCTACAAACATGGTTGAGCTAATGTCTTTATTGTGTACTTGAGCATCTTTTGGATATATGCATAGGAGTTGTATAGCTGGATCTTGAGGAAGTACTATTCCTAATTGACTGAGAAAGCACCAGATTGATTTCCAAAGTGGTTGTGCAAGTTTACATTTCGATCAGCAATGGTGGAGGGTTCCCCTTTCTCCACAATGTCTCCACCATGTCACTTGGATTTTTTTTTCTGGTTTCTTAATATCCTTTAAATTGGTGAGAAGTTCTTTACAATAACTCCCTGAAGAAGTGTCTTATTGTGACTTTAACATTAACAAATATATTTTTCTTTTTTAATTTTATATTTATATTCATCACAGGTTGTTTATTTGTATCCTAGCTGTAGCCCCTTTCCTCATTCCCTCCCAACCTCACCCACCCACCCTGCCCCTTTCCAAATCCACTGCTGGGGGAGGTCCTCCTCCCCTTCCATCTGACCCTAGCTTATCAGTTATCTCCAGGACTGGCTGCAATGTCCTCCTCTGTGGCCTAGCAAGACTGCTCCTCCCTCGGGGGGGGGGGGGGTAAAGGAGCCAGTAGTTGAGTTCACACACACGGTATATACTCACTTACCTAGACTTATAAGGCAGGATAAACATACTACAATATGTACACTCAAAGAAGATAAACAAGAAAGAGGACCCGGAGTAAGATGATCAATTCTCACTTAGAAAGACAACTGGAATTGACAGGGGAAGTAGGAGAAAACAAATAACAGGACAGAAGCCTACCGCAGTGAGCCTCTGAAAGGCTCTACCAAGCAGTGTATCAAAGCAGATGTGGAGATTCATAGCCAAACCTTGGGCAGAGTGCAGAGAATCATATAAAAGTAGGGGGAGTTAGTATGACCTAGAGAGGACAGGAACTCCACAAGGACAAAATATATCAGGGCACTATGAGACTGCTTCTCCAACCAAGGACCATGTATGAATAAGACCTAGAACCCCTGCTAGAATGTATCCCATGGTAGCTCAGTAACAAATTGGGTTTCCATAGTAAGAGGAACAGGAACTATTTTCACATGAAGTCACTTGAGTTTTGATCTTAGCTATTCTGATGCGTGTAAGATGAAATCTCAGCATCATTTTGATTTGCATCTCCCTGATGGCTAAGGACATTGAACATTTCTTTAGGTGTTTCTCTGCCATTCTATATTCATCTACAGACAATTCTCTGCACCCCATTTTTTAATGGATTGATTGATTTGTTGCTGTTTAATTTCTTGTGTTTTTTATATATTCTGGACGTCAACCCTCTAACAGATATAGGGTTAGTGAATATCCTTTCCCAGTCTGTAGGCTGACATTTTGTTCTGACAACAGTGCCTTTTGCTTTACAGAAGCTTTTCTCTCTCATGAGGTCCCATTTATTGATTGTTGATCTTAGAGCCTGTGCTGTTGGTGTTCTGTTCAGGAAATTGTCTCCTGTGCCAATGAGTTGTAGGCTCTTCTCTACTTTTCCTTCTAATCGATTTGTTATGCCTGGGTTTATGTTGAGGTCTTTGATCCACTTGGACTTTAGTTTTGTGCAGGGTGATAAATATAGATCTATTTGCATTTTTCTACATGCAGACATCCAGTTGGACCAGCACTATTTGTTGAAGATGCTGTTTTTGTTTGTGTTTCCATTGATGTTTTGGCTTTTTATCAAAAATCAAGTATCCATAGGTGTGTAGTTTATTGCTGGGTCTTCTATTCTTTTCCATTGATCCATCATTCTGTTCCTATGCCAATACCATGCTGTTTTTATTAGTATTATGCTGTAGTACAGCTTGAGAACAGGGATAGAGATAACTCAAGACTATATGTTGTTAAATAGGATCATTAAGGAAATTCTGGGTTTTTTATTTTTCCTCATGAAATTGAGAATCGTTCTTTTATTCTTTATCTTTTTTAATTTTTATTATTAGTTACATTTTGTTAACTGTATACCAGCTGAAGTAGTTCTCTGGTAGAATTTTGGTTTCACTCATGTATACTATCATATCATCTGCAAATGGTAATATTGTGACTTCTTCCTTTCTGATTTGTATCCCCTTGATCTCTTTTAGTTGTCTAATTGCTCTAGCTAGGACTTCAAGAACAATGTTGAAGAGATACGGAGAGAGTGGGCAGCCTTGTCTTGTCCCTGATTTCAGTGGGATTGATTTAAGTTTATCTCCATCAAGTTTGATGTTGGCTATAAGCTTGCTGTATATTGTCTTTATTATGTTTAGGTATGTGCCTTCTATCCCTGATCTCTCCAAGACTTTAAACATGAATGGGTGTTAGATTTTATCAAATTTTTTTTTTTTTTTTGGCATCGAGGGAGATGATCGTGTGGTTTTTCTCCTTCAGTTTGTTTATATGGTGGATCACATTGATGGATTTCCACATATTGAACCACCTCTGCATAGCTGAGATGAAACCTACCTGGTCATGGTGGATGATATCTTTGATGTGTTCTTGGACTCGGTTTGCAAGTATTTTATTGAGTATTTTACATCAATGTCCATAAGAGGAATAGGTCTGAAGTTCTTTTTTGTTGGGTCTTTGTGTGTTTTAGTTATCAAGGTGACTGTTGTTTCATAGAATGAGTTTGGTAATATTCCTTCTGTTTCTATTTTGTGGAAGAGTTTGAAGAGAATTGGAGTTAGCTCATCCCTGAAGGTCTGGTAGAATTCTGTGCTGAAACCATCTGGCCCTCGGATTTTTTTGGAAAGGAAACTTTTGATGACTGCTTACATTTCTGTGGGTCATATAGAATAATTCAATCTTTCTACCTGATCTACATTGAATTTTGGTAAGTGGTAATCAAGAAAATTGTCCATTTCATTTAGATTTTCAAATTTTTGGTGTATAGGTTTTTGTAGTAAGACCTAATGATTGTTTGGATTTCCTCAGTGTCTGCTATGTCCCTCTTTTCGTTTGTGATTTTGCTGATTTGGACAGTTTCTCTCTGCCTTTTAGTTAGATTGGCTAAGTGCTTGTCTATCTTGTTGATTTTCTCAAAGAACCAGCTCTTGGTTTCATTGATTCTTTGAACTGTTTTATTTCTTTCTAATTGATTAAATTCTGCCCTGAGTTTGAATATTTCCTGCCGTCTACTCCTCTTGGGTGTGTTTGCTTCTCTCACCACCCCCCCAGGGCTTTCAAGGGAGCTACTAAGTTGCTTGTATGTGATGCTTCAAATTTCTTCTTGAAAGCACTTAGTGCTATGAACTTTCCTCTTAGCCCAGTTTTCTTTGTGTCCCATAAGTTTGGGTATGTTGTGCCTTCATTTTCATTGAATTGAAGGAAGACATTAATTTCTTTCTTTATTTTTTCCCTAACCCAGCTGTCATTGAATAGCAAGTTGTTCACTTTCCATGTGTTCGTAGGATTTTTGCTTTTTCTGTTGTTGAAGTCCAGCTTTAGACCATATGTGGTCAGATAGGATACAAGGAGATATTTCAATCTTCTTGTATTTGCTGAGGCTTGCTTTATGACCAACTACATGGTCTATTTTGGAGAAGGTTCCTTGAGGTGCTGAAAAGAAGTTATATTCTTTTGAATTTGGGTGAAAAGTTCTGTAGACATCTATTAAGTCCATTTGATTTAGGGCCTCTGTAAGTGCCAATATTTCCCTGTTTAGCTTGTCTGGATGATCTGTCCCTCAGTGAGAGTGGATTTTTGAAGTCTCTGACTATTAAGGTGTTGGCATCGATGTGTGATTTCAGCTTTAATAATGACTCTTTTACAAATGTAGGTGGTCTTGTATTTGGGACATAGATATTCAAAATTGTGATGTCCTCCTGGTGGAATTTTCCTTTGATGAGAATGAAGTGCCCCTTCTCATCTTTTTTGATTAATTTTCGTTGAAATTTTATTTTATTAGATATTAGGATAGTAACCCCAGATTGTTTTCTGGGTCCATTTGCTTGAAAAATATTTTTCCAGCCCCTTACTCTGAGGTAGTGTTTATCTTTGTTACAGAGGTTTGTTCTACAGAGCAGAAGGTTGGATCCTCTTTCTGCAACCATTCTGCTAGTCTGTGTCTTTTTATTGAAGAGTTGAGTCCATTGATGTTGATAGATAATAGTTACCAATAAATGTTAGTTCCTTTTATTGTTGAGTTGGTGGTCTTACTGTGATTCATTGCTTATTATCTTTTAATTTTTGTTTGGAAATTTTTTTGTAACCTATGTTTTCTTGGGTATAGTTTTTTTCATTGAATTGGAGTTTTCCATCTAGTATCTTTTGTGGAGCTTGTTTGCTGTGTAGATATTGCTTAAATTTAGTTTTGTCATGGAATATTTTGTTTTCTCCATTTATGTTGATTGAAATCTTTGTTGGGTATAGTATTCTGGGTTGGCTTCTGTGTTTCCTTAAAGTCTGCATGACATCTTCTCAGGCCCTTCTGGCTTTCGTAGTTTCTGATGAGTGGTCTGGTATGATTCTGATAGGTCTACCTTTATATATTGCTTGCCCTTTTTACCTTGCTGCATTTAATATCTTTTCTTTGTTCTGTAGCTTTAGTGTTTTGACTGTGATGTGATGTGAGGAGTTTTTTTGTTTTGTTTTGTTTTTCAGGTATAGTCTATTTGGTGTTCTGTAGGCCTTTTGAATATTCATGGACATCTCTTTCTTTAAGTTGGAAAAATTTTCTTCTATGATTTTCTTGAAAATATTTTGTGGACCTTGGAGCCTGGAATCTTCTTTTTTTTTTTTTATCAATTCCTATTATTCTTAGATTTTGTCTTTTCTTGGAGTCCTTGATTTCTTGAATGTTTTGTGTTTGGGACCCTTCTGATTTTACGTTTTCTTTGAGAGATGTATCAATTTCTGCAAGTATATCTTCAGCACCAGAAATTCTCTCTTCCACCTCTTGTATTCTATTGGTGATGCTTACCTTTGTGGTTTCTGATCTTTTCTCTCAGTTCTCCAGCTCCAGGATTTTCTCTGTTTGTGTTTTCTTTATTGATTCTAATTCTGTTTTCATGCTTTACACCATTTCCTTCATCTGTTTGAATGTGGATTCTTGTCTCTCTATGATGGTCTCTATTTTTTGTCTGTTGCCTCTCTATATGTCACTAATTGTGCCTCTACTTGTGCCTGTGTTTGGTTGGCTATATTTACCTGTGTTTCTTTCAGAGCTTTGTTCATTTCCTCTTTATTTGCCTCAAGTTTTGTTGCCAATTCTTTGAGAGATTTGTCTATTTCCTCTTTATGTACATCTAATAAGTGGATAAGCATAGCTTTAAAGTCATTTTTCTGTGTTTCTGATGAATTGGAGTATCCATTGATTTTGGGGGCTGCTGGTGAAGCCATTATGTCCTGATTTTTGTTGGCTGTGTTCTTTTGCTAAACTTTGGCCATTTGTTTTTCTTTAACCTTCACTGTTTGTTCCTGGATTCTGCAGTTCAGACTGTACTGTCTTTTCCTTGTGTCTAGAGAATTCTTCAGGAAGATGAGAGAGGTCCAGTGGTTTCAGCATGTGTTGGTGTTTCAGCTGTAACTTTGGAAAAAAGGCTTTGGGAACAGTAGGAAAAAATCAGGTAAGCCTGTGCCTGTGTGTGGAAGTGTGCCTTGAGAAACAGGGTGCTAGAGAATGTAGAAGCCTTCAGTGTGTGGGAGGTGTGCTCCCTTGCAGGCACTGAAAGGGTTGCAGTCCCTGGAGGTGTTGCAAGCACTGGTGATGATCACAGGCACAATTTGCTTATAAAAATTCCCTGAATACCTCAGTGGCCTACAGGCTACTGGTATTCAACTTTGACTGAGCTCCAGGAGTTATTTGCCTGAAGTCCACTGGTGGACCCGAAGAATAGGGGCTTCAATATCTCAAGAATCCCTCTGTTTCCCACAGTGGATGTGTGGGTAAGAGGGATCTGATGTCTGGCTGCTAGCTTAGAAGGACCCTGGATCTGGGGCTCAGCAGGCACTTGAGGGTGCACTCAGTCTCTAGTAGCTCAAATCGGTAAGCACCTGGGTTCCCCCTGTTCTCTACTCTCAGGTTTAGACCTGCTGAGTCAAATGTGGGAGGATGAGCCCAGTCAGCTCAGTGGTGCTGCAGCAGCTGAACTAGGGAGTCCAGCTGCAGCTGCAACTGTGGAATTGGGAGGCTGGTCCAGATGCCTGTTGGAAAGTCCTGGGGGACCACAAAAGTGGTCCACAGACCTAGGTGGCCTGATCCCTTGTTTACCTGTGTGTTTGGTGGGTCTGCTGGACTTTGGAGGTTGTACAGCTAGCTGTCTGCTACTGAGGGATTGGGAGACCTGTACAATCACTGGCTAGGAGGCCCTGTGGAGTTGGTAAGGCCACTCATGGACCCAGGACATGGAAGGATCGTACCATGGATCTGGGACTCAGAAGGCGGGAGTCCCGCCTCTGCTGTCTCAGTCCCCCCACCCCCCGGCAAGGAGTTATGTGCTGAGAGCCTCTGGCACTGTAAGCAGGCTCTGCAGAGGCAGAGGGAGGCCCAAAAAAGAGAAGTGCAAGGGATTCAAAAGTTTCCCAGAGAAGTCAGTGGGTGACCTGAATCTAAAGGTCTCAGCTCATGTGATGTCCCCTCTTGTTCAGGAAAGCTCAATGTAGGTTTTCTAACTTTAGCTGTCCCTCCACGGACCAATTTCAAAGTTTCAGATCCTCTGCCTCTCAGATACGTTGTGCATTGGTTGCCACCATCTTGGATCTTTCCCCTAGAAATAATTTTTGTGTGTGTCCACCAATTAAAAAAATAGCATTCAGAACTAAAAACAGAATTCTCAATGGAGAAATCTCTAATGGCTGAAAGGCACTTAAAGCTCCATATCCTTAGTCATCAAGGAAATTCAAATCAAAATTCTGTAAGATTCCATCTTACACCCATCTGAATGGTTAAGCATACTCATGGGTGTTCCCAAAGCTGAGCATCAACACAACTGGAATATATAAAAGGAAAAGTACTAGAGAATCCTACACCTCACTGTCACTATTGTTCATCTTCCACCCTCAGTTAACTTGATAATTTTATTACATGATGATTTTTACTTGATAATTGTGATTTTCATTTAAAAAGACTGGATCAACTAGAGGAAAAAAAAAAACTCAAGGGACAGCACATGCTGGTGAGAATGTGGAGAAAGGGGAACATTCTTACATTCCTGGTGAGAGTGCAAACTTATATAACCACTTTGGAACTCAGTCTGACAGTTTCTCAAAAAGTTGGGAATAACTCTACCTCAAGACCTAACTATACAACTCTTGGACATATACCCAAAGATTCTCTACTATACCCCAAGAACATTTATTCAACTATGTTCATTGCAGCTTTATTTGTAATTGCCTAAAACTAGAAACAATCTAGATGTTCTTATTAAAAAAAGAAAACATGGTACATTTACACAATAGGATTCTACTCAGCTATTTTTTTAAAGGATATCATAAAAATTTCAGGGAAATGAATGGAACTAGAAAATATTATTTTTAGTGAGGTAACACAGACCCAGGAAGACATGCATGGTATGTACTCACTTATAAGTGGATATTAGCCATAACACACAGGTTACAATCCACATAACACCGTGCTACAATCCAGACCCAAGGATGCTTAATAACAAATAGGGTCAAAGGAAGGATGCTTGAATCTCACTCAAGAGAGAAAAGAAAATAGACATAGGTAGTGGATGAAGGGAGGAAATTGGATATGAAAGGGAATGGCTGTGGGGTTCATGTGAGCAAGTGTGGAAGAGGACTGGGAGAGAGATTAGAAATTGGTAGGAGCCATCTCTAGGATGAGAAGGAGACCTGGGACAGGGGAGGCTCCTGGATGTCTGGGCTCCAAGCCTCAGCTCCAAGCTGAGGCTCCAAGCAGTGGGAGATATGGAGCTAGAAGTGGCCACCTCCTGTAGCTAGGCGAGACTCCCAGTGGAGGGGGTAGGAGAACACTATCCCACCCACAAAACCTTCAACAAAAAATTTATCCTGCCTATAAAATGTGCAGGAATAAAGATGGAGCAGAGTTTAAAAGAATGGCCAAGCAACAACTGGCCCAACTTGAGACCAAACCCTTGGAAGAGAGCTGTCTCCTGACTCTATTACTGATATTCTGCTAAGCTTTCAGAGAAGAGCCTAGCCATAAATATCTTCTGAGTGGCTTTATCTAGCAGCTAATGGAAACAGATGCAGAGACCCATACCCAAATAATAGGTGTAGTTCAGTGAGTCTTGTGGATTGAGGACATTGGAGGATTCAAAGACACCACAAGAAGACATACAGAGTAAACTAATCTGGGCCCACTGGGAGTCACAAAGACTAAAAAATGGGCTGAACCTAGTCCCCTTACATGTAGCAGATGTGCAGCTTAGTAATTATGTGGGTCACCTAAAAATTGTGGAGGGGCCTGTCTCTGACTCTACTGCCTGTCTTTAGATTCCTTTCCTCCAGCTGAGCTACCTTATCTGGCCTTAGTGGGAGAGGATTAGCGTAGTCCTGCTGTGACTCGATATTCCAGGGTGGGTTAGTACCCATGCCCTCTTTCTCTGAGGAGATTGGGAAAGGAGCAAGAGGTAGGGAGAGCTTGTGAAAGTTGGAAAAATTAAAGAAAATTAATTTTTCCTTTTATTTTTTTATATTTATTGTACTGATTTAAAACTCAAAGTTCCAGATAATTTCCTTTTCTTTCTGTTTCTAAAGCATTGTTGATGCTTCTCTAAATTAACATTTCTTGAGTATGTGTGAGTGTATATGTCAATGTTTGTAAGAATGTGTGACTGTGCATATGTGAGCATGCTTATATGTGTGGGTGTGTATTTGAGTGTACAAAATGTATATAAATACATAGTTGTGCAATAGGGATAAATGTGTGTATGAGTGAGTTTCGGTGTGGATGATTTTTTTTTGTATGAGAATGCATATGAGTGTGGATGAGTTCATGTGAGTTAATATGATTGAGCATGTGCAAATGTGTTTGAGTGTATGTCTTTGTAAGTTTGTATTCCTGAGTGTGTGCAGTAGTGTGTAAATATGTGTGAATGTGTTTGTGTTATATAAATAGGCTATCCATTACTGACTATGTATAACATTGAAATTAATTATGTTCACTCTACCAAGTTAGTCTTAAAAAAAACAAAACAAGCAAACAAAAAAAAAAGCACTGTAATACTGTCAGCAGTCAATTTGGTAACAGAGATTACAATGCTGATGAGTGGGTAATGTAGACTATGCGGGTGTACTGATCAGAGGATCCATTTACTTCTTAGTAGGAATAGACAATGTGAGGGTTTTTTTTTTTGAGATTTCATCACACTAATTAAAATAATGCATAATTTAGAATTTAGTGTATATTCATGGAATTTTCAACTGCACAATTTCAGATCACAGTAAACCATACAATACTGAAAATATGGAAAGCAAGGCTATAAGGAAAGTTCAGGTTATTATATTTGTTACAAAATTATTCTCCCAAATTTTACTTTCTATTGGTTAATAAATTCATTTAGGTTGCATCCAGTTAGATAAGGCTGGCATAGGTCATAATATCAAGATCATTGAACAAGTAACTAAATCTTTGTTTACAGAAGTTAAATAACTTGTTAAAGGAGAGAAGAAGAGGGAGGAATGGGAGGAATGGGAGGGGGCCAGAGAGGGGGCTACAGCTGGGATACAAAATGAATAAATTATAATTAATAAAAAATTAATTTTAAAAAGAAAATATTTTTTAAAAATGTTAAAAACTGTAATAGGAAAAGCCTTGAATAGAAATTATATTAATGGTTGCCAAGGGCTGAGAAGAGGAGATAATGAAAATTTACTACTGACAGGTAATTTTATTTTCCTTTTGATGGTAGAATATCTCTCTAAAAAGATAGCGTCACAGTTCTTTAACACAATAAAGTTAATAAGACACTTTCAAAGTTTTCATTTTCTGGTATGTAAGTCATATCTAAGTATATCTTATTGAAATAATGTCAGTGGGAAAACAAAAAGAATCATCGTATTAAATCCAAAGATTCCCACAGCAACTCTTGCCACCGTAATTGCTGCAACTAACACAGTTGCCTTTTGATATCTATAAAATTAATTACTTATACACTGCAATAAAAATCGTGTCACTATAACTATTTCCTAATAATTAAATGTCCATGATATTCTTTGCTAAAACATATGGTGACAGGGAGAGGCCTCACTGTCTTTTCTTTCTATTTTTGTTTGGTTTATTTGTATGTTGTTTACTTGATTTTGTAGAACTGCATTTTATTGGTAGAACTCCGTTATCAGGACTAAATAAAAAGACTGTAAATACATAGTACTTTGTTCTGTGTAATTTATTTTGTCTTAGCTCCAGATTCTGCATTATATGAAACTATGGGTAAAATGATTGTTTCAAGATTACAGTATTTGGCACCCTTCATGGAAAGCCTTTATAGGAATGGGCAGTCATCAATATCAACCCTTAGAAAAGGTCATCCATCAGTATAAACATCTAGGGGGAAAGGACTTCAGGCAGTGAGAAAAGAATGAATGAGAACCTTGAGGTAACTACTTGTCTTGGCTTAAATTCAGAAAGAAAGAATGAGTATTTTTTAACTTTTATTAATTACACTTTATTCATTTTGTATCCCCCCATAAGCGCCTCCCTTCTCCCCTCCCGGTCTCACCCTTCCCCCCTTCCTGCATGCATGCACCTCCCCAAGTCCACTGATAGGGGAGGTCCTCCTCTCCTTCTTTCTGATCTTAGTCTATCAGTTCTCATCAGAAGTGGCTGCATTGTCAGGGTTCTAGGTTATCTCCACGGATAGTCCTTGGTTGGAGTATGAGTCTCTGGGAAGTTCCCTGTGTTCAAATTTTCTTGTTCTGTTGCTCTCCTTGTGGAGTTCCTGTCCTCTCCAGCTCTTACTATTTCCCACTTCTTACATAAGAAAAAGAAAACAGGAAACAACCTAGGAACCTGCCACAGAGGCCTCTGAAAGCCTCTGCCGTGCAGACTGCCAAAGCAGATGTTGAGCCTGATGGCCAACTGACGGGCAGAGTGAATGGAATTTTATGTAAGAATGAGTATTTTTATTTGCACCGGTATTCTTCTTTCATTATGTTTTTGTACTGCATTCAGAAATTTTATTGTAGTTTATCTTCAAACTGAATGAGTATGTCTTCAGTAATGTTAATTTTTTAATGAACCCAAAAATATTTTTAAATATATTTTCATTCCTGCCTGTTCTATTTGGTATATTTTCAAATATCTAAGTCATTTAAATGGTACATTGTTCCTTGTAGGATTTTATTTCATTTAGCATAAGTAGCATGTTTATTTTATAGTCTGTCTGATAAATTAAATGTTTGAAGGGTATATAAATGTTTTTTTTGTTTTCTTCTACTTTTTTTTTAATTTCTGACTCATGTTGTCTAGTTCCTGTGTCTAATTATTTTGAATAGGTAATGTGCGCTGTCTTTACAAATTACTTTATAAAGATTTGAAATTTAATATGAAATGCCTTCTCTCCAGAGAGAATCTATTGTTAATTTTACCATATGCTTAAAGATACTTCTACTATATTTATAGGCAGATATTGTCAACAGGAGGGACCAACTTGCACAAAACATACCAGTCTACACACATGGTACACAAACAAAATTTTAAATCATCCTGGGAAGTACAAAATGGGTTTTTCTGCTAAGAACTTTAATTTGCAGGATATAGTAGAGTCTACAATTTATTTATTTACTTACTTACTTATTTACTTATTTGACATCTCTATGACCGTCCCTCCACTCTTTCAGGTGCTACCCTCCAACTCTCTTTTATTCCTTCCTCCCCTTCTCCTCAAAAAAGGGGAGCCTCCACTCTCCATTAAGTAACAACAAGGACTAAGGACATCCACTGAGACCCAACAAGGCACCCCAGCTAGTGGAAATGATACAGTAGCAGGCAACAGAGTCCCTGTCAGATACAAACCCTGCTGTAGTTGCTAGGGCACTCTCATGAAGACCAACCAGCCCATCAGCTACATATGTGTTGCAGACCTAGGTCCAGTCTATGCATGCTCTTTGGTTGGTGCTTCAGTCTCTGTGAGCCCCCATGGTCCTCGATTAGTTGACTCTGTTGGTTTTCTTGTGGAGTTCTTGTCCCCTCTGGGTCCCTCTATAGTTTCCCCAACAATTCTACAAGACTTGGCGAGCTCCCCCTAATGTTTGTCTATGGGACTCTGCATCTATTTCCTTCAACTGCTTGGAGGAGCCTCTCAGAGAACAGTTATGCTAGTCCCCTGTCTGCAAGCATAGCACAGTATTCTCAATGGTGTCAAGGGTTGGTTCTTTCCCATTGGGTGGGTCTCATATTGGGCCAGTAAATGTTTGGCCCTTCCCTCAATCTCTGCTCCATATTTATCCCGGCACACCTTGATGGTAGGGTTAACACTCGGTAGAAGGTTTTGTGAAAGTATTGGTGTCCTACTTCACCCACTGGAAGTCCTGCCTGGGTATAGAAGGTGACCACTTCAATTTTGATATCCACTGCTGCTTAAAGTCTTAGCAAGAGTCACCCTCAGGAGCCTACACTGTTGCAGGTCCCCAGCTACACTGGACAGGTCCCCACTGTCCAGGTCCCAGAGATGCCACCTCCATTGTTTTCCATTATTTTTTTTTTCTGCTCAATTTCTTTGGTAGAGGTTTTCCTTTTAGATTCCATAACTAATGAGAATCTGGACTTTGGCTTTTCAAAGATCAAGTTTATGAGGAAGGGAAAATGGCTCATAGGGGAAAAAGAGGTTCAATGCTGTAATGTATTTTCTGGATTGCTAGTGTTAACTAAGCGTTTGGGTTCTTCTCCTACTGCGTTTTCTGTTATTAATAATTTAGATGTTTTTTCTGTTGTTCTAACACTGTATTTCTTTTCTTCTTTTTTAAAATTCTTTATTAATTACACTTTATTCACTCTGTATCACCCCTGTGGTTCCCTCTCTCCTCCAATCCCAATCCCTCTCTTCCTCCACCCTCTGCACTCATGCCCCTCTCCAAGTCCACTGATAGGGGAGGTCTTCTTTTCCTTCCTTCTGATCCTAGTCAATTAGGTCTCATCAGGAGTGGCTGCATTGTCTTCTTCTGTGGCCTGGTAATGCTGCTTCCCCCTCAGGGGGAGGTAATTAAAGAGCAGGCCAATCAGTTCATGTCAGAGACAGTCCCTGTTCCTATTACTATGGAACCACTTGGATCCTGAACTGCCCTGGGCTACATATGTGCAGGGGTCTTAGGTTATCTCCATGCATGTTCCTTGGTTGGAGTATCACTCTCAGGAAAGACCCCTGTGCTTAGATTTTTTTGGTTCTGTTGCTTTCCTTGTGGAGTTCCTGTCATCTCCAGATCTTAACTGTTCCCACTTATTTCATAAGATTCTCTGCATTCTGCCCAAAGGTTGCCAATAAGTCTCAGCATCTGCATTGATAGTTTGCAGGGCAGAGCCTTTCAGATGTCCTCTGTGTCAGGTTCCTGACTTGTTCCCTCTTATCTCCTTCTCCTGTCCTCTCCAGATCTTACTATTTCCCACTTCTTTCATAATGTTCCCTGCATTCTGCCCAAAGTTTGGCTAGTAGTCTCAGCATCTGTTTTGATACCCTGCAGGATAGAGCCTTTTAGAGGCCTGGAGAGGACAGGAGCTCCACAAGGAGAACAACAGAAGCAAAAAAATCTGGACCCAAGGTTCTTTTCTGAGGCTGATACTCCAACCAAGGACCATTCTCAGAGATAACCTAGAACCCCTGCATAGATGTAGACCATCGTAGTTCAGTGTCCAAGTGGGTTCCATAGTAATGGGAACAGGGACTGTCTGTGACATGAACTGACTGGCCTGCTCTTTGATCACCAACCCCCTGACGGGGAGCAGCCTTACTAGGCCACATAGAAAGAGAATGCAGCGAGTTTTGATGAGACCTGATAGACTAAGATCAGAAGGAAGGGGAGGAAGACCTACCCTATCAGTGGACTGGGGGAGGGGCATAGGTGGAGAAAGGAGAGGTAGGGTGAGATTGAGAGGGGAGGAGAAAGGGAATTACTGGGGGATGCAAAGTGAATAAACTGTAATTAATAAAATAAATATTAAATGATTAAAACAAGATTGAGGACCCTGGGTAAGATGTTCAATCTTTCAGAAAGGCAAACAGGATGGACATCAGATGAAAGAGAAAACAAGGTACAGGACAGGAGCCTATCACAGAGGGCCTCTGAAAGACTCTAACCAGCAGGGTATCAAAACATATGCTGAGACTCATAGCCAAACTTTTGGTAGAGTGCAGGAAATCTTATGAAAAAAGGGGGAGATAGAAAGACCTGGAAGAGAAAGGAGCTCCACAAGGGGAGCAACAAAACCAAAATATCTGGGCACAGGGTTCTTTTTTGAGACTGATACTCCAAACAAATCCATTCATGGAGATAACCTAGAACCCCAGCACAGATGTAGCCCATGGCACCTCAGTGTCCAAGAGGGTTCCCCAGTAATAGGAACAAGGACTATCTCTGACATGAACTCAGGGACTGGCTCTTTGGTCACGTCCCCCTGAGGGGTATCAGTCTTACCAGTCCACAGAGGAAGACAAAGAAGCTAGTCGGTGATAAGACCTGATAGACTAGGGTCAGAGGGAAGGGGAGGAGGACCTCCCCTATCATTGGACTCGGGGAAGGGCATAGGAGATGAAGAGGGAAGGAGGGTAGGGTTGTATTGAGAGGGGTGGGGGAGTGGTATAGCTCGGATACATAGTGAATAAACTGTAATTAATAAAATTAAAATAAAAGTTAAAAAATCTCTGATTGAAGTATCATTATTAATTATCTTAAGTTATATTTTAGAGCTATAATAATAAAATGAGATGACAACTGGCAAAAAAACAGACACACTGATTAATGGAATCAATTTCATTAATTGAAGGACACAAATATAAGCATATAGTCCTAAAATTACCTAATATTTCTGTACAGAAAAAGACCCAAATTACACATATGTGAAAAGATGGAATCTTCAAAAAATGCTTCAGTTCAAAGTGAACAAACTTAAATGTAGAAGAATGACTAGACCCTTATGTGTCACTCTGAAAATAGCTCAGCTCCAAATAAATTAAGATCATCAACTTAACATACCTGATGGCCTGATTCAGTTAGAATAGGAAATAAACTTCAACTCATTGACAAAGAAAATTATTTTCTAAATAGGACACAATTAGTACAGTCATTAAACCCGTCAACTGACAAGTGTAATGCCATAAAACTAAAAATGCTTCTGTATAAAGGACCTTCTATAAGGTTCTTTGGAAAATATAAAAGTTCATTGCTGTACAGAAAAATTCAAAACTATTCAAGTGAAAAGACAACCCATAGGATAGGAAAAGAACATTTCCAGCTGTATACATAGTCATATATCTGACAGATGTCGCATGTATAGAGTATGCAAAGAACTCAAAAATCTAAACACAAAGAAAATAAATAGCTCAATTAAAACCTGGTACATGGAACTAAACAGTTTTCTAAAGAGAAAAAAAAATTATCTACAAATGACTGAGAAATTTTTAATGTTAAAATTCATAGCCATCACAGAAATGCATATTAAAACTACTTTGGGGTTTCATCTTATTCTAGTCAGAATAGCTAAGATTAAAATTAAAAAGGCAACAAGTACTGGAATGAATTTGGGGGAAATGGGAACACTCAGTCACTCTTAGCGGAAGTACAAACTGGTTTGGACGCTGTAAGTATCAGTGTAGAGGAGTGTCAGAAATCTATAAATAGATTTATAATATATTCCACCAATAATACTCCTTGGTATGTTCCTTAAGAATTGTACATCCTACTACAGACATTCTTGCTGTTCATTTGATTCAAGTGAATCCATGTTTCATTCCCGTGCTATTTACAATAGACAGAAAATGGAAATACCGTAGATGTTGTTAATGAACTGATGAATAGATAATGAAAATGTGTTATGTTTATATAATATTATTTAGCTACAAGATACATGAAATTATGAAGTTTTCAAGTAAATGGATGAAGTTAAAAATAATCATTATGAATGAGGTAACCAAAACTTAGAAAGACAGGTATTACATGTTCTCTCTCATTTGTGGATGATGGCTTTGAAACTTTAGATATGTACATTTAAAATAGAGTACCCATGTAGTTAAGATTCTGAAAATTTTCCAACAGTGCCACTTTAAAACATGAGGATAGAATATACATAGTACAAAGTGGGAAAGGGAAACAACGAATATTAAATAGGGTTGGGCTAGGAGGATAAGATAGATGGAGTATGGAAAGGGTTAACTAACATTTAAAAAATACACTGAAAAAGCTATAAAAGGTTGTATGGAAACCTACTTCTGTAGAAACTTCCTAAAATATACACAAATACACATATAAAAGGAAGTTAATTAGGGTTACCCTACAATAGGAGGACAACACCTGTCTAAAATATTATAGACCATCAGATAGAAGCCAAGTGTGGGGCATGGACTACCTCTTCTCTGGTTGTTGGTCAATGGGGTCTCAAACATTCTCCTCAGACATTACAAGCTGTAAGTATTGTTCTGTTACTCACTACAGTTTAATGATAACACCCTATTGCTGAAGACATGTCATGAATCATAGAACACATAAATATAATATGGACCTAGAAGTCCCATTCCTGGCTGGTGATTAATAGTGTTGTAAGGTTCTTCGGACAGTATCAAGGAAGAAAAAAAAATATCAAAAGTTCTTACTTACCTGTGAACCATGCAAGGTATAATAATTGCAGCTCAGGTAAGAAACCCCTACTTGTATAATAGAGGCATTATTGTTATGGGAGTAACCAAATACTTTCTGATTAGATTTAAGGACTGTGCCACAAAACAGAACTCATTCCTAGTATCTTTATGTAAACCCCAAAAACCTTGGTTTCTAGGTCACAAGCCTTAGAGAAGAATCTATTACTATTATCTTGCTAAACGGACAATAATATCAAACTGCTTCTTAAGTTCATTTTCATTATTTTATTCTCTATATATGCATGTTTTACCTGAATGTATGTACAAATGTACTCAGGTGCTTGTGAAAGACAAAGGATGACATTAACTCCCTTGGACCTAGAGTTAAAAATGGTTGTGAGCTAACATGTGGGTGTAGAGAATCAAATCCTGGTCCTCTGGGAGAACTTCCAGTGTTCTTAATTAGAGCTTTCTCACTAGTCCATCCTCAAGTTTTCTTCTTTATATTCATATTAATTAATGCATCTCTCAACCCTCATCAGAGAAGACTGTACTTGCAGTATCAGATGGTGATTAACATAGAGACACACAACTGGTCAAGTTGCAAAGAAAAGAAACAGTACGATGCTACTTTTAAATGAAATGCCTATACTATTCCCTCCTCTTCCCAAGACTCAGAGATCATTGCAAAAGAAATGATGGAAAGATTGTAAAAACTGGAGATATTGGACGTTTGTAGTGAAATAGACATGATAGGAATGTTGCACATAGGAAATCACAGTGGCTGTAACTGCATGAATAAAACCTGCCCCAGATTAAGCCAGAAAAAAATGTTAGCATTGATGGAGAAGGTATTTATGGAGTCTCATCCCTATAAAAGGAAATATTGACTGTTGATGGCTGCTTTGGAGGGTGAACTGGTATTTTCAGATAGGTGGCCCCTGAGAAGCTGCTCATAATTCACTATATGATTCTACATCAATGCACATATAGATATATCATCAAGTGGACTCAGTCTTATGTGGACACAGAGCACAAGGAGTATGGAGGTAGAAGTGGTAGAAGGTTATAGAGAAAAGGTCTGGGGTGGATTTGATCAAATAACATCATATCCGATACATGACTCAAACATAAAGTTTTAAAAATCTCATATTTTATTTATAGAAAATAACAAACTATTTTTATGGTTTTACATTGATTAGGTTTAAATAAATAAGGCACTCAATTATTTTCTCCATTAATGCTTAATATGCAGAAAGTAGCAATTAGTATTACACTTGTGCATAGTCATTTACTATTGAAATCAGGATACTCTAACTTACCTTTTTACTCTGTGTTTTCTAATACAGTGCTCTCCGGCAGTTTTCTCATAATTACAATATTTCATACAGATTAAAACATTTGCTTCAGAAAAAAAAGGAGTGACTCTTGGACCTCAGAAGGTAAACAAAAGGTCAAAAGAACAGGAACTTGGAAGATTCTCCAGAGCCCTACCAAGAAAGAAAGAGAAGCAGAGGACAAGAATGGAGGGATGAAAGGGAGAAAGGAAAGGAGAGAGGGATGGAGGGAAGGAAGAAGAAGGGAGAAAGGAAAGGACTTTCTGGGAAAGAAAATTCTGACTAGCCAAAATGAAATATAAACAAACAAATAAATAAATAGCTCTTCTGACTTTAACCTGTATAAAAAGCTACAGGGTTGAATATAGACTGCCCCAGGGTTTCATGATTTTCTGGAGCCATCATCCATATTTGAATAGGTAATCTGGTGATGGAGTTGCTTTAAAATATATATATATATATTATAAATTACAGTTTATTCACTTTGTATCCCAGCTGTAACCCCTCCCTCATCCCTCCCATCCCATCCTCCCTCCATCATCTCCTCCCACGCCCCTCCCCAAGTCCATTGATAGGGGAGGTCCTCCTTACATTCCCTCTGACCCTAGCCTATCAGGTTTCATCAGGACTGGCTGCTTTGTCTTCCTCTGTGGTCTGGTAAGCCTGATCACACCTCCGGAGTAGGTGATGAAAGAGCTAGCCACTGAGTTCATGTCAGAGACAGTCCCTATTCCCATTACCAGGGAACCCTCATGCACACTGAGCTGCCATGAGCTACATCTGTGCAAGGGTACTAGGTTATCTCCATGCATGGTAATTGGTTGTAGTATCAGTCTCAGAAAAGACCCCTGGGCCCAGATATTTTGGTTCTGTTGCTCTCCTTGTGGAGCTCCTGTCCCCTCCAAGTCTCCTCCTTCTTTCATAGAATTTCCTGTACTCTGCCCAAAGTTTGTCTATGAGTCTCAGCATCTGCTTTGATACTCTGTTGGGTAGAGTCTTTCAAAGGCCCTCTGTGGCAGGCTCCTGTCCATTTCCCTGTTTTCTCCTTCTTCCAATGTCTGTCCAGTTTTCCTTTCTGGGTGAGGATTGCTTTTTATTGAGATAACCCTACTCCTTGTAAGTAACTCTTCATCCATACTTTTTCCCCCCGGATCTGAAGGAAAGAAAAAGAAAGAAAGAAAGAAAGAAAGAAAGAAAGAAAGAAAGAAAGAAAGAAAGAAAGAAAGAAAGAAAGAAAGAAAGAGAAATCATTGGTTCAACTAATTGGTTTTGGAATAATACCTACTTTGATCTGTCAAGAGTTTCCTTTAGGGAGCAAGTAAGTTTCTGTTCTGCATTCCCAGAAAAAGTCTGTCACACAAGAAATTGTGTTTTTTCAGTGTTTATTTTCCTAGATAAATCCATTTAACAAGAAGCTTTTAATCTTACTTTGAAAGAGTAGGCTGTCTGAAGCTCTTGAATCCCGAAGCTACACTATCTCTTAGGTGCAGAATGATAAATCAGTTACTTCTAGAAGTAGAACAGGAGCCACTCTATAGGTTTATGACACTGAATCAAGACCTCAGGGACACATGGTTATATTAAAGTTGAATAACATTTGACATACTAGATAAAGGAAATTTTGTTACTTTCTCACCTTTACCCCATTCAGTGGTGGACAATTAATATGATGAAGTATTTGTGTGATGCCCAAAACAAACTTCAGTTTGATGTTTGGGTTGTTTGTTTGTTTGTAGGTTTTTGAATAAGGAATCAACAACTAATGGCTTGTTCCTGGAGCTCAGCTGGGTCCCTTTTGTTGATGCACCCTATTCAACTGTCTGTTCCACATGCATTTCCACTTGTTGGCTGTCAAAACCTTGACCAGACCTGCCATTCTCTCTCCAGTGTGCACTTTCAATTCACAGCTGAACTCGGAAATTTTCTCTGAATTCTACCTTCAGCTTGCTCCTGGCACTTACTGGTTCATAATCATATTATTATAGACATTCGGCCCACATTTTAAACCTCTTGAAGCCTTCTCAGCCTCTATAACTTATATTCATTTTGCTAGTCACAGATACACATATATATGCTTATGTATATGTGTGCATATATGTATGTATACACACACACACAAACACATACACACACAAACACACACCACACACACACACACACACACACACACACACATATATATATATATTGCATATGTGATAGGTGGTATGAGAGTTAATACTGGTTATTTAAGATTGGAATAAAAAGAACTTGCATTGCCCTTGGATGCCAGTGTAGATGAGCTATATAAAAAACTATCACTGAAAACACTAAACCTTTAGAAATTTTTGTTATTAAATGAATTTTGTTCATGTGGAAAGACAAAAGTTTTGGTCTTTGTATACTCATGGCATTTACACACTGAGTTACATTTAAACTTTGAAGCAACATGTAGAACCCACCGTTCATAACAACAGTTGTTATTATTTGTGGCTCTCCCATTAGCAGGTCTACATAGAGTAATCATCCAAGTGGCAGGATACTCACATTTAAATAGTAGCAAGAATAAGAAGCAGAAGTGTCAAAAATGTATTGACTACTTTAAAGGTTTAAAGACTACATACAATATATATTACATAAAAGATATATTAGTTTACCTTGTATATATTAAATTCATCTTCCTATAACTCTTAAAACATTTCCATAAGGCTTAGACATTATTAAGGCATACAGAGCTGTGTATTTCTAGTCATAAACCTAAATAACAGCAAACTCAGTGTAATCACCTAAAGTAGTTGTCATCCAACACACTTTTATTTAAACAAAGTCTTAAAGTTTTGTTAAAAAAGATGAAAAACAAGTAGATTAAAAACATACAAAAATCTTAATTTTATGAAGGTTAAGTTGCTTATTTTTTTTGTTTTGAATTTTATTTTTTTCTTATCAGTTACATTTTATTAACTCTGTATCCCAGCTGTGTCTCGATCCCTCATTCCCTCCCAGTCCCTCCCTCCCTCCCTCCCTCATCTCCACCATGCAAGTTGCTTAATTTTTAAAATGTATTTGGTTGCTTAACTAATCAAAAGCTTAACTTGGTTTTACAAAGCCACCCATATTTATCTAGAGAAAACACATTTTTAAGGTCTAGAATTTCTGAACATTACTATAATAAACAAACAAACAAATAAAAACTTAAGAAGACTTTGCTGCTGTAAAGAGTTGAGTTTTGCTTTAGTACCTTAAATGCCAACCTTAGGAAACACTTTAAATAATGTATAAAACTATTTATATAAGTTTTTCTAGAATTTTCCTTCCAAAAACCTATGTTTCACTCAGACATTGGACAACTTTATAGTCCTTCTTTTGGTCTTGATTTTTCAGTCTTAAAATAGTGGAGTCATTTTTCTTAAGGAATAAAATGTTACTTTATATACAAAATCCCTTTTTATCCAAAAGACAAGTACTTTTCTGTTTACCTTAGCTTACTAAAAACATATTATACTTCAGTAGTTTTCTTATAACTTTGTTTACTAATCATTTTAATATGTTTAAATTTACATTTTCAAAGTAACTTTTAAAAGTTTCCATCCGGTGGACTTGGGGAAGGGAATGGGAGGAGAAGGAAGAAGGGTGGGATTGGGAGGTGTTGAGGGAGAGGGCTTTAGCTGGGATACAAAGTGAATAAATTTTAATAAATGAAAAGGAAAAATAATTTGAAAAAAAAAACAGTTTCAGTCCTACAGAGACTTATGCACCAACCAAGGACCATGCATGGAGCTGACCTAGACCTCCTCTTCAGATGTAGCTAACTGGCAGCTCGGTCTCCATGAAGGTTCCTAACTATGGGGAGCAGGGGCTGCCTCTGTCATGAACTCGGTTGCCTGTTCTTTGATCATTTGCCCTTGGCGATGCAGCCTTGCCAGGCCACAGAGGAAGGAGATCCAGGAAGTCTTGATGAGACTTGATAAGCTATGGGCAGATGGCAAAGGAGGAGAACTCCCCCTTTCAGTGGACTAGGGGAAGTAGACTGGGGAAAAGAGAGCTAGGGTGGAACTAGGAGGAGTTGAGGAAGAGGGCTTCAATCAGGCTATATAGTGAATAAACTGTAAGTAGATAGATAGATAGATAGATAGATAGATAGATAGATAGATAGATAGATAGATA
>NW_026585687.1:7560976-7564078 GCF_907164565.1 Psammomys obesus
ATAGATAGATAGATAGATAGATAGATAGATAGATAGATAGATAGATAAAGTTTCTGAATTTATGCAAAAGATTCCCTTTTAAATAAAAATCTTTTACACATTTTTAAGTTTTCACACCAAAACATGCTTTAATTTTTGTATTCTCCACACATAGGATTATACACATTGATTATAATTATAAATTTAATAAGAATATATTTTAATGACAACACACATAGAAAGCAGTTTTTACAAATTTCCCAACAATTTACACCTTAGTTTTCCTTATTTACCAAATATGTACATTGGTCAATGATGTTGTATTTCACATAAAATAATTATTTAACAGTTAATTATTAAAAGCTGTAAATAATATCAATGAAGTTACTTCTGAAGCAAAGAAAGTGACTGTTAGTGAATTAGATAGATTGAATGAGACTATGCAATTTACTATTAAATAGTTAGGTCAATATTTAGACATGGTGTGTTATACAGCAGCAGAGCAGTATTCAGTGGTTGTCACAGATGGTATGAAGTTTTGAGGAAGATCCTTAAGGCTGTGAAAAGGAACAGATAGAAGTAGTAAGTTATGCCTCTGAGTCCTCAAATCCATCTCTAAACAAATACACCTGCTTATTTTCTTTAGAGTGCAGTTACTCAAAACATTTTGAACAATGAACAAAAAGGTGTTTAAAAATCACAGTTATAGCAGAGAGAACATGTTAAGGAATTGGAGTTTTAGAGTTTCAATTTTGTATTCTCCCACTAGACTGAGGTGTGAGCAGAATAGGTTGCCTCTACATGTTAACTTGATGAACTCAGGGCTGGGGAGATGATTTACCGGCTATAGTAAGTTTCCTCAAAACCCATGTAAAATGCCAATAAGTTATGTAAGCCCTTCTACTCTAACTTTGAAAGATGGACACATGAGATCCCCAGAGCAAAGTAGTTAACAAGACTAGGTATGTCAGTGAGATTTGGGTTTGAATGAGAGACCTTGCCTTAATGAATAATTTGGAAGAGAGATATAGGATGATTTTTGACATCATCCTCAGTTCTACACATTTATGCTCACACATGTGCCTGTGAGCACAGATGTGCAACACACACATACACACTTACACACAAACACAAACAAATGAGACAGAAAAAAAGTAAAAGATACTGAGCTGCCATGGGCTATATCTGAGCAGGGGTTCTAGGTTATATCCATGCATGGCCCTTGGTTGGAATATCAGTCTCAGAAAAGACCCCTGTGCCCAGATTTTTTGGTTCTGTTACTCTCCTTGTGGAGCTTCTGTCCTCTCTAAGTCTTACTATCTTTCCCTTCTTTCATGAGATTCCCTGCACTCTGCCCCAAGTTTATTTGAGTCTCAGTATCTGCTTTGATACACTGCTGGGTCGAGTCTTTCAGAGTCCCTCTGTGGTAGGCTCCCTAGTAAGGGCAACAGGATATGTCTCTGACATGAACTCAGTGGCTGGATCTGTGACCACCTTTCCCTGAGGGAGGGACAGCCTTGCCAGGCCACAGAGGATGACAATGCAGACAGTCCTGATGAGACCGAATAAGCTAGGGTCAGATGGAAGTGGAGGGGGACCTCCCCTTATCAGTGGACTTGGAGAAGGGCATGGTAGGAGATGAGGGAGGGAGGATGGGGATTGGGAGGGGATGAGGGAGGGGCTACAGCTGGGATACAAAGTGAATAAACTGTAATTAATATATAAAAAATAAAAATTTAATTAAAAAAGTAAAGGAACTCCCATTAGCCTATCCTAGTATAAAATAAGACTTTTTACCTAATAGATTGCTACCTTAGTTCTTATGCTAGTAATTTTCACTATTACTTAGCAAACAAAAGGAATCCTTTAAATGCCCTAACAAAGTCCAAAAGGTAAATTAAACCTGTGCTACCAATTCAAGTACATATAAAATATTACTTAACAAATTAACAAATAATGATCCTTCAGAAAGAAATAGGGTCTGTGTTGGTGAATATAAAGAAAAGATTTCAGAGGAGGGGAAGAATTATATGTAATACCTTTTTGTTGCTTTATACTTATTCAGTTTCCAAGGCACTTCCATTTTTAGTATATTTAATATTTAAAAGTATACAGGAATGTTGAAATGTAAAGCTCTTTATCCAGAAGAATGTTTTCCTACCCATGCTAGATAAGTCAAAAGTGTTCAATTGATTACTCCTGCTATTCAATTTTAGATAGTTGTAATGTACTCTGTTACTTATTATCAGTTTTCCTGTGGTAAAAATATGGCCTGTAACTTACACAATATTTGCCACCATATTTTGAAATACATAAATGCTTTACTAGTTTAAAGGCAGCAGTGAAGCTGACTAAGCATAAGTGGGACACTGAAGAAACTTGTCCATCATTCAAATATGAGTAAGTGATTCTTTCATAAAACTAGCTTAAATTCTGTAATGGAGTCAAGTGTAAAGTCATTTTGCTTTTCTACAGTGAACCTCTTGTATTCTTTATCAACAAGTGCCGTACAGCAACAACTACTTTCATGTAACACTTGCCCAGTCTAAACCTTAAGAAGTTTATGTGATACCTTAGGTTAAGTGCAGAAAAAAAGTGCAGAAATCATTATACTTGTCTAATTTTCATCCAATATGCTTTTGATACAGAGACTAACATTTATTTGAAATTCTGATAATGTATGGCATAACTACAACCCTTTTCATTACTTTTACCATTTTAAGAAGCAATACAGAAAATGAAATGATTGAGGGACTAGAAAGATGGTCCAGTGGTTAAAAGTTTTAGCTGCTGTTCCAGAGGACCCAGGTTTTACTGCCATTAATCACACGGTGTCTCACAAACATCTGTAACTCCAGTTCGAGAGACCATGCATGCACATGGTACACAGGCAGACATTTATGCAAAATACTTATACATATAAAAATAAAAAGCACATGAGAAACATAGTTTGAATGTCTTCTTAATTTTATTATTAACCCTTTAATACAAAATTTAATAAACCATGTACATCTTATCTGACCAATCCATGTGTGTGTGCATGTACATGCATGCACAAACACATGAACACATGTACATAGATAGATAGATAGATAGATAGATAGATAGATAGATAGATAGATA
>NW_026585687.1:7564088-7576795 GCF_907164565.1 Psammomys obesus
ATAGATAGATAGATAGATAGATAGATAGATAGATAGATAGATAGATAAAACTGAGTATAAGTAGAATATCAACTATTATGTCCTTAAAAGCAACTTTTCTTATTTCATGGTCTAGCCAGTGCAAAATCCAATGGAAGAGGACCATACAACACAAATATAGAATGTGTACATGAGGTTGGCATTTTTCCAAAGTACTGGAAAAACTGCTCTTATCTCTAGACAAAATCTGATCACTTCCTAAAGCTAACAAGGTAGTCTAACTTGTAAAATTCCTTTCCTGTGGTAAGCAATGCTATGAAGGAGTTTAATGAAAAGGATAAGCGTTCCTGCTCCACCCACCTGGTACTATAATTTCTGAGGAGTGCTGTAAAAAGGTTAAGCATTGTGAGAACTTTGGGAAGATGTATGCTAGATAAAATAAGTGCTATTAATAGAACTGGGCTCTATTGGCCAGAAATTGTCTGAACAGCTTTATTGTTGGTTTCATATATGGTCCTTATGCTCTTCTCTTGTTTCTAAGTTTGTGTTTCACCCTTGATAGATTTCTTCTAAGTTTCAATAAACCTTATATCTCCCTCCTGTTTGTTCTCCACAATTACTTACATTACTGCCCTACTGTAGTTTGGCTGTAAACATTAAATCTATATAAAAACATTCATTTTATATTTTATTTTTATTTATAGATTAATAGAAAAATAATTCCATAATGTTGTATCTTTTGGTGGCTTTATATGTGTTTACAGTATTTAGTAATAAAATCAAGCTAATCAACAAATCCATCACTTTAGTACGTTTGAAATCTAAACTTAACAATTAAAAATATATAATACACCATTACTTATAGTTTCAGTTACGTACCATTGGTCGCCAAACGTTACTTCTGACTAACTGAGATTTTGAAATCTTAGACCAGTCTTTCACATCTAGCCCTCTTTTCAAGTGTCTAATAACCATTACTATACTCTCCTGTTCTTTGAATTTATAGATTTTGCATTAAAAGTGAGCTCCTGTGGAAATTTCCCTGTCCGTGTCTGCTTTATGTCTCTCAGGCTCATTTCTTCTAAGTTCATTTGTATTGTTTGAAATGAAAGATTGACTCCATTTTGAAAAGTAAATAGTATTCTAATGTGTATATATTCCAGAGTGTGATGTTAGTTCATATCTACTAAAATAATTTTATAATATGTCAACAATTAACAAATATATGAAGAAATGGAGACTCTTGTGTACTACTAATGAATAGGTAAATGGTGTACAGTTATTACAGAAAGTCTGTGAGGAGTATCAATAATATAAAACATTGAAGTCCTGGCAATCAAATCTGTAATATATCCTACAACACTGAAATTAATGCTCAACTGGTAGTAGCACTCCTGTGTTCCTCACAGCATTGATAACAACAGCCAAGATATAGAGGTGACCATCATTACAAAAATAAGGAAATATATTACTATATTATCATTATTGCTTTAATTATCACATTGAAACACAACAGAACTGTTTTGGTTCAGTTTTTGAAATGCAGTGATAAAGTTGTGCTTAGTAGAAAAATTAAAAGCTAATTGTATGTTTAACATATTTTTAATCTCAATTACTGGAGGTTGATATTAATCATTATTTTACACTAATAAATTCTCTTAAGAGTTCCTATTAAATATGCACATACCATTCCAAGTGAAAAATAAATATGAATCTATCAGAAATAAATCATATACCCAACATACAGGAGATCCTGGATTTTATTCACAGTGTGGTGATTGAAAGAAGAAAAAAAGAAGAGACAAAAAGTGAATTTGGAGTAATCTGAAAAATTCAGTCAAGCAACGGGGATAATTTTTTTCTGTAGACAGATCCTATCCAGCTGCTAAAATAAAGATGTCACATCTAAGGATTTCCGATAATGTATAAAAAAACAATGATTTTGCATATTTAAAAGATCAATATATATTTTAATTAAACTACTAGAAATTAATATCAGTAAGTAAATTTCAGAATTGAAATTTGAATAATGATTTGGTTTTTAAGCATTTAGCTAATATTAAATTGAAAACACAGATGCAATGTTTACATGAATTTCCAATGACATTTTGTAGTGTTAAATGTATAATATTTAATGATGCTTGTATCCCTAAGGATTGAAGTAGGAAGAATATGAAAACACTGCTATTTAATAAATAATTACAAAGAAATCCACTGGTAGTGAAGAAAAAAACAAGAAAGGTTAAATAAACAAAAATTTCTGTGCATACAGGCTTTCTCACATTAACTTCCTGTACCTAGAGAACACAATTTCTGGGTGTTAGATTTGATTTTCTGATCTGGGCATTAAATATTTACTTCTAATTATAGCCTCATGTGAGACACAAACAAAAACTAATTTACATTATTAATGATGCAAGAAATGTGCTGTTTAGTCTCTTAAGATTGTTAATAAAGGAAAAGCATGTCAGAAATTTACTTTACCCCCTTTTTCCTTTTGAAATCAAGTTAAAATGATAAAACTTATTTAATTAACTATTTAGGAATTACATGTTTCTGCCAACTAGAAAATAAAGAGGGGATATTGTCTGAGATAGATCTGAGACTACAAAGATTCCATTTTCATTTTCAGTATCCCAAGAGGGAAATTAAAGGGTTCTTTTCTTTCAACAGTTTTGGTGAGATGATATTTTGAGATGTTGACAGCTGCCAAACTGCAAAAACAGAAAAGGAGCTCCCTGGCCCCCAATGAAATTTCTGTTTTTTATCTGCAGGAATGTTTCTCCTTGTTTGGTCCTTTATTCTTTTCATGATTTTTTTTCTTCTTAAAAGAGGTGGCTTTCTACAAGTGTTTGCAATTTTTCTAGCTATAAAAGAACAAAACATTATTTCCAGTAACAATTATTAAGCATGCTTTCCTTCAATGTCTTCTTTACATGTAGTTTTAGCTGAATTACTACAGGTAGTCCTAATTTAACCGGCCTGAAAGCCTAATTTTAATGCAACTGAATGATCACAGAATAAATAATTCAATACTTTAGTGAGATTAGTTTTGTTGTGAGTAATTCTATTATTTTATTTAACAACATATTGCACTATCCAAAATATTTATACCCTGGTTCTCAATTCTAGAAGATACTATGCCTTGACACAGAGTTAAGAAGGATCCAGTATTTAAATATTTGTTCTTACTAATTTACCACTTTTGGATGTTTAAAGTATTATAATATTTTATGTAACAGAAAATTGAAATATAAAAATGATTGCTGGGGGTTTGGGAGATTAATTATCCTCTTAGAATCAGCTTAGTTTGAGGTTGTTGATACTCAGGGAAATAATTACAGTCAGAAATACATTCAGCAAGACTTTGCTAGATGTAACCTCTGGATCAATTATTTATAATAATTCAATTTTGATTGCCTTACCTATAAAATATGAGTAATATCATTTGTCTCATATGATTCTCAAAATGAAACTTAAATTTAGTTCAAGTACATAGTGTATTAACTAGAACACTGCACCTGATAAATAAATGATTATTATCATTTCTATGCATAGGTTAATATTCTATAGATAAAAGTAGAACCCCTGAATACCAAGAGATTTGCTCTAAAAACATACACATAAAAGTAACACTAAAGAAACTTAGTAGGTTATATTTATATAGTTATTCATTTATATATATGTAACAATAATATTTTTAAAAGAGGACATAAATTTCAGGAAAGGGGCAAAAGAGGAGTTGGGGAGTTGGAGAGAGTAGAAGGAAACAAGAATGCAGTATACATATATAAAATTTTAATTTAAATAAAGCTCACATGAACATAAAACTTGATTCCTATTTTTTCCAGTAAACATTATTTTATGACACTCTGCATTAATATAATAAATATACAAAACTTTCAAAACATTGAAAATATGAGAGGGACACATGGAGGGCATTTACATAGAACCGTGACAGTTGCCATGAGGGCAATCACAAGGGTTTTCAAATTTAATGTTTTTAAAATTTATTTATTTATTTATTTACTTACTTACTTAGTTACTTACTTACTTATTTATTACAATTTATTCACTTTGCATCCCTGCTGTAGACCCCTCTCTTATCTCCTCCTAGTCCCACCCACTCTCTCTCTTCTCCCCTTATGCCCCTTCAAATTTAATATTAAAGTATTACTCAAAGGAGTTTTCCACTTAAAAGTCTCCAGGTTGATTGCTAGTCTTATTGTGTTGTTTTCAACATGTATATTTAGCTACTAATGAACTGGAATGTACAGAAAGACAAAGTTGAGGTTTTAAAAACTAAAGCAATCTGACTTGTGTAGTGATGACTTGATAAACCTGATCTGTGAATGTTGATATAATTTGATGTGTCTCTTGGTTGATAAGCACAGGAAAGCGTATCTAGCAAACAATGTCAGTATGAGTTTTATATTTTTCCTTGATGAAAGAAATTTAAATGGTAAGTAGGTAAGTGAAGAGTTAGCTTAAATATTAACAAATATTAGAATAATGTAAGTAGAGATATTTGAAGAATGATGTTTTAAATATTTTGAGTTCTCAAGCCTCTGTAAAGCAACTTCATTCAGGTCTCTCAATCATTTTAAAATGTGTAATAGAAATGAAATATTTGTTACTTTTAATTTTAAACTAATCTGGGATAATTTCACAAAAATTACACAAGTATTTTTTTATCTTCTTAGAGCTAACATCATCTGTGATATAAGAAAAATAAAAGTCAAATTGTGAACATTTATAGAATACTCTAATCTACAGACTTTATTCAAGTTTTCTAATTGCCTACTAAATTTCTGTATGTATTCTAGTTTTGAATCTTATATTGCAAATTCCATTAATCATATTTCTTTGCTTCTTAAATCTGGGCTAATCCCCCAGTATTTCTTTTCTGTCATGGCATCAACAAATTAAAGGAAAGAAAGTGCTAGTCATTTCCATTTTGTACTTTGGTTCCTAGCAATAGAATTCAGTTTGTCCATTTATTCTGAAATCCCCAAAATAATGTATATTCAAATTTTAGTGTATCTGTTATTATTATGTCTAGTTGTTGCTCTAGTTAATCTTTAACATTTTCCTGTAGTAGTATCTGTCAGGTTTGTGAAATGCCAATTTTCTTTTTCTCATCTCGTTTATGCAGCTACTGAGTGCATCTGAAAGACTCTAACTAGCAGTGTTTTCAAAGCAGATACAAACACTCATGACCAAACCTTCGGCAGAGTACAGGGAATCATATGAAAGAAGGGGAGTTAGTATGATGGGGAAAGGATAGGAGCTCCACAAGGACCAAATATATCTGGGCACAGGGTCTTTTCTGAGACTGACATTCAACCAAGGACCATGTATGGATATAACCTAGAACCCCTGCTCGGATGTAGCCTGTGGTAGCTCAGTAACCAATTGGTTTCCCATAGTGAGGGGATCAAGGACTATTTCTAACAGGAACTCAATGACTGGCTCTTTGGCCTCCCCACCCCCCAAGGGAGGAGCAGTCCTGTTAGGCCACAGAGGAGGGCTTTGCAGCCAGTCCTGAAGATACCTGATAAAACAGGATCGGATGAATAGAGAGGAGCCCCCCCCCCCATCAGTGGACTTGGCAAGGGGCACGGTGGAGATGAGGGAGGGAGGGTGGGATTGGGAGGGAATGAGGGAGCGGGACACGGCTGGGATACAGAGTTAATAAAATGTAACTGATAAGAAAAAAATAAAATTAAAAGAAAAAAGAGAAACTGTTTCACATCAGACTTCCTTGTATTCTGTCCATTACAATCCTCTCATCCTCTCTTTCATGACATTCCCTAAGCTTTAGAAACTGTGATGCAGATGCATCCATTGAGGGATAGATTCCCATAATCTATTGACTTGTGCATTGTGTCTGGTCTAGCAAAGGAGAAGTAGTAGATTCTTTTTCTAAACTCTCTGACCTCATTATCTAGGGAAATTTAGCCAGGTTTCCAGTACTAGGCACGATTTATGTCCTGTTGAATGAACACTAGAAATGACTTTATAAACAAGTCAAGAAAAATGGCAATATCAATGAACATATTCATGTGAGAGGGGGAAAATTTTGTGTGGCCCCACCCATAGACAAAGAACTACAGGCAGCCAATAACAAGTGGGAGAATGAGATTTAGCCTCTCCCAGAAATAAGCCCTCTAACTGAAATCATATACTCACAAATATCAAAAGTTTCACAGGTTATATTTATGTGCAATTGTATACATACACACACATACACACACACACACACACACACACACACACACACACATAACAGCAATAATCCAAAAAAGAAGGGCTATGAAATTAAAAGATGGGGGAAAGGTGGGATATTTGGAAGAGGATAGCTGGGGGAAGAAAAGGAAAGGGGAGAATGATAAAATTTGACTTCAATTAAAACATTTTAAAAAGAAATATCATATATGTTTTTATTTCTCTTCTGTGGTTACTGTTACTTCTGGGAGGATCCATTGAATTAAAATAATTAGCTATTTATCACATTAGAATTGCAAGCAATTTATCATTCACTAATAATATTAACTAAGAACTGTGATAATTTCTTTTTGCATCATTCATTACATAAGTATTGTTTTTAATTCTACTGAGGATATACTTCTAATTCTCCATGTATTTACTTATTAAACTATTTACTGAGGTAGCATATACACATTATTTTATTTTATGGATTATAATCCATACCATCAATACTTTTTCCAACTTTTTGATTTTGAGAACCAATATTAGATACACAGAATATATCACAGCATTAATTACCATTATTTTAGGAAACCAAGAGTTTTATTAAACAACATTAAAATGGAGCAACTTTATTTGTCTTCTTTTCAAGAGCCACACATGAGATGATGGGATGTTTTTAATTATGAGCCATAGAACCAGGAATCTCTTTGTGTTTTAACTGAGAATATGCTGTCAATAAGTTATTCTCATTCCTTTGTCTCAGCAGATTTGTATTAGTAAAATGAAAAGGTATATTGTGAGTTCATGTCTTAAAAATACTTGATACATTTGTAACCAATGGGCAATTTAATCTTTACATGGGTTCCCTAGTAAGTTGAGTGGGTGCTGTCTATGACACAGTCTTTGTTGCCTGCTTTTGATCAATTTTCTCTAGCTGGGTTTCCTTGCCTGGACATAGTGGATGAGGTGGAACTCAGTCTTGATGTAACTTGGTATGCTGAGATGGGATCATGGGGTTGGCTCCCTTTTCTGAGGACAAGGGAAGTGGAGATAGGGTAAATAGAGTAAGAGGGAGGGGCTGGAAGGGGAGGAGGGAAAGGGCTATAGTTGGGTTATAAAGTAAATATATAAATTTAAAATGAATTTAAAAAAAGATGTAATACAATATAAATTTGGAGTTTTAATTTATTTTATATATCAAATAAATAAATGTAAAATAAGAATATACTTAAAATGGGTTTGACATTGCATTGTTAGAACATCATGTTGATTATAGAATTATGCTCCTTTTCAATAAAAATATATGGTTTTAATTCATAATTTGTCAACTTACAAATTTTATTAAGTTGCAATACACTTTCTTAACTACTAAATTCAGAATAACTACTTTAAAGTTTATGGTCAAAAGAAAGAAAGTTAATGTTTTATAATTACTAAAGTCCTTTATAATAGAGCTATTAATTCTTTATTTCTTACCAGAAAACACACATGGTTTATAAATTATTTTTATATATTTAAATGACAATATGAATGTCAATATCAACTGTTTTAATTAAACAGCATTCTGCAATCATCCCCAATATTGCTGTGAATGAAGTTTATTAGACAGTGACCCATTAGTTTCTGTCAGTTAATTTCCTGAAAATTTTCACGAAAACTAAAATGTTTAATTAAATGCTATTTTCATGTAATGCTGGCTTTGCTAGAATATAGGATGACAACATCATTAATCAGCTTCTTTCACTACATTAGATTAATTTTTCCATTAAAACAAATGTGTTACCCATGTGCAATCAAATCTTCATTTATACTTCGTGGGAAATTTGAAATCATACCCATGTCTAAGACTGAGCTTGCATGAAGTGAATTGACCATATATAAAGTTTGGAGTTATTTAGAAGGCTATGTACCCTTCCCTGGATTTCAAGTGAAAATCTCAAAGCTCTCAAGTTTAATTTAGCATAACAAACATTGTTTCCCCTAACTGGTTTCATTTTTCATGTTGAGTAGCAGACTTACAGAAGCAAAGAATGTACATTTGCCAGGCTTCAGTCCAGTGGTAAATTAGATTTTAATTTGTTCTTCATCTAAATTGATAATGATCCATGGATAAACAAAAATATTTTGACCTCAAAGGATTCATAGTACAGAAAACAACCACCAATAAACCATATGCAATGTTTTAAAATTTTTGATGCCTGTATCCAAATGCAGATGTTTTCAAATAGTACAGAGCCCACTACACATTTTTTTGTCTTGTAAACAACATCTGGAGCCCAGGAAAGAGAAGAAGGAAGTGATTTGCATCTGGCTCAGGCAATTCAATATGAATAACTAAAAAATGCGAGAGCAGTAGCAAGCTGTATACTGTCAGCAATGAGGAAAACAAGGAATGAACATGTGCAGTCAATTTTATATACTTTACAGTATCCTACCCCTTTGTGAGCCAACATTCCTTTGGATTAAGGAAGCTTCCCATTTTCATCATGAAAACTGAGACATGGGTATATTTCAAATATTTCTTCAGAATTTCTTATGTTAAGTGAGAAAAAGATCAGTATTTTATAGATAAATATTCTAAGGTAAACTCTTGAGAAGGTAAGAAAGAACAATGTGGAGATGGTCATACCAGAATTCTTGACAGCTGTTCAGAAGGTGTATCAAGAAAGTAGATCACAAGATCTATGGCTACCTATTTTTCATCTTTTGACATCATTCTGCTTCCTGGAAACTCTGAAATGCTTCTTAGTATATAAACAGGGAATCAAGAAGAGTCATTTATAGAACACATAAAAATATTTGAGGATTCCATCCAAGATGGCAGCACCGAGAGTACACTGTGTCTTCTGAGCAGGGCAACAGTGACTGCACAGGCATCAACAGACTTAACTATGGGACCCAAAATACCAGTGATTGTGTTCCCCAGGTGATAGGAAACCTCACAGTGTGGAAAGCAATCAGGATGGATCTCAGGTCACCCAGTTTAACCCCAGAAGAGTTCCTGGATTCCTTGTAGGCCTTCAGTCTCCAGCCCAGAGCCACATGGCTACATGCTCTGATCACCTGCTCAGATTGAATTGTGGGCCCCACAACACCAGAGACTGGGTTTCCGAGTTGAGAGGAAACTACAAGGTGAAGGAAGATATCAGGTCCAACCTCAGGTCATCCAGCCAGCCCCCACCCCCCAAAAAATAGTTCTTGGGTTCCAGCAGGTACTCAGTCACCAGCACAGAACCAAACACCTGTGTGCTCTACTCACCATTCCAGACTGAACTGTGGACACCAAAACACCACAGACAGGGTCTCAACATATTGAGGAAACCCTACAGTGAGGGAAATATCAGATTTGACTTCAGGACACCCAGCTAATCCCTGGAAAAGTTCCTAGGTTTCCACAGGCTCCGGTGCTCTAGCTGCTAGCCACACACCTGTGTGCTGCACTCACTGGCCATTGATTACCTCTTGGGAACTAGAGCACAGAGCTCCAACCTCAGACCTATAGATACCTGGGTCACAAGGGATTAGCCCCATTCTATGCTCCAAAGCTCAACCTGTCCTCCTAGCTAAACTGACCAAACCTTCTGCCTCCTTAGTTCTTCAAGAGGGCTGGACAAAACAAACAGTGCATGAAAAGCAGCAGCTCACTACATTCAGAGCAAGGAACCAAGTGGCAGGGAAGCTGTCTCCAGGACTTCTCCTGGTGAGAGGAGAGCCCTTGGGCTCCCAATGAGCCCAGTTAGTCCAAAGGACCATATAACTGGGGAGAACTGAGGCAGTTTCCCGAGAAGCACTGGTCATTTGCTGACCATAACCAAAACTCTTAGAAGACCTTCTTCAGGAACAACCATCTTCCTGCCAAGAGATTTTCCCCTCCCCAAACACCCCCCCAGACTCCAGCAGGCACCACAATCTGACAGCCAACACCTGAGACAGCCAGATGGGTAAAGGTCAGCATAAAAGCACAACCAACAAAAGCCAAAGCATAAGTATGTCACCATTAGAACCCAGTTATCAGGGGCAAGTAGCTCTCGATACCCTACCATAACTGAAATGAACTTAAATCTATGCGTATGAAGATAATAATAGAGGAAATGAAAAAAAAATTATGTAAAGAAATACAGGAGGATACAGCCAAATAGTTTGTGGCTTTTAGAGAGGAAATAATTAAATCACTGAAAGAAATGAAACAAATAGAGGAAAGTTCAAACAAACAGGTGAAGGAATTGAAGGAAAATACAGTCAGACAGGTGAAGGAAATCAACAAAACAGTTTAAGATCTGAAGATGGAAATGGAAACAAACTGAGGAAACTAGGGACAGGGAGAACTTACGGAAGAAAACAGGAACTACAGAAGTTAGCATATCTAAAAAATAAGAAGAGATGGAAGAAAGTATCTCTGGTGTTGAGGATACAATGGAAGAAATGGATGTATCTGTCAAAAAAAATGTTAACTCTAAAAAAATCCTGTGACAAACCGTCCAAGAAATCAAGGACAACATGAAAAGATGAAACCTAAGAATAATAGGAGTAGAGGAAAAAGAAGATTCCCATCTTCAAGACCCTGTAAATATTTTCAAGAAAATCATAGAAAAATTCCCCAATTTAAAGGAGAAGCCTGTAAGCATGCAATAGGCCTACAGAACACCTAATAGATTCAACCAGAAAAAAAAAACCTCCTGCCACATAATAGTCAAAACTGTAAGTATGCAGAACAAAGAAAACTACCAAAAGCTGCAAAGGAAAAAGGCCAAATAACATAATGGCAAACCCATCAGAATTGCACCTGACTCACAATAGAGACTCTGAAAGCCACAAAGGCCTGGATGGATATCACACAGACCCTAAGAGGATACAGATATCAGCCCAGACTACTATACCCAGCAAAAATCTCAATTAACATAGATAGAGAAATCAAGATATTAACCAACAAAAACAAATTTAAACAGTATCTGCCCACAAATCCAGCCTTACAGAAGATACCAGAAGGAAAAATACAACCCGAAAAGGCTAACTTCACCCAGGAAAACAAAGGAAATAAATAACATCACTACAGCAAAACTAAAAGTAGCCAAGCACACAAACACATTACCAAATAAATAAACATCAAAATAAAAGGATCTAACGATCACTGGTCATTAATCTCTCTCATCATCAGCGGACTCAGCTCTCCAAAAAAAGACACAGACTAGCAGAATGGATGAGTAAACAAGACCCAACATTCTGTTGCATACAAGAAACACACCTCAGTCACAAAGACAGACATTGCCTGAGAGTAAAGTGCAGGAAGTTGGTTTTTCAAGCAAACAGACCCAGAAAGGAAGCAGTAGTAGCCATTGTAATATCTAATAAAATAGACTTTCAACCAAAATTAATCGAAAGAAAGGGGTAAGGTTACTTTATACTCATCAAAGGAAAAGTCCACCAAGTATACATCTCAGTTCTAAACAACTATGCCACAAATACAAGGGCACCCACATTTGTAAAAGAAACATTCATAAAATTTATCCACACATAGATCCCACAGATTGATACTATGACACTTCAATAACCCACTGTCATCAAAAGACAGGTCAACAAAACAGAAATTAAACAAAGAAACAGACACTAACAGGTGTCAAGAATCAAATCAAACTAACATATTTATAGAACTTTTCATCCAAACACAAAAAACTTAACTTCTTCTCAGCATCTCATGTAACCTTATCCACAACAAAGCAAGCCTCAACAGACACAAGAATATTGAAATAATCCCTAGTATCCTATTAGACCACCATGAAGTAAATCTGGACTTCAACAACACCAGAAATAGCCAAAAGCCTACACACAAATGGAAAGTAAACAACTCTCTGCTTAAGGACAGCTGGGTCAGGGAAGAAATAAGAAAGAAATTAAAGACTGCCTATAATTCAATGAAAATGAAGGCACAACATTCCCACACTTATAGGACACAATGGAAGCAGTGTTAAGAGTAAAGTTCATAGCACTAAAAGCCTTTATAAAGAATTTCAAGGGAGCTCATACAAGCAACTTAATGGCACACCAGAAAACACTAGACAAAAGGAAGCAGACATACCCAAGAGGAGTAGATGGCTAGAAATAATCAAACTCAGAGGTGAAATCAATAAACAAGAAACAGTGGGATGAATTTAAAAAAATCAATGAAACCAACAGCTATTTTTATTTATTTATTTATTTATTTATTTTGGTTTGGTTTGGTTTGATTTTTTTTTTTGAGAAAATCAACAAGATAGACAAACTCTTAACCGAACTATATAAAAGGCAGAAATGACACTGTCCATATCAACAAAATCAGAAAGGAAAAGAGTAAATAACAACAAACACCGAGGAAATCTAAACAATCATTAGGTTTTACTTAACAAGACTATACTATAGGGATCCATATGTGTCCCATAGTGGGGGTGTGGGTAGCAGCTCATCCTGATGAGACCTGATAGGCTAGGATCAGATAGAAGAAGAAGAAGAAGAAGAAGAAGAAGAGGAGGAGGAGGAGGAGG
>NW_026585687.1:7576805-7586379 GCF_907164565.1 Psammomys obesus
GGAGGAGGAGGAGGAGGAGGAGGAGGAGGAGGATCTCCCCTATCAGTGGACTAGAGGAGGAGCATAGGAAAAGAGAAAAATAGGGTAGGAATGGGAGCAGATGAGGGACTAGGGTACAGCTGGGTTAAAAACTGAATAAATTATAATAAATACAAATTAATTAATTAAAAAAGCTTATACCCCACAAAATTTGAAAATATAGATAAAACGCACAGAATTCTTTTTTTAATTTTATTTATTTTTATTATTAGTTACATTTTATTAACTCTGTATCCCAGTTGTATTCCGCTCCCTTATTCCCTCCCAATCCCACCCTCCGTCCCTCATCTCCTCCCTGCCCCTTTCCAAGTCCACGGATTGGTGAGGACCTCCTCCCTTTTCATCTGATGCTGTTTTATCAGGTATCTTCAGGACTGGCTGCAAAGTCTTCCTCTGTGACATAGCAGGACTGCTCCTCCCTTGGGGGGTGGAGAGGTCAAAGAGCCTGCCATTGAGTTCCTGTCAGAAATAGTCCCTGTTCCCCTTACTATGGTTACTGAGCTACCACAGGCTTCATCCAAGCAAAGCTTCTGGGTTATATCCATACATGGTCCTTGGTGGAGTGTCAGTCTCAGAAAAGACCCCTGTGCCCAGAAATATTTGGTCCTTGTGGAGCTCCTATCCTTTCCACATCATACTAACTCCCCTTCTGCCAAAGTTTGGTTATGAGTCTTAGTATATGTTTTGAAACACTGCTAGGTAGAGTATTTCAGATGCCTTCTGCTGTAGACTCCTGTCATATATCTAATGCACATCCCATTTGTCTTTCTAGGTGAGGATTGATCAGCTTACTCCATGTCTGCTTTCTTGTTTATCTTCTTTAGAAGTATAAATTTCATTATGTTTATCATATCTTGTAGGTCAATATTAGGAAGTATATACCATGTTTGTCTTTCTCCTCCTGGGATACTTCACTCAGAATGATCTTTTCTAGATCCCAAAATTTGCCTGCAAATTTCATGATTTCCTCATTTTTGATTGCTGAGTACTATTCCATTGTGTAAAAACACCACAATTTCTGTATCCATTCCTATGTTGATGGACATCTGGGTTGTTTCCAGGTTCTGGCTATTAAAAATAAAGCTGCTACAAATGTGGTTGAACAAATGTCCTTGTTGTGTACTTGAGAAAATCTTGGGTATATACCTAGCAGTGGTATAGCTGGGTCTTGAGGAAGCACTATTCCTAATTGTCTGAGTAAGCGCCAGATTGACTTCCAAAGTGGTTGTAGCAGTTTACATTCCCACCAGCAATGGAGGAGGGTTGTCCTTTCTGCACAACCTCTCCAGCATGTGTTGTCACTTGAGTTTTTTTATCTTGGCCATTCTAATAGGTGTGAGGTGAAATCTCAGGGTCGTTTGGATTTGCATTTCCCTAATGGCTAATGACATCAGGTATTTCTTTAAGTGTTTCTCTGCCATTCGATGTTCCTCTATGGAGAATTCTCTGTTTAGATTTGTTCCCCATTTTTAATTGGATTACTTGGTTTGTTGATTTTCAGATTCTTTAGTTCTTTATATATACAGGATATTAGCCCTCTGTCACATAAAGGGTTGGTGAAGATTCTTTCCCAGTCTGTAGGCATTTGTTTTGTTTTGATGACAGACAGTGTCCTTTGCTTTAAAGAAGCTTTTCAGTTTCATGAGGTCCCATTTATTGATTGCTGCTCTTAGAGCCTGTGCTGTTGGTGTTCTGTTCAGGAAGTTGTCTCCTGTACCAATGAGTTCTAGGCTCTTCCCCACTTTTTCTTCTAACCAATTTAGAGTATCTGGTTTTATGTTGAGGTCTTCTATCCATTTGGACTTTAGTTTTGTGCAGGGTGATAAATATGGTTCTATTGTCATTTTTCTGCATGTAGACATCCAGTTGGACCACACCACTTTTTGAAGATGCTGTATTTTTTCCATTTAATGGTTTTGGTTTCTTTGTCAAAAATCAAGTATTCATAGGTGTGTGGGTTTATTTCTGGATCTTCTATTCGGTTCCATTGATCCTCCTTTCTGTTTCTATGCCAATACCATGCAGTTTTTATTACTATTTCTCTGTAGTACAGCCTTGTCCGTGATTTTATTGGGATTGATTTAAGTTTCTCTCCATTGAGTTTGATGTTGGCTATAGGCTTGCTGTATATTGCATTTACTATGTTTAGGTATGTGCCTTGTATCCCTGATCTCTCCAAGACTTTGGACATGAAGAGGTGTTGGACTTTGTCAAATGCTTTTTCTGCATCTGAGGAGATGATCATTTGGTTTTTCTCCTTCAGTTTGTTTATGTGGTGGATTACATTGATGGATTTCCATATGTTGAACCACCCCTGCGTGCCCGGGAAAAAGCCTACTTGGTCATGGTGGATGATAGCTTTGATGTGTTCTTGTATTCGGTTTGCAAGTATTTTTTTGAGCATTTTTGCATCAATATTCATAACAGAGATAGGTCTAACGTTCTCTTTTATTGTTGGGTCTTTGTGTGGTTTAAGTATCAAGGTGACTTTGGCTTCATAGAGTAAGTTTGGTAATGTCCCTTCTGTTTCTACTTTGTGGAATAGTTTGGAGAGAATTAGAGTTAGCACTTCTTTGAAGGTCTGGTAGAATAGAATTCTGCACTGAATCCATCTGGCTTAGGGCTTTTTTTTTTTTTTTTTTTTTGGAAGGGAGACTGTTGATGACTGCTTCTATTTCCTTGGGGAATATAGGACTATTCAATCTTTCTACCTGATCTTGACTTAATTTTGGTAAATGGAATCTATCAAGAAAATTGTCAATTTCTTTTAGATTTTCAAATTTTCTGGTATATAGGCTTTTGTAGTACAACCAAATGATGGTTTGGATTTCCTTGTTGTCTGTAGTTATTGTCCCCCTTTTCATTTCTGATTTTGCTGACATGGATAGTTTCTTTCTGCCTTTTAGTTAGTTTGGCTAAAGGTTTGTCTATCTCATTGATTTTCTCAAAGAATCAGCTCTTGGTTTCATTGATTCTTTCAATAGTTTTATTTGTTTCTAATTGAATGATTTCAGCTCTGAGTTTGATTATTTCCAGCCGTCTGCTCCTCTTGGGTGTTTTTGCTTCTTTTTTTTTCTAGGGCTTTCAGTTGGGCCATTAAGTTGCTTGTATGAGATGTCACAAAGTTCTTCTTGAAGGCACTTAGTGCTATGAATTTTCCTCTGAGCACTGCTTTCATTGTGTCCCATAAATTAGGGTATGTTGTACCTCATTTTCATTGAATTCTAGGAAGTCTTTAATTTCTTTCTTAACCCAGCTATCAGTGAGCAGGAGGTTGTTCAGTTTCCATGTGCTTGTAGGCTTTATTTTATTCCATTGTTGTTTAGGTCCAGCTTTAGTCCATGGTGGTCAGATAGAATACAGGGGATTATTTCAATCTTCTTGTATCAGTTGAGGCTTGCTTTGTGACCAACTATATCGTCTATTATGGAGAAGGTTCCATGAGGTGCTGAAAAGAAGGTATACTCTTTTGAGTTTGGGTGGAAAGTTCTGTAGACATGTATAAGGTCCATTTGATTTAGGACATCTGTAAGTGCCTTTATTTCCTGATTAGGCTTCTGTCTAGATGATCTGTCCCTTGGTGAAAGTGGAGTGTTGAAGTCTCCCACTATCAAGGTGTTGGGATCGGTGTGATTTAAGTTTTAGTAATGTTTCATTTATGAATGTAGGCATTCTTGTATTTGGGGCATAGATGTACACAATTGTGATGTCCTCTTGGTGGATTTTTTCTTTGATGAGAATGTAGTGTCCCTACTCATCTTTTTTGATTAATTTTGCTTGAAAGTCTATTTTATTAGATATTAGGATAGCTACCCCAGCTTGTTTTCTGGATCCATTTGCTTGAAAGATATTTTCCAGCCCTTTACTCTGACATTTTTCCAGACCTTTATCTTTGTTGCAGAGGTGCGTTTCTTGGATGCAGCAGAATGTGGGATCCTATTTGCTCACCCATTCTGTTAGTCTGTTTATTGGAGAGTTGAGTCCATTGCTGTTGATAGATAATAGTGACCAATGAATGTTAGTTCTTTGTATATTGGAATCAGTGGTCTTACTGTGTTTCATTGTTTGTTTTCTTTTCATTTTGGGGGGGGGATATTATCTGTATGCTATGTTTTCTTGGGTGAAGTTGTTTTCATTGGATTGGGGTTTTCCTTCTAGTATCTTCTGTAGGGTTGGTTTGCTGTGTAGATATTGCATAAATTTAGTTTTGTCATAGAATATTTTGGTTTCTCCATCTATGTTGATTGAAAGCTTTGCAGGGTATAGTAGTCTGGGTTGACATTTGTGGTCTCTTAGAGTCTTCATGACACCTGCCCAGGCTCTTCTGGCTTTCATAGTTTCTGATGAGAAGTCCAGTATGATTCTGCTAGGCCTACCTTCATATGTTACTTGACCTTTTCCCCTTGCTGCTTTTAATATCTTTTCTTTTTTCTGTAGTTTTAGTGTTTTTACTATCTTTTTTTGAAAAAAATAATAAAAATTTTATTCATAAATTGAAGACACTATTATTTTATTATTGCTTTCCTTTTATACTTTCTCAAATTTCACTATTTCAAAATCTATTTGTAAAGAACAAAATATTTTTATTACTGAAAATAAATTTTAGAATTAAAGTGTGTTCTGCTGAAAGTACCAGGATCATCAGGATCAATAGATAATTTTTTTAATTTTATTTTTTTCTTATCAGTTACATTTTATTAACTCTGTATCCCAGCCGTGTCCCGAACCCTCATTCCCTCCCAGTCCCTCCCTCCTTCCCTCACCTCCACCGTGCCCCTTGCCAAGTCCACTGATAGGGGGGACCTCCTCCCCATTCATCCAATCCTGTTTTATCAGGTATCTTCAGGACTGGCTGCAAAGCTCTCCTCTGTGGCCTAACAGGACTGTTCCTCCCTTGGGGGGTGGGGAGGCCAAAGAGCCAGTCATTGAGTTCCTGTTAGAAATAGTCCTTGTTCCCCTTACTATGGGAAAACAATTGGTTACTGAGCTACCACAAGCTACATCTGAGCAGAGGATCTAGGTTACATTCATACATGGTCCTTGGTTGCATGTCAGTCTTAGAAAAGACCCTGTGCCCAGATATGTTTGGTCCTTGTGGAGCTCCTATCCTTTCCTCATCAGACTAACTCCTCTTCTTTCTTATGATTCCCTGTACTCTGCCAAAGGTTTGGTCATGAATCTTTGCTTTGAAAATACTGCTAGTTAGAGTTTTTCAAATGGGCTCAGTAGACTCCTGTCAATGTTTAATGCGCATCCCATCTGTCTTTCAAAACGAGGATTGATAATCTTACCCCATGTCCACTCTCTTGATTATCTTTTTTAGGTGTATAGATTTCATTATGTTTATCATATCTTATAGGTCTATATAAGTGAGTATATACCGTGTTTGTCTTTCTCATTCTGGGATATTTCACTCAGGATGATCTTTTCTAGGTCCCACCATTTGCCTGCAAATTTCATGATTTCCTCCTTTTTGATTGCTGAGTAGTATTCCATTGTGTAAAAATACCACAATTTCTGTACCCATTCCTCCGTTGATGGACATCTGGGTTGTTTCTAGGTTCTGGCTATTACAAATAAAGCTGCTATAAACATGGTTGAGCAAATATCCCTTTTGTGTACTTGAGCAAACTTTGGGTATATACCTAGCAGTGGTATAGCTGGGTCTTGAGGAAGCACTATTCCTAATTGTCTTAAAAAGCGCCAGATAGATTTCCAGAGTGGTTGAACCAGTTTACATTCCCACCAGCAGTGGAGGAGGGTTCCCCTTTCTCCACAACCTCTCCAGCATGTGTTGTCCCTTGAGTTTTTCATTTTGGCCATTCTGATGGGTGTAAGGTGATATCTCAGGGTCGTTTTGATTTGCATTTCCCTGATGGCTAATGAGGATGAGCATTTCTTTAAGTGTTTCTCTGCCATTCGATATTCCTCTGGCAAGAATTCTCTGTTTAGCTCTGTTCCCGATTTTTTAATTGGATTACTTGGTTTGCTGCTTTTCAGCTTCTTTAGTTCTTTGTATATACTCGATATTAGTCCTCTGTCAGATAAAGGGTTAGTGAAGATTCTTTCCCAATCTGTAGGCAGGCGTTTTGTTTTGATGACAGTGTCCTTTGCTTTACAGAAGCTTCTCAGTTTCATGAGGTCCCATTTATTGATTGTTGCTCTTAGAGCCTGTGCTGTTGGTTTTCTGTTCAGGAAGTTGTCTCCTGTGCCAATGAGTTCTAGGCTGTTCCCCACTTTTTCTTCTAACAGATTTAGAGTATCTGGTTTTATGTTGAGGTCTTTGATCCACTTGGACTTTATTTTTGTGCAGGGTGAAAAATATGGATCTATTTTCATTTTTCTGCATGTGGACATCCAGTTGGACCAGCACCATTTGTTGAAGATGCTGTCTTTTTTCCATTGAATGGTTTTGGCTTCTTTGTCAAAAATCGAGTATTCATAGGTGTGTGGGTTTATTTCTGGGTCTTCTATGCGGTTCCATTGATTCTCCTTTCTGTTTTTATGCCAATACCATGCAGTTTTTATTACTATTGCTCTGTAGTACAACTTGAGATCGGGGATGGGGATACCTCCAGATGATCTGTTTTTGTACAGGATTGTTTTGGAGATTCTGGGTTTTTTGTTTCTCCATATGAAGCTGAGAATCTTTTTTTCAAGGTCTCTAAAGAATTGAGTTGGTATTTTGATGGGAATTGCATTGAATCTGGAGATTGCTTTTGGCAGGATGACCATTTTCACAATGTTAATCCTACCAATCCATGAGCACGGGAGATCTTTCCATCTTCTGAGATCTTCAATTTCTTTCTTCAGAGACTTGAAGTTTTTCTCAAACAGGTCTTTCACTTGCTTGGTTAGTGTCACACCAAGGTACTTTATGTGGTTAGTGACTATTGTGAAGGGTGTTGTTTCCCTAATTTCTTTCTCGGCCATTTTGTCTTTGTATACAGGAGGGCTTCTGATTTTTTTGAGTTGATTTTGTATCCTGCCTCTTTGCTGAAGGTGTTTATCAACTGGAGGATTTCTCTGGTTGAATTCTTGGGGTCGCTCATATATACTATCATATCATCTGTGAATAGTGACACTTTGACCTCTTCCTTTCCGATTTGTATCCCCTTGATCTCCTTTAGTTGTCTTATTGCTCTGGCTAGGACTTCAAGTACTATTTTGAAGAGGTATGGAGAGAGTGGGCAGCCTTGTCTTGTCCCTGATTTCAGTGGGATTGATTTAAGTTTTTCTCCATTGAGTTTGATGTTGGCTATAGGCTTGCTGTATATTGCCTTTACTATGTTTAGATATGTGCCTTGTATTCCTGATCTCTCCAAGACTTTAAACATGAATGGGTGTTGGACTTTGTCAAATGCTTCTTCAGCATCTAAGGAGATGATCATGTGGTTTTTCTCCTTCAGTTTGTTTATGTGGTGGATTACATTGATGGATTTCCGTATGTTGAACCCCCCTTGCATACCTGGGATGAAGCCTACTAGGTCGTGGTGGATGATAACTTTGATGTGTTCTTGGATTCGGTTTGCAAGTATTTTGTTGAGTAATTTTGCGTCAATGTTCATAAGAGAGATAGGTCTGAAGTTCTCTTTTTTTGTTGGGTCTTTGTGTGGTTTAGGTATCAGGGTGACTGTTGCTTCATAGAATGAGTTTGGTAATGTACCTTCTGTTTCTATTTTGTGGAATAGTTTGAGAAGAATTGGTGTGAGCACTTCTTTGAAGGTCTGGTAGAATTCCGCGCTGAATCCATCTGGCCCAGGGCTTTTTTTGGAGGGGAGACTGTGAATGACTGCTTCAATTTCCTTGGGGGATATTGGGCTATTCAGTCCTTCTAACTGATCTTGACTTAATGTTGGAAGATGGAATCTATCAAGAAAATTGTCCATTTCATTTAGATTTTCAAATTTTGTGGCATATAGGCTTTTGTAGTATGACCTAATGATTGTTTGAATTTCCTCTGTGTCTGTAGTTATGTCACCCTTTTCATCTCTGATTTTGTTGATTTGGATAGATTCTCTCTGCTTTTGAGTTAGTTTGGCTAAGGGTTTGTATATCTTGTTGATTTTCTCAAAGAACCAGCTTTTTGTTTCATTGATTCTTTGAATAGTTTTATTTGTTTCTAATTGATTGATTTCAGCCCTGAGTTTGATTATTTCCAGCCTTCTGCTCCTCTTGGGTGTATCTGCTTCTTTTTTTTCTAGGGTTTTCAGTTGGGCCATTAAGTTGTTTGTATGTGATGTTACGAATTTCTTCTTGCAGGCACTTAGTGCTATAAATTTTCCCCTGAGCACTGCTTTCAATGTGTCCCATAAATTTGGGTATGTTGTGCCTTCATTTTCATTGAATTCTAGGAAGTCTTTAATTTCTTTCTTTATTTCTTCCTTAACCCAGCTGTCGTTGAGTAACAGGTTGTTCACTTTCCATGTGCGTGTAGGCTGTTTGTTATTTCTGTTGTTGTTGAGGTCCAGCTTAAGTCCATGGTGGTCAGATACAATACAAGGGATTATTTCAATTTTTTTGTATCTGTTGAGGCTTTCTTTATGACCAACTATATGGTCTATTTTGGAGAAGGTTCCATGCTTTGCTGAAAAGAAGGTATACTCCTTTGAGTTTGGATGAAAAGATCTGTAGATGTCTATTAGTTCCATTTGATTTAGGGTCTCTGTAAGTGTTTTTATTTCCCTATTTGTTTTCTGTCTAGTTGATCTGTCCCTTGGTGAGAGTGGAGTGTTGAAGTCTCCCACTATTAGGATTTTAGGATCAATGTGTGATTTAAGCTTTAATATTGTTTCATTTACGAATGTAGGTGCTCTTGTATTTGGGGCATAGATATTCAAAATTGTGATGTCCTCTTGGTGGATTTTTCCTTTGATGAGAATATAGTGGCCGTCCTTATCTTTTTTGATTAACTTGGGTTGAAAGTCTATTTTATTAGATATTAGGATGGCTACTCCCGCTTGTTTTCTGGAACCATTTGCTTGAAAGCCATTTTTCCAGCCCTTTACTTTGTGGTAGTGTTTATCTTTGTTGCATAGGTGTGTTTCTTGGATGCAACAGAATGATGGATCCTGTTTCCGCAACCATTCTGTTAGTCTGTGTCTTTTAATTGGGGAGTTGAGTCCGTTGATGTTGATAGAAACTAGTGACCAACAATTGTTACTTACTTTAGATGTGGTGTTGGTGGTGTCACTGAGTTTCATTGCTTGTCTTCTTTTGGCTTTTTTGTTGTGTAGTTATCTATTTCCTCTGTTTCCTTCGATGTAGTTGTTTTCTTTGGTTTGGAGTTTCCCTTCTAGTAACTTCTGTAGAGCTGGGTTACTATGTAGATATTGTTTAAATTTGGTTTTGTCTTGGAATATCTTGAATTCTCCGTCTATGTTGATTGAAAGTTTTGCTGGGTATAGTAGTCTGGGTTGGAATCTGTGGTCCCTTAAGGACTGTATGATTTCTGTCCAGGCCCTTCTGGCTTTCATAGTTTCTGTTGAGAAATCTGGTGTGATTCTGATAGGTCTACCTTCATATGTTACTTGGC
>NW_026585687.1:7591379-7615432 GCF_907164565.1 Psammomys obesus
TTGGCCATTCTGATGGGTGTAAGGTGATATCTCAGGGTCGTTTTGATTTGCATTTCCCTGATGGCTAATGAGGATGAGCATTTCTTTAAGTGTTTCTCTGCCATTCGATATTCCTCTGGCAAGAATTCTCTGTTTAGCTCTGTTCCCGATTTTTTAATTGGATTACTTGGTTTGCTGCTTTTCAGCTTCTTTAGTTCTTTGTATATACTCGATATTAGTCCTCTGTCAGATAAAGGGTTAGTGAAGATTCTTTCCCAATCTGTAGGCAGGCGTTTTGTTTTGATGACAGTGTCCTTTGCTTTACAGAAGCTTCTCAGTTTCATGAGGTCCCATTTATTGATTGTTGCTCTTAGAGCCTGTGCTGTTGGTTTTCTGTTCAGGAAGTTGTCTCCTGTGCCAATGAGTTCTAGGCTGTTCCCCACTTTTTCTTCTAACAGATTTAGAGTATCTGGTTTTATGTTGAGGTCTTTGATCCACTTGGACTTTATTTTTGTGCAGGGTGAAAAATATGGATCTATTTTCATTTTTCTGCATGTGGACATCCAGTTGGACCAGCACCATTTGTTGAAGATGCTGTCTTTTTTCCATTGAATGGTTTTGGCTTCTTTGTCAAAAATCGAGTATTCATAGGTGTGTGGGTTTATTTCTGGGTCTTCTATGCGGTTCCATTGATTCTCCTTTCTGTTTTTATGCCAATACCATGCAGTTTTTATTACTATTGCTCTGTAGTACAACTTGAGATCGGGGATGGGGATACCTCCAGATGATCTGTTTTTGTACAGGATTGTTTTGGAGATTCTGGGTTTTTTGTTTCTCCATATGAAGCTGAGAATCTTTTTTTCAAGGTCTCTAAAGAATTGAGTTGGTATTTTGATGGGAATTGCATTGAATCTGGAGATTGCTTTTGGCAGGATGACCATTTTCACAATGTTAATCCTACCAATCCATGAGCACGGGAGATCTTTCCATCTTCTGAGATCTTCAATTTCTTTCTTCAGAGACTTGAAGTTTTTCTCAAACAGGTCTTTCACTTGCTTGGTTAGTGTCACACCAAGGTACTTTATGTGGTTAGTGACTATTGTGAAGGGTGTTGTTTCCCTAATTTCTTTCTCGGCCATTTTGTCTTTGTATACAGGAGGGCTTCTGATTTTTTTGAGTTGATTTTGTATCCTGCCTCTTTGCTGAAGGTGTTTATCAACTGGAGGATTTCTCTGGTTGAATTCTTGGGGTCGCTCATATATACTATCATATCATCTGTGAATAGTGACACTTTGACCTCTTCCTTTCCGATTTGTATCCCCTTGATCTCCTTTAGTTGTCTTATTGCTCTGGCTAGGACTTCAAGTACTATTTTGAAGAGGTATGGAGAGAGTGGGCAGCCTTGTCTTGTCCCTGATTTCAGTGGGATTGATTTAAGTTTTTCTCCATTGAGTTTGATGTTGGCTATAGGCTTGCTGTATATTGCCTTTACTATGTTTAGATATGTGCCTTGTATTCCTGATCTCTCCAAGACTTTAAACATGAATGGGTGTTGGACTTTGTCAAATGCTTCTTCAGCATCTAAGGAGATGATCATGTGGTTTTTCTCCTTCAGTTTGTTTATGTGGTGGATTACATTGATGGATTTCCGTATGTTGAACCCCCCTTGCATACCTGGGATGAAGCCTACTAGGTCGTGGTGGATGATAACTTTGATGTGTTCTTGGATTCGGTTTGCAAGTATTTTGTTGAGTAATTTTGCGTCAATGTTCATAAGAGAGATAGGTCTGAAGTTCTCTTTTTTTGTTGGGTCTTTGTGTGGTTTAGGTATCAGGGTGACTGTTGCTTCATAGAATGAGTTTGGTAATGTACCTTCTGTTTCTATTTTGTGGAATAGTTTGAGAAGAATTGGTGTGAGCACTTCTTTGAAGGTCTGGTAGAATTCCGCGCTGAATCCATCTGGCCCAGGGCTTTTTTTGGAGGGGAGACTGTGAATGACTGCTTCAATTTCCTTGGGGGATATTGGGCTATTCAGTCCTTCTAACTGATCTTGACTTAATGTTGGAAGATGGAATCTATCAAGAAAATTGTCCATTTCATTTAGATTTTCAAATTTTGTGGCATATAGGCTTTTGTAGTATGACCTAATGATTGTTTGAATTTCCTCTGTGTCTGTAGTTATGTCACCCTTTTCATCTCTGATTTTGTTGATTTGGATAGATTCTCTCTGCTTTTGAGTTAGTTTGGCTAAGGGTTTGTATATCTTGTTGATTTTCTCAAAGAACCAGCTTTTTGTTTCATTGATTCTTTGAATAGTTTTATTTGTTTCTAATTGATTGATTTCGGCCCTGAGTTTGATTATTTCCAGCCTTCTGCTCCTCTTGGGTGTATCTGCTTCTTTTTTTTCTAGGGTTTTCAGTTGGGCCATTAAGTTGTTTGTATGTGATGTTACGAATTTCTTCTTGCAGGCACTTAGTGCTATAAATTTTCCCCTGAGCACTGCTTTCAATGTGTCCCATAAATTTGGGTATGTTGTGCCTTCATTTTCATTGAATTCTAGGAAGTCTTTAATTTCTTTCTTTATTTCTTCCTTAACCCAGCTGTCGTTGAGTAACAGGTTGTTCAGTTTCCATGTGCGTGTAGGCTGTTTGTTATTTCTGTTGTTGTTGAGGTCCAGCTTAAGTCCATGGTGGTCAGATACAATACAAGGGATTATTTCAATTTTTTTGTATCTGTTGAGGCTTTCTTTATGACCAACTATATGGTCTATTTTGGAGAAGGTTCCATGCTTTGCTGAAAAGAAGGTATACTCCTTTGAGTTTGGATGAAAAGATCTGTAGATGTCTATTAGTTCCATTTGATTTAGGGTCTCTGTAAGTGTTTTTATTTCCCTATTTGTTTTCTGTCTAGTTGATCTGTCCCTTGGTGAGAGTGGAGTGTTGAAGTCTCCCACTATTAGGATTTTAGGATCAATGTGTGATTTAAGCTTTAATATTGTTTCATTTACGAATGTAGGTGCTCTTGTATTTGGGGCATAGATATTCAAAATTGTGATGTCCTCTTGGTGGATTTTTCCTTTGATGAGAATATAGTGGCCGTCCTTATCTTTTTTGATTAACTTGGGTTGAAAGTCTATTTTATTAGATATTAGGATGGCTACTCCCGCTTGTTTTCTGGAACCATTTGCTTGAAAGCCATTTTTCCAGCCCTTTACTTTGTGGTAGTGTTTATCTTTGTTGCATAGGTGTGTTTCTTGGATGCAACAGAATGATGGATCCTGTTTCCGCAACCATTCTGTTAGTCTGTGTCTTTTAATTGGGGAGTTGAGTCCGTTGATGTTGATAGAAACTAGTGACCAACAATTGTTACTTACTTTAGATGTGGTGTTGGTGGTGTCACTGAGTTTCATTGCTTGTCTTCTTTTGGCTTTTTTGTTGTGTAGTTATCTATTTCCTCTGTTTCCTTCGATGTAGTTGTTTTCTTTGGTTTGGAGTTTCCCTTCTAGTAACTTCTGTAGAGCTGGGTTACTATGTAGATATTGTTTAAATTTGGTTTTGTCTTGGAATATCTTGAATTCTCCGTCTATGTTGATTGAAAGTTTTGCTGGGTATAGTAGTCTGGGTTGGAATCTGTGGTCCCTTAAGGACTGTATGATTTCTGTCCAGGCCCTTCTGGCTTTCATAGTTTCTGTTGAGAAATCTGGTGTGATTCTGATAGGTCTACCTTCATATGTTACTTGGCTTTTTCCCTTGCTGCTTTTAGAATTTTTTCTTTGTTTTGTAGGTTCAGTGTTTTGACTATGATGTGACGTGAAGAATTTCTTTTCTGTTCTAGTGTACTTGGTGTTCTGTAGGCCTCTTGTATGTTTATGGCCATCTCCTTCTTTAAGTTGGGAAAGTTTTCTTCTATAATTTTCTTGAAAATATTTTCTGGACCTTTGAGCCTGATGTCTTCTTTTTCTTCTACTCCTATTATTCTTAGGTTTTGTCTTTTCATGGTGTCCTTGATTTCTTGGATGTTTTGTGTTTGGAACTTTTCTGATTTTATTTTTTCTTTGAGAGACGTGTCAATTTCCGCAAGTGTATCTTCGGCTCCTGAGATTCTTTCATCCATCTCTTTCATTCTGTTGGTGATGCTTACCTTTGTGGTGCCTGATCTTTTCTCTATGTTCTCCAGCTCCTGGTTTTTCTCTATTTGTGTTTTCTTTATTGATTCTAATTCTGTTTTTATGTCTTGCTCCATTTCCTTCATCTGTTTGAATGTGGACTCCTGCTTTTCAATGATAGCTTCTATTTTTTTTGTCCATTTCCTCTCTATGTATCACTAATTGTGCCTCTACTTCTTTGGGTATAATTGCCTGTATTTCTATGAGAGCTTTGTTTATTTCTTCTTTATTTGCCTTCATTTGTGTGGAAATTTCTTTGAGAGCTTTGTGCATTTCTTCTCTGTTTGCCTCAATTTTCATGGTTATTTCTCTGAGAGCACGATTTGTTTCCTCTTGGTTAGTCTCGATTTCTTTGGTTATTTCTCTGAGGGCTTTGTTCATTTCATCTCTATGGGCCTCTAATAGCTGGAGAAACATAGTTTTGAGGTTATTTTCCTGTATATCTAGTGAATTGAAGTGTCCATTTTTTTTGTGGGGTTGCTGGTGAGATCATTATGTCCTGATTTTTGTTGGGAGTGTTCTTACGTCTGCCTCTAGCCATTTGGTTATTTATAATCCTCACTTGTTGTTCCTCGAGATTGTAGTTTGGGCTATGATCCTCTCTTTCTGTTTTCTGGACTGTTTTTTCAGGAAGATGAGAGAGGTTCACTGCTTTGGGGGTGTGCACTGTGTTTTCAGTTTTGCCTAAGTAAAGAATGTGATGCTGGAGCTATTCGCGTGTGCTTTTAGGGGGCGCAGTGTGCATGCGCGGATTCTCTGACTATTGCAGTGGCCTGCAAGCCACTATTACGCAGTTCTGACTGAGATCCAGGGATTGTTTGCCTGGATTACCCTGGTGGACCTGCAAAGCAGAGGCTTCAATGTTGGGGTCGGTATCCCAAGCATCCCTCTGATGCCCACACTAGGAGTGTGGGTGGCAGGGATCTCGTCTGGTTGCTTCTGTGGAGAGGCCCTGGGTCTGGGGCAATCTCTCCTTAGAAGGCTCACTCACTCTCTTGCAGGACCAGTTGGAATGCACAGGGGTTCCCCTTGCGCACTACTCTCAGTTTTGGTCCTGCTGCGGAAGTGCACGGGTAGGGTAACAGTCAGCTCTGTGACACTGTGGCCACAGGACTCAGTGTCCACTTTTCCTGAGTGCTGCCTCTTTGTCCTTTCCCTCTGCCAGGAGGGGTTATGTTGACTGGTCCCTGGGTGGCGCGGGAAAGAGTTAGGGTGAGTGTACTCAATCCCAGATCCCGGGCCCAGATCTCTCTGCCAGAAGCAGCCTAGCAGTAGAATCTATGTTTGCTGATCCCAAGAGAGTACCGGGTAGGGTTGAGTGTCCTCAGATCCAGAGCTTGGGTTTCTCTGCTAGGGGCCACTGGAGAGAGGGTGCTGTGTCCTTGGCAGGCTGCCTCTCTGTCCTTCCCCCCTGACCTTCTCCTCTGCTAGGGCAAGCTTATGGAGATGCTCTCAGGGGGTGCCAGCAGGTGTTGGGGCTTCTCAGTGGGATCCTGAGCCCTGAGCCGGCGGTGTTTCTCTGCCGGGGGAAGGGGGGCGCGCCGGTGATAGAACTTGCTGCTAGATCTTATTGCGCTTGACCCAGGAGAATCTCAGGACGAGTAGGATGACCACAGTCCCAGATCCCGAGCTGTAGTTTGTTTGCTAGGAGCGGCTGGCAGCACTGGAGTTCTGGCACTGTGAAGCCGCTGTGCGCCTCTTTATCCTTCTGCTCCGCTGCGGCAGGGTGATGGCGGCGTTTGGGGGAGTGCCTGAAAAGATTGGTTTTTCTCAGCCCCGATCTCGGGTTGAGGTACAGACAATGTGGTCTGTGGCAGATTCTGCTGGACGCCTCCTGCCTCCTCCGAAGAGGGAGTAGGGATTTTGAGCTGGGCGTGCAGCTGAGATCCGCCCGTGGCGGAGGAGCTCAGTTGTGATGGCGGCAGGTACCCACCGTGGTAGGAGAGACCTTCTAGGGAAAGACTAGGTGACCCGTGAGCAGTCTGGCAACTTTCCTTCCCCGTGGGGTTTTTTTTGCGACTGGGACTCCCAGCCTTAGGCCCCCTTGTGCCCACCAATCAGCCTGGGAAATTGATTGTGACTAGCAGGCTTGTGGCACCAGCCCGGAGACCCAAAACCCGCGTTGCTGGGTTCTCTTCCGGGTTCTGGCTGGGCAGCTGAGAGTGGACCCGACCGATTCCCACGCCGTGGGAGCCTCCCCTCACCTGGGAAACACGATCGACTGCTGTTGTTTTAGGGCCCAGAGTTCAGTATCCTGGTCGCTTCCCGGTGCCGCCATCTTGGCCACCCCTCGTGTTTTTACTATCATGTGATGTGATGTGTTTCTTTTCTGGTCAGTCTACTTGGTGTTTTGTAGGCCTCTTGTATATTTATGGACATCTCTTTCTTTAAGTTGGGAAAATTTTCTTCTGTGATTTTCTTGAAAATATTTTCTGGACCTTGGAGCCTGGAGTCTTCTTTTTCATCAATTCCTATTATTCTTAGATTTATTTTGTATTTTCATGGCATCCTTGATTTCTTGGATATTTTGTGTTTGGGACTTTTCTGATTTTATTTTTTCTTTGAGAGAAGTATAAATTTCTGCGAGTGTGTCTTCAGCTCCAGAGATTTTCTCTTCCATCTCTTGTATTCTATTGGTGATGCTTACCTTTGTGGTTCCTGATCTTTTCTCCAAGTTCTCCAGTTCAAGGGTTTTCTCAGTTTGTGTTTTCTTTATTGATTCTAATTCTGTTTTCATGCCTTGCACCATTTCCTTCATCTGTTTGAATGTAGATTCCTGTGTCTCTACGATGGTCTCTATTTTTTTTTCATTTCCTCTCAATATGCTACTAATTTTATCTCTACTTGTGCCTCTATTTGTTTGGCTTTGTTTGCCTGTGTTTCTTTAAGAATTTTATCTATTTCCTCTTTCTTTACCTCCAATTGACTGGCCAAATCTTTGACAGATTTGTTCATTTCCTCTTTAACTGTCTGAATTTGCATGGGTATTGCTCTGAGAGAATTGTTTGTTTCCTCTTTATGAGCCTCAAATAATTGGGTAAGCATATCTTTAAAGTCACTTTCCCGTGCTTCCAATGAATTGGAGTATCCATCAATTGCTGGTGAAGTCATGATGCTCTGATTTATGTTGGATGTGTTCTTTCACCTATCCCTGGCTATTGGCTTATCTGAAACCTTTTCTGTTTGTTTTGGGATTCTGCAGTTCAGACTGGTACTGTCTCTCTCTGTCGTCTGGAGAGTTCTTCAGGAAGCTGAGAGAGGTCCTGTGTCCTTAGCGTGTGTGTTGGTGCACTATCTGTACCTGTGGAAGAAAAGTACATAGGCGCAAAAGGGGCAAATGCAGGTGCACATGTATGTTTGTGTGTGTGTGTGTGTGTGTGTGTGTGTGTGTGTGTGTAAGTGTGTGTGGCAGTGTGTCTCGAGGGACAGAGTGATAGATAATGTTGAACCGTTGAGTGTGTGGGAGGGGCTCTGCACTGTATATGTAACAGGTGCTAGTGATGGTCACGGTGCAATTTCTGGCATTAACTGCCATAACTCCTCAATTGGACCCACAGAGCAGGGGCTTCAATGACCCAAGGGACCCTCTATTTCCCAAAGTGCGTATGTGGGGGGCAGGGGTCTGATGCCTGCCTTCTGTTATAGAAGGACCCTGGATCTGGGGCTCTGCAGATACTCAAGGGCACACTCACTCTCAAGCAGGTCACATTGGCAGGGATTGGGGTATCCATCTGGGCTCTCTGCTCTCATTTGGCCCTACTTGTTCTTATGCAAGAGGATTGATGTGCTCCGTCAGCTCAGTGCTGCTGCCTCTGCCAGGTTAGGAAGTCTCACAGCAGCTGGAGACTGGATGCCAGTCCAGATGTCTTCTGGGAAGTCTTGGGGGCTCTCCACTGTGCTCTCCAAGCCTGGGAGGCCCAGCTCCTGGTGTGCTTAGCTTGTATGGTTGGTCTGCTTGGCTTTGGTGGGTATATAGCATATTATCTGTCACTGAGGGTTTGGGCGGGCCGTACAGTCAGTGGCTGAGCGACCCTATGGGGCCAGTATGGTGGCTAGCAGACCCGGGACCCTGAGATGATTGTGCCTTGGGTTTGGACTTGCAGTGCAGGGGCCTCAATGTCCCAAGTGACCCTGTGTTTCCCACAGTGGGTATGTGGGTGGGAGAGGTCCGATGCCTGGTTTCTGTTTTAGAAGAAGCATGGATCTGGGGCTCTGCAGACACTCATGGGCGTACTCACTCTCAAGCAGGTCACATAGGCAGGGATCAAGGTATCCAGACTCTCTGCTCTCTGGTTTGGCCCTGGTTGGTCTTATGCTGGAGGACTGATGTGCCCGCCAGCTCAGTGCTCCTGCTACCACCAGGTTAGGAAGTCCTGCTGTAGCTGGAGACCGTGTTGCCAGTCCAACTGCTTTCTGGAAAGTCCTGGGGGGGCTCTCCACTGTGCTCTCCAAGCTTGGGAGGCCCAGCGCCTTGTTTGCCTAGCTTGTTTGGTGTTTCTGCCTGGCTTTGGTGGGTATACAGTGTATTATCTGTCACTGAGGGATTGGGCAGACTGTACATTCAGTGGCTGAGTGACCCTGCAGAGCCAGTATGGCAGCTAGCAGAACTGAGACCCTGAGAGGGTGGTGCCGAGGGTCTGGGACTCTGAGACCAGTACCATTGGCAGTTGCTGCTAAGGGACTAAGAGCTCTACCTCAACCGCTGCAGATCACAGGTAGTTAGGTCTGAGCTGAGAATCTCGGTGAGTCCACTGTGCCGAGGAGGAGGGAGGTCCGAGAAAGGGGAGTGCTGGGAGATCAAAGGATTGTTTCCCTCCTTCCCCAAACAAGTCCCTGGGTGACCCGAGACCAAAGTTCTCACCTCATAAGATGTTCCCTATCATTTAGAAAGCCTCACCGTTGTTTTCCTGGCTTCAGAGGTCCTTCCACTCACCAACTCAGGCGTTCAGCTCTTCCACAGCTCAGAAACTGTGCGTGCTAGTCGCCATCTTGGCTCACAGAATTCTTAATTGATTTCACTTATCAAAGCTGACTCAAGATCAGGTAAATAAACAAAATAGTCTTATATACCTTAAGGAACTAGAAGCAATCTTCAAAAGTCTCCTGTCCAAATAAAGACCAGGGCAAGATGGTTTCAGCACAGAATTCTAACAGATTTCAAAGAAGAGCTAACACCAATATCTTCAAACTATTCCACAAAATAGAAACAAAAGGAACATTACCAAAATCATTCTATGAACCCACAATCACCTTGATATCTAAACAACACAAACACCCAACAAAGAAAGAGAATTCTAGGATAATCTCCTTTATGAACATTGATGCAAAAATACTCAACAAAATACTCCCAAACAAAATGCAAGAACACATCAAAGATATATAGCCACTATGACCAACTAGGCTTCATTTCGGATATGCAACGATGGCTTAATATATGGAAATTCATCAATGTAATTCACCATACAAACAAACTGAAAGAAAAAAAAAAACAAACATGATCATCTCCTTAGATGCTTAAAAATCATTTGACAAAATCTAATACAGATACATGTTTAACTTCTTGGAGAGATTAGGTATACAAGACACACACATAAACATAGTAAAGGTAACATACAGCAAGCCTGTAGAAAACATCAAACTTAACACAGAGAATATTAAATCAAATCCAGTCAACCCAGGGAGAAGGCAAGGCTGCCCGCTCTCTCCATATCTATTCGACATAGTACTTGAAGTCCGATATGACAATTACAGGAGATCAGGGGGAGTCAAATCAGAAAAAAAGTCAAAGCATCACTATTTGCAGATGATATGATAGCATACATGAGTGACTCCAAAAATTCTACCAGAGAACTCCTATAGCTAATAAACACCTTAAGCAAATTGGCTAGGTATAAAATTAACTCAAAAAAATCAGTATCATTCCTCTATACAAAAGACAAATGGGCTGAGAAAGAAATTAGGGAAACAACACCCTTCACAATAGCCACATAAAATTAGAAGTATCTTGTGTGACTCTAACCAAGCAAGTAAAAGACCTGTATGAAAAACAAACAAAACAAAACAAAAACACTTCAATTCTCTGAAGAAAAAAGTTGAAAAAGTTATCAGAAGATGAAAAAAATCTCCCATGCTCATGGGTGGGTAGGATTAACATAGTAAAAACAGAGGGCTTTCCCAAAGCAATCTACAGGTTCAATGTGATTCCCATCAAATTACCAACACAATACTTTATAGACATTGAAAGAAAAATTCTCAAATTCATATGGAAAAATGAAAAACCCAGAATAGCTAAAACAACCTTGTACAAGAAAAGATCTTCTGGAAGAATCTACATCCCTGACTTCAAACTATACTACAGAGAAATAGTAATAAAAGCAGCATGGTACTGGCATACAAACACACTGTTGGAACAAAGGAATGGAATCTAAGACTCAGAAATAAATCCCACACACCTATGGTCAACTAATTTTGACAAAAATGCCAAAACCATACAATGGAAAAAAGATAACATCTTCAACAAATGGTGCTGGTCCAACTGGATGTCTACTTGTAGAAAAAATGAAAATAGATCCATACTTATCACCCTGCACAAAACTGAAGTGTAAGTGGGTCAAAGACCTCAACATAAAACGAGACACACTAAATATGTTCAAAGAAAAAGTGGGTAAGAACCTTGATTTTATTAGCACAGGACACAATTTCCTGAACAGAACACCAAGAGCACAGGCTCTAAGATCAACAATTAATAAAAGAGACCTCATGAAACTGAAAAGCTTCTGTAAAGCAAAGAACACTATCAACAGAACAAAATGACAGCTTACAGACTGGAAAAAAAGATTTTCACTAACCCTACATCTGATAGAAGGCAATATCCAGACATATAAAGAACTCAGGAAATTAGACACAAATAAACCAAATAATACAATTAAAAATGGAGTACTGAGCTAATTAGAGAATTCTCAACAGAGAAATATCAAATGGCAGAGAAACACTTAAAGAAATGCTCAACATCCTTATTCATCAGGAAATGCAAATCAAAACAACTGTGAGATTCCATTTAACATCCATCAGATTGACTAAGATCAAAAACTCAAGTAACAACACATGCTGGCTAGGATGTGGAGAAAGAGAAAACTTCCTCCATTTCTGGTGGGAGGAAAAACTGGTAAAACCACTTCAGAAATCAATCTGGCACATTCTCAAAAATTTTGAAATAGCGCTACGTCAAGATCCAGCTACTCAAGATGATCTTTTCTAGTTTCCACCATTTCCCTGCACATTTCATGATTTCTTTGTTTTTAATTGCTGAGTAGTATTCCATTGTGTAAATGTACCACACTTTCTGTATCCATTCCTCTGCTGAGGGACATCTAGGTTGTTTCTAGATTGTGAGTATAACAAATAAACCTGCCATGAACATAGTTGAGCAAATGTCCTTACTGAATGGTAGGGCATCTTTTGGGTATATGCCTAGGAGTGGTATAGCTGATCTTGAGGTTACACTATTCCTAATTTTCTGAGAAAGTGCCAGATTGATTTCCAAAGCGGTTGTACAAGAAGACATTCCCACCAGCAATGGAAGAGGGTTCCCCTTTCTCCACCTCCTCTCCAGCATGCTTCATCTCTTGAGTTTTTTTATCTTAGCTATTCTGATGGGTGTGAGGTGAAATCTCAGGTTGTTTTTATCTACATTTTCTGAATGGCTAAGGTTGTGGAACATTTCTTTAAGAGTTCCTCTGCCATTCAATATTCCTTTGTTGAGAATTCTCTGTTTAGTTCTGTACCCCATTTTTAATTGGATTACTCGATTTGTTGGTGTTTAACTTTTTGAGTTCATTATATATTCTGGATATTAGCCCTCTGTCAGATATAGGGTTGGTGAAGATCCTTTCTCAGTCTGTAGGCGGTCATTTTGTTCTGACAACAGTGTCTTTTGCTTTGCAGAAGCTTTCCAGTTTCATGATGTCCCATTTAATCTTAGAGACTGTGCAGTTGGTGTTCTATTCAGGAAGTTGTTTCCTATGCCAATGAGGTCAAGGCACTTCCCCACGTTTTCTTCTAATAGATTTAGTGTGTGTGGTTTTATGTTGAGGTCTTTGATATTCCTGGTCTTTACTTTTGTGCAAGGTGATGAAAAACACGCCACAGAAGAAGAAGATGCAGTCACCCTTGATGAGACCTGATAGGCAAGGGTCAGATAGAGTGGAGGTCCTCCTCTGTCAGTAGACTAGGGAAAGGGCATGGGGGAAAAAGAGAGTGGGTGGGTGGGCTGGGAAGAGACGAGGTAGGGGACTACAATAGGGATACAAATTGAATAAATTGTGATAAATAAATAAATAAGTTAATTAATTCAATTTTTAAAAAGATCCAGCTATACCACTCCTAAAGACGTTCCACCATTCAACAAGGACATTTACTCAATTTTGTTCATAGCAGCTTTATTTATAATAGCCAGAATCTGGAAACCACCTAGATGTCCCTCAGTGGAAGAATGTATACAGAAATTGTGGCACATTTACACAATGGATTACTATACTATTAAAAGCAAAAAAATCATGAAATTTGCAGGCAAATGGACAGAACTAGAAAAGGCTATCCTGAGTGAGGTAACCCAGAAACAGAAAGAGTCACATGGTATAAACTCACTTATAAGTGGATATAAGCTGTATAATATTTAAGATAAACATACTAAAATCTGTAGTCCTAAATTACCTAAACACTAAGGAGGACCATAGGGAGGATGCATAAATCTCATTCAGAATTGCAAACAGGATAGACACAGGAAGTGTTGGCGTGGAAGAAAGAGGATGGGAGCCTACTATACAGAGTCCTGTGAAAGGCCCCACCCAACAGGCGATCAAAGCAGATGATGAGACTCACAGCCAACCTTTGGGAAAACACAGGGAAGTTTTACAGAAGAAGGGGTGGGGATTAGAAGGACACCGAAAGAACAGGAGCCCCCCAAGGAGACCAACAAACCTTAAAAATCTGACCCCACGGGATCCTGCAGAGACTGAAGCACTAACCAAGAACTACGTATGGAGAGTATCTAGATCCCCTGTTCAGATGTAGCCGATTGGAGCTCAGTCTCTATGTGGGTTCCCAAGGGAGAACTGGCTGCCTCTGTCATGAACTCCGTTGCTTGCTCTTTGATCACTTCCTCCTGGTGATGAGGCCTGAAAGAGGATCCAGGAAGTCCTGATGAGACTTGTTAAGCAATGGGCAGATGACAGAGAAGGAACCCGACCCCCTTTATTTTTATGAAGAGTAGGGAATAGGAGGGAAGAGGGAGGAAATGTGGGACTGGAAGGAGTTGAGATTGGGGGCTACAATCGATATATATAATGAATTACTTGTAAAAAAATAATAAAATAATAATTAAAGAATTTGAAAAGCTCAAAATTCTACTTATGCTTCAAAACAAATTCTAATCCTGTATTTTGGTATTGCTGTTGTTGTTGTTGTTTTGTATTGTTTTGTTTATATTTACTGTTTTTTTTTCCAGGGATTTTTTCAGGCTATTTTGCCTCAAATACAGCTGTCCTCCTTAGAACTTCTCTGGAACTTATTGACTTTACTTATTAATTTTAATTGTGATGCAAACAACCACATTATTTTGCAGCAAGTAGAGCTTGAACTTTCCTGGCTTTCTATACTTTTGTACTATTTACACTGTTACATGTTTACATTTCTACTTCTACATAGTAGGCTTTTTGAGCTAAAAATGTCTCATTCATCTGATTGCTTCTCTTAAGAGTTACTAGAGCAGGACATAATGGCACATGCTTTTATTCCCAGTACTCAGAGAGGCAGAGGAAGGATGATTGCTGTGACTTCAGTGCCAGCGTGGTCTACAAAGTGAGTACAGGACAGTCAACGCCACACAGAGAAACCTTGTCTTGAAAAAAAAAAGAGTTACTGAATGTGCATTACAAACTCTTTGTTATGATTTAACTGATTGAAAAAATAGGAAATTAAGAAATATGATGTTTAGCAAAAGAAAAGACTTTTTTATTGTTCTAATGGCACTGAATTAATCAACTACACTAAAGTATTCAACATAAAGGTATGGCCTTTGGGTATATACTTGATTACTTTATTAAATATGTTTTCATTATAGCTACCAGTATTAATTATTACTACATTCAATTTTAATTTAAAAGTTAGTTTCCCCTGGCAGTTACCCTGAAGCAAATCAAGCAATCTAATTGATTCTAAACTCTATTTTAATAATCCTCATGTTCTTCTAGTCTTCAGATCACAGAAATACTTTAGATGTTCTACAATGTAAATTAACTTTTCTCTATGTGCATTATTTCAGGTATTTTAAAATTGGTCAAGGCACCTTTCTTTTGTTAGATAAATTTATTACAATATTATTATTTACAATATATTCATTTTGTATCCCAGCCCCCTCTCTCATCTCATCCCAGTCACACCCTTCCTCTTCTTTCACCTCTATGTTCCTCCAGTAGTCCACTGTTAGAGGAGGGCCTCTTTGCTTACTATCTGACCCTAGCCTATCATGTCTCATAAGGACTGGTTGCATCCTTTTTCTCTATGGCCTAGTAAGACCACCTTGCCAGAGGGAGGTAATCAAAGAGTAATCAATCCAGTTCATGCCAGAAACTGCCACTGTCTCCTTACTAGGGAATGCCCCATGGAGACTGAGCTGCCATGGGCTACATCTGAGAAAGGGGTATAATTCCTCTTAATGCATGGTCTTTGGTTGATTCATCAGTCTCTTCAGGCCACACTGGGCCCAGTGTTTTTGGCTTTCCTTGTGGAGCTCCTATCTCCTCCAGATCTATCTATCTCTCTCTTCTTCCATAAGATTCCATGAACTGTGCCAAAGTTTGGGTATGAGTCTCACCATCTCTTCTATACACTGCTGGGTAGAGTCTTTCAGAGTCCCTCTGTGGTAGGCTCTTGTCCTATTCCCTCTTTTCTCCCTCTTCCAAAGTCTATCCTGTTTGCCCTTCATAGTGAGGATTACGCATCATCCCTAGGGTCCTCCTTAGTGCTTAGATTCTTTAGGACTATAGATTATAGTATGTTTATCCTACATTATATGCTAATATCCACTTATAAGTGATTATATACCATGCGTGTCTTGCTGCTTCCGGGTTATCTCAGTCAGGATGATGTTTTCTAGTTCCATCCGTTTGCCTGCAAATTTCATGATTTCCTTGCTTTAAACATCTGAGTAGTATTACATTGTGTAAATATGCCACAAATGTGTACTTGTTGAATGGTGGTGCATCTTTATGGTATATGCCCAGGAGTGGTGTAACTGGATCATTTTTAGAAATTATGTATTTTTTATTAATTACAGTTTATTCACTTTGTATTCCAACTGTAGGCCCCTCCCTCATTCTCTCCCAATCCCACCCTCCGTCCCTCTTCTACACCCATGCCCCTTCCACAGTCCACTGATAAGGGAGGTCCTCCTCCCTTTCCATTTGATCCTAGTCTATCAGGTCTCATCAGGAGTGGCTGCATTGTCTTCTTCTGTGGCCTGGTAAGGTTACCCCCTCCCTCAGGGGGAGGTAATCAAAGAGCAGGCCACCGAGTTCATGTCAGAGACAGTCTCTCTTCTCATTACTAGGGAACTGACTAAGATAGCACTACTACTTTTCTGAGAAGTGCCAGACTGATTTTGAAAGTGGTTGTACAGTTTACATTCCCACAAGCAATGGAGTACAATTCCCCTTTCTCTGCACCCTCTTCAGCATGTACTGTCACTTGAGTTTTCTATCTTAACCATTCTGCAGTGTGTAAGGTGGAATCTCAGAGTCATTTTTATTTGCATTTCCTTGATGACTAAGAACTTTGAGCATTTCTTTGTTTCTCTGCCATTTGATATTCCTCTACAGAGAATTCTCTGTTTAGCTCTGTAACCCATTTTTTAATTGGGTTACTTGATTTGTTGCTGTTTAACTTCTTAAGTTCTTCATGCATTCTGGATATTAGCCCTCTGTCTGATATAGGGTTGGTGAAGATATTTCCCCAGTCTGCAGGTTGTCATTTTGTTCTGGGGACAGTGTCCTTTGCTTTACAGAAGCTTTTCAGTTTCATGAGGTCCGATTTACTGATTGTTGATCTTGGGGCCTGTGCTGTTGGTACTCTGTTCTGGAAGTTGTCTCCTGTGCCAATGAGTTTGAGGCTCTTCCCCACTTTTCCTTCTAACAGATATAGTGTGTCTGGTTTTTTGTTGAGGTCTTTGAGCCACTTGGACTTTAGTTTTGTGAAGAGTGATAAATATGGATCTATTTACAGTTTTCTACATGTTGTTTTTATTACTGTTGCTCTGTAGTACGCGTTAATAAAACTTCTTTTACAAATGCAGGAGTCCTTATGCTTGTACTTAGATTTTCAGGATTGTGGTGTCCTTCTGGTGAATTTTCTCTTTGATGAGAAAGAAGTTTCCCTTCCCATCTCTTTTGATTAATTTTTGCTGAAAGTCTATTTTATTAGATATTAAGATGGCTACTCCAGCTTGCTTCTTGGGTCAGTTTGCTTGGACAACATTTTTTCTGCCCTTACTATGAAGTAGTGTCTATCTTTGTTGCAGAGGTATGTTTCTTGAATACAGCAGACTGTTGGGTTCTCTTTTAGAAACCATTCTCTCAGTCTGTGGAGAGTTGATTCCATTGATGTTGATAGATATTAGTGACCAATGATTGTTAGTTCCATTTATTGTGGAGTAGGTGGTGATTGTGTGTTTGTATGCTTGTTTTCTTTTACCTGTTTGTTGTGAATGTATCTTTATTTTGTGTTTTCTTGAATATAGTTGATCTTCTTGGGTTGGAGTTTTCCTCCTAGTAACTTCTGTGGTGCTGGGTTGCTGTATATATATATTATTTAAATTTAGTTATGTCATGGAATATTTTCTTTTCTCCATACATGTTGATTTAAAGTTTTGTTAGGTATAGTTGTCTGGGTTGGCATCTGTGGTCTTTTACCTTCTGCAGGATATCTGCCCATGCCCTTCTTGCTTTCATAGTGTCTTTTGAGAAGTCTTGTATGATTCTGATTGGTCTGCCTTTATATGTTACTTGGCCTTTTTCCTTTGCTGCTTTTAATGTTTTGTTGTTGTTGTTCTGGAGATTTAGGGTTTTGACTACTATGTGGCAGGAGAAATTTGTTTTCTGGTGTTGTCTATTTGGTGTTCTGTAGGCCTCTTGTATGTTTAAGGGCATCTTTTCCTTAAGGCTGGGGAAGTTTTCTGATTTTCTCGGGAATATTTTCAGGGCCTTGGGGCTTGGAATCTTCTTTTTTGTTTATTCTTATTATTCTTACATTTTGCTTTTCATAGTGTCCTTGTTTTATTGGATGTTTTGTTTCAGGAAATTTTCTGTTTTTGTGTTTTATTTGAGAGGTGTATAGATTTCTGTAATTGCATCTTCAGTGCCTGAAATTCTGTCCTCCATCTCTTGTATTCTGTTGGTGATACTTACTTTTGTGGTTCCTGATAACTTCTGTAAGTTCTCCCATTTGAGGGTTTTCTCTGTTTTTGTTTTCTTCATTTGTTCTAATCATGTTTTCATGTCTTGCACCATTTCCTTCTTCTGTTTGAATGTTGATTCCTGTCTGTCCTAGATGGTATTAATTTTTTTTTCTTTTGCTCGTTTCCTTTTTATGTGCCTCCAATACATGCATAAGTATAGGTTTAAAATCATTTTCGTGTGTTTCAGTTGCATTAGAATAACAATTGATTTTTGGAGGTTCTGATGAAGCCATGATGTCCTGTTTGTTGTTATCTGTATTCTTAAGTCGGCTGGCATCTAGCCATCTGGTTGGCTGTAGCATTGACTGATTGTTCCTGGAGCCTGTAGTACATACTATCTCTACCAGTCTTTGGCGTCTGAAGTACTCTCTGCTGGATTCACTGTCTCTGCTCTCTCACTACTTGTGACCCAAGTATGCCAGGTTGCTGAGGCACAGGTGGGAAGAACTCTGAGCCTAGAGCTGCTCCAGTGCCCCACAGGCTTCCTTAATATAGTGGACAATAGGATTTGGGTCCCTAGCCAGACTGAGTTCAGCAGGGTTCACTGGATGTTCTGGGCTCTTTGTTTCTGACTCAGGTGGACTAGGCTACTGTGGAACAGGCAAAAAGATCTCCAAGCCTGCCCCACCGGCCTCCTTGGGGAAGAGGACAATGGAATTTGGTTCCCTTACCTAGCTCAGCTCTGCTGTCTTCTCTGTCTATGCTGGGCTCATGGTTTCTGGCCCAGGTGAGCCACACAGCTGGGGCACAGGCGAAAAGACCTCTGAGCCTAGAGCTTCCCCAGTGGCCCACTGTCTTCCTCGAGATAGCAGAAAGTGGGACTTGGGTCCCTTACCTAGCTCAGCTCCACTGTATTCAGTGTCTGTGATGTGCTGGCTGATTCTAACCTGGGTGAGCCAGGCACCCGAGGAACAGGCAGAATGTAGCCTTGCTACCCTCACAGTATGGGAAGGTATCCTCTCCACAGAAATGTATGAGTGGAATTACACTAGCTGCTTTGACAGGAAAGTGTCCACAGGAGGGTGAGAATAGGCTCCAGGGTTTGGAAACAGATGCCTCTTGTATCCCAAAATTGTCTACTTAACAGTGAGAATGAGAGTCTGGGTTTAGAGCCTCATCAGTACAGGATGGTATTCATGCCACAGGCAGTGTGAGTGAGCACCCAAGGAACAAGTTGCCAACCCCAGATCCCAGGAAGATATCCAAAGAAAGTGAGCTTGGGCTTGGGAGTGTGGCCTAAGGCTGAGGGGTGGGAGCCATGTACTGCTGGTACCAGGAAGGTATCTACAGATAGTGGGAGGGTTTGGGAGGAAGCTTGGGCTGTGGCAGTGCTGGGTGGGAGCCCAGGAATTTTTCCTGTTGTTAGAGGGGTGGCCTGAAGATGGACCTTCAGGTATCCCCTTGTATTCTCCTTTAACTTGAGAAACACAGACGTTTGGGTTTTGGGGTCCACAGTACACCCTGCCGGTTACCCTGCTCTCACTGCTGAGCTGTTGTTCAGATACCTTGCATGGACAGCGCCACCATCTTGGATCCCCTAAATGAAAATTTTAGACAAAAACTTTGAGCTGTTAAAAAAAATCCCCTTTCCACAGTCATCTTCACTTGTGTAACAAATAATAGTAAAGACAAAATAGAATTTAATAAACCTTAATATTCACCACTAAAGAAGAAGCCATAGCTATTAATATTGTATACCATATTAAGATTTGTTTTATGAGTATATTCACTATTTTATATGTAAGTTATTTTATTTCTCATGTTTGCCCTATAAAGTTGGTTACTTTTAGTTCCATTTCACATTTCTTTAAGTGCTTCTCTGCCATTCGATATTCCTCTGCAGAGAATTCTCTCTTTAGCTCTGTTCCCCATTTTTTAAGTGGATTACTTGGTTTGTTGCTTTTCAGCTTGTTTAGTTCTTTATATATATTGGATATGAGTCCTCTGTCAGATAGAGGGTTGGTGATGATTCTTTCCCAATCTGTAGGCAGTCGCTTTGTTTTGATGACGGTGTCCTTTGCTTTACAGAAGCTTTTCAATTTCATGAGGTCCCATTTATTGATTGTTGCTCTTAGAGCCTGTGCTGTTGGTGTTCTGTTCAGGAAGTTTTCTCCTGTACCAATGAGTTCTAGGGTATTCCCCACTTTTTTTTCTAGCCGATTTAATGTGTCTGGTTTTATGTTGAGGTCTTTGATCCACTTGGACTTCAGTTTTGTGCAGGGTGATAAGTATGGATCTATTTTCATTTTTCTACATGTAGACATCCAGTTGGACCAGCACCATTTGTTGAAGATGCTATCTTTTTTCCAAAGAAAATCTGAACTCAGGACTAGAAAGCTATACATCTGTACAGTTAGGATTCAAATATGTCTTAACTAAAGATTTAAAAACCATAACTATATAAGTCATCCTAAAATGAATCACACTGAGAAAATAGTCATTTGGCCTTACTAATGGATCTTTTGGGTATTGCAGAAGCAAAAGCTATCTTGTTCAGCAAATCAAAGAGAGGAAGCTAGAGGAAAAAAAAAAGGCTGAATGTTGGTTGAAAGATTGACAGAAAGTACAGACTCAGATATAGGAGACAAGATAAACTATTCTAAAAACCAGAAATTTGACAATACAAAGCAATAGAAGTCGAGGAAAATAAAATTGGTTACCTTAGGGCTGAATTGAATAAATGCACGTAATAATACTTGCATAACAAAGATATGGGGTCCAATTTGCCATAAAAATCTGAAACCTGGTCAGATAACTGGCTTAAGATAATTTTGTCAGCACATATTAAAATCTGAAACTTTTAGAGTTCAAAGCCAAAAGCTACACAATTTCAATTCAGGAAGTCAGGACTTTATATCAAATCATTAAATAAGAGATTCACGTATAAAAATGGATACAGGGTCCAGTTAACAAAATTTGGAAACAATTGCACCAAATAAATAAACATGGGATTTAGTCCATGACAAATCTTTATAGGTCTATTCTATATTTATCCAGGATTGCTCTTAGGGCCTGGAGACAGGATTTTGTGGCCCAACTGAGTCTTAATTTTATAAGCACAGAGACACTAAGCCTAAAAATTAACTAAACAGTCATACTGTAGTTTTTTCAAATACACTCAATCATTGTGTTGTGCCATAGTTCAAACTGAAAAGCTAAATTTTAGTTGAAAGATACACAATTATTAGTGAAAACTGAAGAACAAATGTCCTGACAATTCATTAAATTCTGTGTGAAGAGAATGAAAGGACTCTTTTAGCTGATAATCATAATGCTAATCAAATATAAAATATGTTGGGAATTCAGGCTGAAGAATCAAAAGACAGCTGAACTTAGAACTCAGAATAGACAGCTATAAGATTGGAGAGGAGAATTATAGCATGCCAGTTAAAGTGAGACTAGGTTTCTGAAACCAAACCTTAGAGGCAATTTATGATCACAAACTCACTAAAGTTAGTTTTTCAAGACTAAAAGTATGCAGAAAATATATTCACAGGCTCTTGAAAATTTGGTTGATTAAGCAGGAATTGATACTAAGAAAGTCAATTTTACTCCTTGAGGATCTAGGTATAACAGATACTATTACAAAAAAATGAAGATCTTGTATCTGACAAATTAAATTACTTTTCTTCTAAGGTCAATGAGAGTTTGCGTGACTCTCAGAAGATGAAATAAGTTCTTTCCAATTTCTTTAAGGAGAGAAACAAAATAATTTATAAATGAAATTGGAAGGAGATCAAGAGTCCACAGTTTCAATTTAATCTTTTCTATAAAGCTGTGACTTTGTATAAGATATAAAACCTCCATTTCCTGCTATAAAATAAGGATAATATTAAATTTCTCATTCATAATGCTAAAACATATCGTGTGTCCAGTTGATTGTTAAATATAAGACTGAAGGAAACAAAAATCAACAGAATTTTTTATAATTTGTAAATTGTGTTATGGGCACTGGAGGAAAGTATCATACTATTGGCTACACTATTGAGCTGTTGTCTGTGATAAAGGTTTAAACAACATAAAATTATGTATACATTTCTGAATACATACACATATGTACACATATATGCACATATGTATATACACACTTAACACATACATAAATAAGTACATCATAAGCATCAAAGAGGAATTAACTTTTAATAAGGCAAGAATTCCCTATTAGACACTAGAAGCTAACGAATAAGAAGCTCAGTCCCAGGAATGGGTTCTTTTGGAATTACTAGAGAGTGAGTTTTCATAGACCAGCAAGCTTTCAGGTTATTGCCATGGCTCTTTTCTATCCTCTAGAACTTGATGGTAAGCACCTATTACTAACGACAACACAACTTGAGTCGTAAATGTGGAAAAATCAAACTAGTTCTGATAAGGAAGTTTTATCATCTCTACTGACTAGCTTTAAGGCCCACTCCACAAGATGTGGACCACACCTCATATGTGGACCACATCTCAGGGCAAGACTTCATGGATAGTCAGATTATAGATCTTACAATGATTCTTCCAAAAAGACATATTAGTAAACCAACTTCCATATCTCCTATCATTTACCTATAATTAAGCATCTCTCAACCTTTAAAGAAAGCTTCTGTTTGCAGTAGATAATGATCAGCACCGAGATTTAAAACTGGACAAGGTACAAAGAATAAGACTTAAGAATATCCAGCCCTAAATGGAACATATATACTGCATTCCCTTTGTAAAAGTTCAGGGATTATTGCAGAAGAGAGTACAGAAAGAGTATAAAAAACAGAGCTATTTGATGACTATAAGAAAAAATGAGTTTTCTTGAAATAGCAGGGCAGTTGCACATCTGAACTCACAGTGGATGTGACATCATGCATAAGACTGGTTCAAATCTAAACCAGACCAAGTCTCAGCATAGAAAAGGAGGACTGAGTATGAAGTCTGCTTTCCCCCACACGTTGCTGAGAGAGGGTTAGTGCTCCCTACAAGAATAGTCATTAATAAACTGATCATATTCCAGTGGAAGGCCACACATCCAAGACTATTTGGGTGGCAGAATTTGGCCATGAAAAGGATAAAGGTAACACAAAGTTAGGTGGAAAGAAAGGGCACTGGATTCTGGAAAAGCTATGGAGGGAAGGCTTATATAATAAAAAAAAATACATTGTAAGAAATTTGCAAAGAGCTAACTTTATTTTGTGTGTGTTTCTTTTCATTTTGTGAGTCAAAGCTTTTTTATTATTATTATTTTATTATTATTCTCATTAGTTACATTTTGTTAATTCTGTATCCCAGCTGTATCACTCATTCCCTCCCCAATCCCACCCTCCCTCCTTCATCTCCTCCCTGCCCCTTTCCAAGTCCACTGATAGGGGAGGACCTCCTCCCCTTTCATATGACTCCATTTTGTCATGTATTTTCAGGACTGGCTGCAAAGTCCTCCTCTGTGGCCTAACAGTACTGCTCCTCCCTTGGGAGGTGGGGAGGTCAAAGAGCTAGTCATTGAGTTCCTGTTAGAAATAGTCCTTGTTCCCCTTACTATGGGAAACCAATTGATTACTGAGCTATCTTTTTAAAAGAAAAAGAAATAAGACTTTTTTTTTGTAGCAAACAATACACTCATGAGATAGAAGTTCCAGGTGAGATAACTCAGGGGACAATAACCAAGAATTTAAACAGTAACAAACTTTAGCTTTTTTGGGTAAAAAAAAATATTCCTATCAAAAAACACTTAAGGAGTCCAAGATGGCAGCAACCAGCATGTACTTTCTCTGAGGGCATAGAATCCGAAATTTCAAAATTGGTGAGTGGAGAGCAGCTGAAGCCAGAACTTCAAGATTGAGGCTCCCTGGGTAAAAGGGGACATCCTGTGAGCTGGGACAGTTTGGATCCAGGTAACCCATGGATGTCTCCTGGGACTGAGAGTGGTGAAATATTCAACTACCCTTCACTTTTCCTTATCCCAAGCATGGACTTTCATGTTAGGCAGAGGCAGCCATCAGTGGCAACTCTCCAAAAGCACGGACCTCCCTGCTTGGCAGAGGTGGCAGTGTTTGCCCCAAGGATAACCCTCCATGCTCAGTGACTAGCACTGCAGAAAGCAAAGGAAATAGAGGTCTCCCAGGGGTGCAGCTTCAACAGAGCAGCTGCTAGCCCAAGAAGAAAAGATGAAAAGAAGATTCCAGGCTCAATGGCCCAGAAAATATTATCAAGAAAAATCATAGAAGAAAATTCTCACAACTTAAAGAAAGAGACACAAATAAACCTAAAAGAGGCCTACAGAACACCACATAGTTTAGACCAGAAAAGAAACTACTCACGTCATATCATAGTCAAAACACTAAATATACAAAACAAAGAAAAGATATTAAAAGCAGCAAGGGGGAGAGGGGGCGGAGCCAAGATGGCGACTAGCACACACAGTTTCCAAGCTGT
>NW_026585687.1:7640432-7684660 GCF_907164565.1 Psammomys obesus
AAGATACTAGAAGGAAAACTCCAATCCAACGAAAACGAATTCACCCACGAAAACAGGGCATACAGATAATATCCCAACAAAAATGAAAAGAAAACAAGCAATGAAACTAGGTAAGATCATCGACTCCATTACAAAAGGAACTAACATGCATTGGTCAATATTATCTATCAATATTAATGGACTCAACTCACCAATAAAAAGACACAGGCTAACAGAATGGTTACGGAAACAAGACCCAACATTCTGTTGCATCCAAGAAACACACCTATGCAACAAAGATAAACACCACCGCAGAGTAAAGGGCTGGAAAAATGTTTTTCAAGCAAATGGTTCCAGAAAACAAGCTGGAGTAGCCATCCTAATATCTAATAAAATAGACTTTCAACCCAAGTTAATCGAAAAAGATAAGGAGGGCCACTATATTCTCATCAAAGGAAAAATCCAACAAGAGGACATCACAATTTTGAATATCTATGCCCCAAATACAAGAGCACCTACATTCGTAAATGAAACAATATTAAAGCTTAAATCATACATTGATCCTAATACCTTAATAATGGGAGACTTCAACACCCCACTCTCATCAAGGGACAGATCAACCAGACAGACACCAAATAGGGAAATGAAAGCACTCACAGAATCCCTAAATCAAATGGACCTAATAGATGTCTACAGATCTTTTCACCCAAACTCAAAAGAGTACACCTTCTTTTCAGCACCACATGGAACCTTCTCCAAAATAGACCATATAGTTGGTCACAAAGCAAGCCTCAACAGATACAAAAGGATTGAAATAATCCCTTGTATACTATCTGACCACCATGGACTAAAGCTGGACATCAACAACAACAGAAACAACAAAAAGCCGACACGCACATGGAAACTGAACAACTTACTACTCAATGACAGCTGGGTCAAGGAAGAAATAAAGAAAGAAATTAAAGACTTTCTAGAATTCAATGAAAATGAAGGCACAACATACCCAAATTTATGGGACACATTGAAAGCAGTGCTCAGAGGAAAATTTATAGCACTAAGTGCCTACAAGAAGAAATCCGTAACGTCACATACAAACAACTTAATGGCCCAACTGAAAAACCTAGAAAAAAAAAGAAGCAGATACACCCAAGAGGAGCAGAAGGCTGGAAATAATCAAAGTAAGGGCAGAAATCAATCAATTAGAAACAAATAAAATTATCCAAAGAATCAATGAAACAAAAAGCTGGTCTTTGAGAAAATCAACAAGATAGACAAACCCTTAGCCAAACTAACTAAAAAGCAGAGAGAAACCATACAAATCAGCAAAATCAGAAAGGAAAATGGGGACATAACTACATACACTGAGGAAATCCAAATGATTATTAGGTCATACTACAAAAGCCTATATGGCACAAAATTTGAAAATCTAAATGAAATGGATAACTTTCTTGACAGATTCCATCTACCAAAATTAAGTCAAGATCAGGTAGAAAGACTGGATAGCCCTATATCTCCCAAGGAAATTGAAGCAGTCATTAACAGTCTCCCCTCCAAAAAAAGCCCTGGGCCAGATGGCTTCAGCGCAGAATTCTACAAGACCTTCAAAGAAGTACTAACACCAATTCTCCTCAAACTATTCCACAAAATAGAAATAGAAGGAACACTACCAAACTCATTCTATGAAGCCATAGTCACTTTGATACCTAAACCACACAAAGATGCAACAAAAAAAGAGAACTTCAGACCTATCTCTCTTATGAACATTGATGCAAAAATACTCAATAAAATACTTGCAAACCGAATCCAAGAACACATCAAAGATATCATCCACCATGACCACGTAGGCTTCATCCCAGGAATGCAAGGGTGGTTCAACATATGGAAATCCATCAATGTAATCCACCACATAAACAAAATGAAGGAGAAAAACCACATGATCATCTCCTTAGATGCTGAAAAAGCATTTGACAAAGTCCAACACCCATTTATGTTTAAAGTCTTGGAGAGATCAGGGATACAAGGCACATACCTAAACATAGTAAAGGCAATATACAGCAAGCCTATAGCCAACATCAAACTCAATGGAGAGAAACTTAAATCAATCCCACTGAAATCAGGGACAAGACAAGGCTGCCCACTCTCTCCATATCTCTTTAACATTGTACTTGAAGTCCTAGCCAGAGCAATAAGACAACTAAAGGAGATCAAGGGGATACAAATCGGAAAGGAAGAGGTCAAAGTGTCACTATTTGCAGATGATATGATAGTATACATGAGCGACCCCAAAGATTCAATCAGAGAATTTCTTCAGCTGATTAACACCTTCAGCAAAGTGGCAGGATACAAAATCAACTCAAAAAAATCAGAAGCCCTCTTGTATACCAAAGACAAAAAGGCTGAGAAAGAAATTAGGGAAACAACACCCTTCACAATAGCCACTAATAACATAAAGTACCTTGGTGTGACTCTAACCAAGCAAGTGAAAGACCTGTTTGAGAAAAACTTCAAGTCTTTGAAGAAAGAAATTGAAGAAGATCTCAGAAGATGGAAAGATCTCCCGTGCTCATGGATTGGTAGGATTAACATTGTGAAAATGGCCATCCTGCCAAAAGCAATCTACAGATTCAATGCAATTCTCATCAAAATACCAACTCAATTCTTTACAGACCTTGAAAAAAAGATTCTCAGCTTCATATGGAGAAACAAAACACCCAGAATCTCCAAAACGATACTGTACAACAACAGATCATCTGGAGGTATCTCCATTCCCGATCTCAAGCTGTACTACAGGGCAACAGTAATAAAAACTGCATGGTATTGGCATAGAAATAGAAAGGAGGATCAATGGAATCGCATAGAAGACCCAGAAATAAACCCACACACCTATGAATACTCAATATTTGACAAAGAAGCCAAATCCGTTCAATGGAAAAAAGACAGCATCTTCAACAAATGGTGCTGGACCAACTGGATGTCTACATGCAGAAAAATGAAAATAGATCCATATTTATCACCCTGCACAAAACTAAAGTCCAAGTGGATCAAGGACCTCAACATAAAACCAGATACTCTAAATCAGTTGGAAAAAAAAGTGGGGAACAGCCTAGAACTCATTGGCACAGGAGACAACTTCCTGAACAGAACACCAACAGCACAAGCTCTAAGAGCAACAATCAATAAATGGGACCTCATGAAACTGAAAAGCTTCTGTAAAGCAAAAGTCACTGTCATCAAAACAAATAGACAGCCTACAGATTGGGAAAGAATCTTCACCAACCCTTTATCTGACAGAGGGCTAATATCCAGTATATATAAAGAACTAAAGAAGCAGAAAAGCAACAAACCAAGTAATCCACTTAAAAAATGGGGAACAGAGCTATACAGAGAATTCTCGAAAGAGGAACATCGAATGGCAGAGAAACACTTAAAGAAATGCTCAACCTCATTAACCATTAGGGAAATGCAAATCAAAACGACCCTGAGATTTCACCTTACACCCATCAGAATGGCCAAGATGAAAAACTCAAGTGATAGCACATGCTGGAGAGGTTGTGGAGAAAAGGGAACCCTCCTCCATTGCTGGTGGGAATGTAAACTGGTTCAGCCACTTTGGAAGTCAATCTGGGGCTTTCTCAGACAACTAGGAGTAGTGCTACCTCAAGACCCAGCTATACCACTCCTAGGTATATACCCAAAATTTGCTCAAGTACACAACAAGGACATTTGTTCAACCATGTTCGTAGCAGCTTTATTTGTAATAGCCAGAACTTGGAAACAACCCAGATGTCCATCAACGGAGGAATGGATACAGAAATTGTGGTATTTTTACACAATGGAATACTACTCAGCAATCAAAAAGGAGGAAATCATGAAATTTGCAGGCAAGTGGTGGGATCTAGAAAAGATCATTCTGAGTGAAGTATCCCAGAAGGAGAAAGACAAACTTGGTATATACTCGCTTATATAGACCTACAAGATATGATAAATATAATGAAATCTACACACCTAAAGAAGATAATCAAGAAAGTGGACACAGGCGAAGGTGATTAATCCTCATTTAGAAAGACAAATGGGATGTGCATTGAACTTATGACAGGAGTCTACAACAAAAGGCATCTGAAAGACTCTACCTAGCAGTGTTTCAAAGCAGACACTAAGACTCATAACCAAACCCTCGGCAGAGTGCAGGGAATCATATGAAAGAAGGGAAGTTAGTATGATGTGGAAAGGATAGGAGTTCTACAAGGACCAAACATATCTGGGCACAGGGTCTTTTCTGAGACTGACACTCAACCAAGGACCATCTATGGATATAAGATAGAACTTCTGCTCTGATGTGGCCCATGGTAGCTCAGTAACCAAGTAGTTTTCCAAAGTAAGGGGAACAAGGACTATTTCTAACAGGATCTCAAGGGCAGGCTCTTTGCCCCCCCCCCCCCCGGGGAGGAGCAGTCCTGTTAGGCCACAGAGGAGGACTTTGCAGCCAGCCCTGAAGATACCTGATAAAACAGGGTCAGATGAAAGGGGAGGAGGTCCTCCCCTATTAGTGGACTTGGAAAGAGGCAGGGAGGAGACCAGGGAGGGAGTGTGGGGTTGGGGAGGGAATGAGGGAGCGGGATACAGCTGGGACACAGAGTTAACAAAATGTAACTAAAAAGAAAAAAATAATAATAAAAAAAGAAAATAAATAAATTAATTAAAAAATAAAAATATATAAACTAAAATAATGTAAAATAGAATGCTATTACTCTCTTCTAGGTTAGTGACATCTGGAAAATGTTTATGAAAGTTTTTTTCTGTAAATTCATGATCCACAGAAAGTTTTGTGTTGGGCACTATGTGAGAAAGTTTAGGAACTATGGTCTTGTTGGGTTGTGGGTTTTAGGTTTCTAAAGTCCATGCTGTGTCCAGTGTCTCTCTCTCTCTCCTACTCAGCCTCCTGCCAGTGGATCAGGATGTAATTCTCTCAGCTCTTTCTCCAGGACCATGTATTCCTTCGTGCTGCCATGCTTTCTCTTACGAAAAAAAAAAAAAGTGACAGGGAAGCTATGCCTCAATACCTTGACAATACTACTGCCTAAAAATGATGACAACAGTGGACATCTTAATATGGCTGAGAGAACTCTCTCAGGGATCCCTCCCCTAGACAAAGAAGTATAGGTAAGTAAGCCTGTTGACCTGAGTTCAATTCCCAGGCCCCCACATGGTGGAGAGAAACAACTTCCATGTGTCTTCTGACTTCATGTACTGAGGAATGCATGTACGTACAGGTACATACTTGAAGGTAAGTAGATGGATGAATAAATGAACGAATCCAAACACATCTTCAACATTTTAAAAACAGAACAGAGACTGTGATTTTATACTAAAGTCTGTGCAGATTGGCAAAATCAGAGAGTTCAAAGTAAAATTTGAATTTTTATCTAATACTTTTCACAATTTTAATACATTTCAATCATTTATTTGATGGTCAAAAATGTTTTAAAGTAAAATATATAACATAAAAGACAGGGAGATTAACTTCATTGTTAAGAGCACTGGCTGAACTCCTAGAGGGCTTGGGTTTGATGTTTGATTCCTACCATCACATGATGACTCATGGCTCTCAATTATTCCAGTACCCAAATTATCTAATTCCCTCTTTGTTTGCTTCCACAGGCACTATACATGCACATTATACACACACAGACATGAAGGAAAATTACTCATACACATAATGACAATAAAATTTTATATATAAATACATAAATACATATTACATAATATATAAATCCAAAAAGTATACAAATCTAAAAAACACTGTTTATGGCTGAGATTTTATATACTTCTCCACTTGAACTCAAATTCTGTACCCTGTTCCCTAGCTAGTTCTGAAATGGTAGCTTCTCATTTCCTTGAGGTCTAAAAATGATTCAAAACTGGCACAATAGTCCTCTACATTAATATTCATGTAAGATGAATTAACAATATTGGCATAATTCATCACATTGTTAATTTATAGAAAAAAATTTAAATAACACAGGAATAAACATTTTTTTTCTCCAAAGAAATTAAGCTTATAAGCAACTAAGAGATGTGAGTAAACATATGGATAAAGAGTAGGAGTGAAAAACTGAGGTTGAGAGGAAATGAGGGGAAGTGGGACATCAAGAAAGGATGAGAGGAAGGAGAGAGAAATTTAAACCGCTTCAGCAGCAGTTTCAATAATGGAAAATATGTTGCTTAGCTCTTAGAAACTGGGATTGAAATCAGCCTTTCAGAAGCTTAAGCCATTACAAGCATAAGTTCTTGGCATAGTCACTTGTATCAACAAGACTTAGTCATCACATATTCTAGAATAACATAGGATGGTTCACCCCTGAGATTCTTGAGTTATAAAATAAGGAAATGGTTAGAACTAGCAACCATGTGTTTCCTTGAAGGATACTGCAAGGATGAGGTTTTGTTTTCACAAATGTATGTAAGTTTTCCATTTGCCATTTTAAAGAACTAAACATTTGGATATGTCATACATATGCTATTGATAAGTTGCCATTTGAATATATCCTGTAATGGAATAAACAGAAGCAACTTAAATAAGTATAACTGTCAATGAAGTTACCATGCTGAGTGTGCTGGCTAAGAAAATAGGCAGCTAGTATTGACTGCACATAATACCACTGTAGATTGCTGTCTTCTAGAACTGAGGTATTCAATTCTGAATTGTATGTTTAAATTTTTTATTTATTACAATTTATTCACTTTCTATCCCAACTGTAGCCCCCTCCCTCAATGCATCCCAAATCCTCCCTCCATCGCTCTTCTCCTCCCCTGCCCCTCCCCCAGTCTACTGATAGGGGAAGTCCTCCTCCCCTTCCATCTGACCCTAGAGTATCAAGTCTCATCAGGACTGGTTGCATTGTCTTCCTCTGTGGCCTGGTAAAGTTGACCCCCCCCCCAAGGGTGAGGTGATAATTTTGAACATTGAATAATTCCAAGTTTAGATAATATATTTGATTCTAGCAGTTCCTAGAAAAGTTACTTTGCATAGTGTAAATGTGACATCAAATAAATTTCAGTAGCTGAAAATTAAGGTAGACAGGGAAGTTTTATTAGATTACCTTTTTTTTTTTCTAACAAAATCCATTGTTTTTCAGTTTGGACTAAGATTTCCATTAAATATCTCCAGTGTTGGATAACATTATTTGTCATAATGAGAGGCATTTTGTGTTCTGAATAATAAACTACACTCTTTTACTTTATAAAATATGCTTATATGTAATTATTTGTTCAATACTATTTGTGAAGTACTTAATCCTGGTCTAAACATTGTTCTAGTTTTAGGGACACAACATAGAATGAAACAGATAATGTACTTGTTCTCAAATAATTTTTATTTTAATAGGGCAGGGAAGACAATGCACAAATAAGGTTGTCTAGATCAATTTCAAGTCACTAAAATGTCTAGAATAAAAATTTTAATGAAATGGTCTACTGAACTGTGGGCTATGTTTATAGAAGCCACCCCAAGGAAATGGCATTTGAGCAAATATAAAGCCATCCAAATAAAGATCTCAGTGAAACACAGCCAGGAGAACAAAGACAGAGTGAGAGCAAAAGAGAGCAAGAGAGCAAGAGCAAGAGTTATAAAGAGAGAGAAAGAGAATAGAAAGGTCACAAAATAAGTATGAATTTGAGCAAAAACAGGAAACCTATGTCACAGGCATACTGCATGTGAGATTGAAACAAGGATTAAAAGATGGTAGAAAGGTAAGCAAAGTTCAAATTATTAAGGGATGTTATATGCTGTTTATATCTAATTCTAAATACAGTGGGTTTGAAGTTCATGGGACTTAAGCAGAAAAATACAAGATTTTTTCTTACAGTTTTAAACAATGGATTGAATTATTTGTGAAGAAGAGATTGGACAAAGAATAGAGAAGTATGAAAGATCCTGAAAGGTATGTTGATAGTCATGAAGATAATGTAAAGTTTTAAAGTTTTAGAAGAGTGTGGTTTTATTCCTTTTGTTTGAGTTGCTAAAGCAACGTTAGGCAGGTAGCATAAGTAACAGAAATTTACTTTTAGATTCAGATGATAAGAAGTCTTATATCAAGATGCTAATAAAGTCAATACGTCATAGGGGCCCACATTCTAGTTCACAGTGGCAATTTTTAACTGTGCCCTCAATGGTAGTCTCTTTCAGTTTACTTTCTGAATATTTATTTTAACTAAGCATACTAAGTATTCATATTTATTCAGTATAATGACACTTGTATACATTTTACAACAACAGACTCAAGCTATTACCCTTCATGGTCATTGAATTTTTGTCATATGATAATTTAAAACCTAATCAACTTTGTTATAGTATTTTCTCATTGCTTTCTGTTACATTCTTAATTTATTGGTTAAAATGTTTGAAAGAAGCAACTTGAAAATTTTCTTTTATAAAATATTTAATATTTTTATATTTTAAATATATTTTCCCTTCTCTTTTGTCTCTGTAATTTTTTTTCCATGTATCCCCCTTCCTTGCTTTCTTTCAAATTTATCTTCTTTTTAAGTTGCTGTTGTTGTTGTTATTGGTGGAGGTGATGGTGGTGGTGGCATGTGTATGTGTGTTTGTGTGTATGTGTACATATATTCATAAATACGTAAATTCAACCTGCTCAGTCTACATTCTGATCATTACCTGTATATATGAGTTTTCAGACATCTGTTTAAAAATGGGGCATGCATGCAGAAGGGGGGGACCGGAAGGGGAGGAGGGAGGGGCTTATGGGGGGATATAAAATGAATAAAGTGTAATTAATAAAAGTTAAAAAAATGGATAACTAATGATTCATTGGGGAATCATTCCTTAGCTGACTATAGTTTTTTGTCTAGGTCTAAGGCCTATTGAGTTTTTGATTTATGGTTTAAGAGAATACAGGATATCATGGGAAAGAACGCTTGGGAACACAAATGACTCATGCATAGGCAGTAAGAGAATGAGACAACTGATTGGTATATGACATTGATCAGGAAACGAAGATCTTGAGACCCACCCCCAACCTGTTACCTAGGGGCCCATTTCCTCCAAGAGGGTCCTGTCTGCCAAAGATCCACAATATCCCAAAACAGCATTATTTGGTGGAGACCAATAGTTCAAACATTTAAGTTTGTGGGGGCTTTTCTTTCATTTTTTGAATAATTAATTAATTAACTTTACATTCCAATAATACGTTCTCTTCTCTTTTCTCCTCCCAGTCCCTCCCTCTAACCTACCCACTCTGAAAAGGGGTGGCTTCCTATGGATAGCAATCTTCTTTGACTTATCAAGTTACAGCAAGATTATGCATATCTTCTCTGATTGTGGCTAAACAAGGCAACCCAATTAGGGGAAAGGGATCCCAAGGCAGGCAAAACATACTAACCCCCAGTAGTAATAAGAACCATAGTCAGTATTCAATGTAATAAATCACTGAAACTAATTCCCTCTAACTGAAATTTATGCCACTTTCTGTACATACCAACATCCAAAACCTGTCCTACCAAGTAATTCTCAAAATCACCAATGCCTTATTTTATTCTGTTTCTGTAAGTTTGATTTTTTTAGATCAGCATGCAATTTTCTAGACTTACCTGTATTGTTACAATGTGAACTTCTAAATCCATTTCAGAATTTCTAGTGGGTTCATACTAGATAACATCAATAAAAACCCTCCCCTCCAAAAACAATAAAAACATGAGAATAACCACATTATTCTTACTTGAAAAGAATGACTTTATGATACTTTTTTGGCATCATTCTTCTTCTTTTAATTTAACATTGGCTAAGTCTAAAGTAAAGAGGGATTTGGTACTTGTTACCTTAGTTTATTTTGTTCTGTTTTGAGATGTCTTATGAAGTTGCCTCCACTTTCTATTATACCTTTTTTATTTTATTTTACTGATTACAGTTTGTTCACTTTGCATCACAGCTGTAGCCCCCTCTCTTATCCCCTCGCAATCCCACCCTCCCTCTTCTCCTAAGACCCTCCCCAGTCCAATGAGACGGGAGGTCCTCCTCCTATTCCATCTGACCCTAGTCTTTCAGGTCTCATCAGGACTGGCATTATTATATTCTTCTTTGGACTGGTAAGGCTGCTCCCTCCTCTGGTGGAGGTAATCAAAGAGCCGGGCCCTGAGTTCATGTCAGAGACAGTCCCTGTTCCTATTGCTGGGGAACCCTCTTGGACTCAGAACTACCATGGGCTACATCTGTGTAGGGGTACTAGGTTATCTCCATGCATGGTTCTTGTTTAGAGTATCAGTCTCACAAAAGACACCTGCGCCGAGATTTTTTGGTTCTGTTGCTCTCCTTGTGGAGCTCCTGTCCCCTCCAGGTCTTTCTTTCTCCCCCTTCTTTCATGAGATAGCAAAGTTTTTTTTTTTTTTTAATGAGTCTCAGCATATGATTTGATACCCTGCTGGGTAGAGTCTTTCAGAAGCCCTCTGTGATAGGCTCCTGCCCTGTTCACTGTTTTCTCCCTCTTCCAATGTCTGTTCCATTTGCCTTTCGGAGTGAAGATTGAGCATCTTACCCAGGGTCCTCCTTCTTGATTGGCTTACTTAGGTGTATCCTATATTATTATATGTCTAATATCCACTTGTAAGTGAGTATATACCATATGTGTCTTTCTGCTTCTGGGATACCTCACTCAGGATGATCTTTTCTAGATCCCACCATTTGCTTGAAATTTTCATGATTTCTTGTTTATTGATTGCTGAGTTGCATTCCACTGTGTAAATGTACCACAATTTCTGTTTCCATTTCTCAACTGAGGTACATCTGGGTTGTTTCCAGCTTCTGGGTATTACAAATAAAGCTGCTATGAACAAATGTTGAGCAAATGTCCTTGTTGTATACTTGAGCATATTTTGAATATATACCTAGGAGTGGTATAGCTGAATCTCAAAGAAGCACTATTCCTAATTATCTGAGAAAGTACCAGATTGATTTCCAAAGTGGGTTGTACAAGTTTACTTTCCCACCAGCAATGAAGTAGGGTTCCTCTTTTTCCACATCCTCTCCAGCATGTGTGGTCATTTGAGTTATTCATCTTAGCCATTCTGATGGTTATAAGGTGAAAACTCAGGGTCATTTTGATTTGCATTTCCCTGATGACTAAGGATGTTGAGCATTTCTTTAAGTGTTTCTCTGCCATTCGACATTCCTCTTTTGAGAACTCTATTTAGCTCTGTACCCTATTTTTTTTTTAATTAGATTACTTGATTTGTTGTTGTTTAACTTCTTGAGTTCATTATATATTCTGGATATTAGCGCTCTGTCAGATATAGGGTTGGTGAAGATCCTTTCCCAGTCTGTAGGCTGTCGGTTTTTTGTTGTTGTTGTTGTTGTTGTTGTTTTCTGACAACAGTGTCCTTTGCTTTACAGAATCTCTTTAATTTTTGAGGTCCCATTTATTTATTGTTGATCTTACAGCCTGTGCTGTTGGTGTTCTATTCAGGAAGTTGTCTCTTGTGCCAGTGAGTTCAAAGCTCTTCCCCCATTTTCTTATAACAGGATTAGTGTATCTGGTTTTATGTTGAGGTCTTTGATCCACTTGGACTTTAGTTTTGTATAGGGTGATAAGTATGGATCTATTTGCATTTTTCTACATGTAGACATCCATTTAGAGCAGCACCATTTGATGAAGATGTTTTTTTTTTTTTTCCATTGTATGGTTTTGGCATCTATGTCAAAAATCAGGTATCCATAAGTATGTAGTTTATTCCTGGGTCACTATTTGATTCCATTGATCCACCATTCTGTTTCTATGCATATAACATGCAGTTTTTATTACTGTTGCTCTATAATACATCTTGAGATCAGGTATGGATATACCTCCAAAAGAGCTTTTATTGTAGAGTATGTTTTAGTGATTCTGGGTTTCTCAGGGCTGAAATAAATAAATTAGAAACAAAGAAAACTTCAGAGAATCAAACCAAGAGCTGGTTCTTTGAGAAAATCAACAAGATAGGCAAACCAACTAAAAGGCAGAGAAATACCATCCAAATCAACAAAACCAGAAATTAAAAGGGGGACATGACAACAGACACTGAGGAAATCCAAACAATCTTTAGGTTTTACTTCAAAAGTCTATACATCACAAAATTTGAAAAATCTAAATGAAAGGGACAATTTTCTTGATTGATTCCACTAGCCAAAACTGAATCAAAAACAGGTGGATAAATTAAATAGTCCTATATCCCCTAAGGAAATAGAAAGCTGTCATCAAATGTCTCCCATCCAAAAATAGCCCAGGGCCGTGTGGTTTCAGTGCAAAATTCTACTAGTCCTTCAAAGAAGAGCTAACACCAATATTTTTCAAACTATTACACAAAATAGGAACAGAAGGAACATTACCAAACTCATTCTATGAAGGTACAGTCACCTTGATACCTAAACCTTACATAGACCCAACAAAGAAAGAGAATTTCAGGCCAATTTCTCTTATGAACATTGATGCAAAAAGATATCATCCACAGTGAACAAATAGGTGCCATCCCAGGTATGTAGCGATGGTTCAATATATGGGAATCCATCAATGTAATCCACCATATAAACAAACTGAAAGAAAAAGACCACATGATAATCTCTATGTGCTGAAAAAGCATTTGATAAAATCCAACATTCATTTATATTTAAAGTCCTGGATAGATAAGGGATACAAGGGACTTACCTAAACATAGTAAAGACAATTTACTGCAAGCTTATAGCCAACATCAAACTAGATAGAGAGAAACTTAAATCAATCCCACTGAAATCAAGGACAAGGCAATGCTGCCCACTCTCTCCATACCTCTTTAACATAGTACTTGAAGTCCTTGCTAGAGCAATAAGACAATTAAAGGAGATCAAGGGGAAAAAATCAGAAAGAAAGAAGTCAAAGTATCACTATTTGCAGATGATATGATAGTATACCTGAGTGACCCCAAAAGTTCTACCAGGGAACTCCTACAGCTGATAAACATCTTCAGCAAAGTGGCTGTATAAAAAATTAACTCAAAAAAATCAGTAGCCCTCAGATACATAAAAGACAAATGGGCTGAGAAAGAAATTAGGGAAACAATACCCTTCATGTTAGCCACTAATAACATAAAGTACCTTGGTGTGACTCTAACCAAACAAGTCAAATACTTGAATGAAAAAAAAAAAAAAAACACATTCAGTCTCTGAACAAAGAAGTAAAGAAGTAGAAAATATCAAAAGATGGGAAGATCTCCCATGCTTATGGTGTGGCAGGATTAACATAGGAAAAAATGGCCATCTTACCAAAAGCAATCTACAGATTCAATGCAATTCCCATCAAATTACCAACACAATTTTTTACAGACATTGAAAGAAAAATTCTCAACTTCATATGGAATAAGAAGCCACGACTTAATATATAGTTGATTTCCAATCCTATGCTTACATACCCAGCCAACTTGCCACAGCTTCTACCCTAAGGCCTGTTTCACCTTTTCTATATCTCACAAAGAAGAAATAAATATTTTAATGAGTTTGAAGCTTTTGAAGATACACCTTCTTGACATAGTTTTGCTGATAGTTATTGTTCCTCCAATTAGATCTCAGTCATTTACATACCTCATTTTTTTTCAGTTTTTCTGTGTTTTAGCTATACTTTCAAATAACAGTACATAGTCATTTATTAGCAATCTTTTTATATTTTTAAGATCAAAATATTTGTCTGCTTTTTAAATCTTATAAATGTCAGTATACATTTTAGTAAGAAATATTCATCAGAAGGCTCTATAGTTGATATGGCAGGATGCAGGATGTTTTGGGATCTAGAACCAATTTTTTTCTACCTGCATCCTATATATCTTTTAACCATACCTGCACTTTTAAGTCTTAGTCTCCTCATTTGTAAAATAAAGGTATTCAGCTTAATGATCTCTTAGCTTTCTTTCCGTTCAGAGTTTCTTTTGTTTTACTCAAAATATGTGTGAGAAATGTTTAATCTGTTGGTGAAAATTAGTAAGTCAAGGCCTTTATAAAAGAACATAGGTGAATTCTACTGAAAAATTAACCTGGACTTGCTACTTGATGGAAGACTTGGAGGAGCGAATTATGAGTAAAATGAAGCAAATATGATTGCCAGCGGTATGTTTATCCCCCTTAGAAGAACAAACTGTTTTCAAGCACTTTTGAAACATGCATTTACATAGAAATCCATTTATATACAAATTCCTGATGACAAATAATTCTCAATTCATTACACTAGCTCCCAGAGGCCCTCTACTTGGCATCACTTTTTTAGTCTGGTTTGGGTTGCTATAGTTCCTTGACTGTAATAAAATTACCTTTCAAATATTCTATTATTTTTTAATTAAAAATGTTTAATTAAAAAAATATTCAGGCCTCAAATTAGAATGAATTACTAAGGTTTTGAGTTACCACATTTTTGTTCACTAAGCTCTGCCAAGGCTGTTAATACTGAGTACCAATCTCAATCTGTCTCTGGCCTCTTCTCCAACTCACTGAGTGTGAGAATCACTATCATTCTGGGGATACCCACTGTGCCAGGGAAAATAATGTGGACCTAATAAAAAAGGGCCTTCTCAAATCTTTTTTTCCTGGGTATCTATTAATCCCTCCTATGTATCCTGGCTGACTTCATGGTCATGTTTCCTAGACTTTTCTTCTCATGGATATGACAGTTGGTTTGGGAGGAGCCTGAATAGACATGAAAAAAACAATCCAGAAGGCCACCATATTCCAAAAAGGTAATTAGGGAGATTCTAGTCAACAGTATCTTCAAATACAGTCTCCAAATCACTTGCATCAGTACCTACTAAAATACTTAAAATTCATATGCATAGAAGTACTGCTAGAACTACTAAATCAGAATATTTTTTCTGTGACCAAAGGAATACCTTTTATTTGTTCCTCAGGTGTTTGTGACACATATATTGAACTATTAATATTACTGTGAGTCTTTGTCATCTGAAGGAGAGCGGGTGATAGCAAATTGAGAAGAAAGAGCAACAGGGAAACTATTAGGATATCCAGTCCTAGTATTCATGATGACAGTGGAGTCCTCTTCAAAATTACACAAGCTACAACCATCATGTATATCAGTTGAACCTCCATAATAAATAATTTCAGCGTACCTACCAGGTTCTAGACATTTTAAATGCAACATTATTTTCATTTTAACTTGCAATATGTGTCATTTAAATAACTCCTTCAAACTTTTACCAGTTTTTCCCCACTACATTTTTTCCAATAAACTTGTGAAAGATTTATTGCCATTGCAAAGGAGAAATTGAATCATAGAGGAAGAGAATACATGTATTTCTTAATGCTTAATAGATAGTAAAAACCAAAAAGCCTGGAAATAGGGTATCTGATCACAAAAGGAATTCCAGAAAGGGAATGACAAAGTTTTATTTGATGCTGATCCCCATTACTTCAGTCTTGTAAAACACAGAATAGGGAACTAGGGCATGACTGAACTGAAGTGATGCTCAGGATGTCTTTCAAAGCAAAGGCAGTGAGTGGATAATCTTGGATAAGAATCAAAAATAACCAAAGCTCTTAGGCCTAGTTGCCACATTAACCATCCTCCAAATTTCATTCTCAAACATAGTGATTATCGAAACTTCTATCTTATCTTCATTCCCTTTGGTTTTCTTTTTATTAAATTTTTATTTTTTATATTAATTACAGTTTATTCACTTTATATCCCAGCTCTAGGCCCCTCCCTTCACTCTTCCCAATCCCACCCTCCCTCCTTCATTTCTTATGCCCCTCTTCAAGTCTACGGATAGGTCCTCCTCCCCTTCCGTCTTACCCTAGTTTATTTGGTCTCACCAGAACTGGCTGCATTGTGGCTTCGCAAGGCTGCTCCCCCATCAGGGGGAGACGGTGAGAGAGCTAACAATTGACTTCATGTCAAAGACAGTCTTGTTCCCTTTACTAGGGTACCCACTTGGATACTGAGCTGCCATGCGCTACATCTGAGCAGGGTTTATGACCCTCTTCCAAACAAAATTTTCTATAATTGACATTCCACATACTAAGAGGTTTCACTCTCTATGCTAGAAATATCTATAGGGCTCAACTAAGGATTTTTTTTTTCCATTTACCTACTGTGTTGGTTAGGTTTTGTCAAATTGACACAAAGTAGAGTCATCCTGGAAGAGTGTCACTTCATTGAGGAACAGCTTTCATCAAATTTGCCTGTAGGCAAATCTGTGAATATATTATCTTGATTAATGATTGATGGGAGAGGACCTATCCCACTCCTGGACTGGTAGTTCTTCATTGTATTAAAAAGCAGGACTGGAAAGCCATAGATGGGGCGACAATAGGCAACATTGCTTCTTTTATTGCTGCCTCCTGGTTCCTGCTTTTCTGACTTTCTTTCATGCTGGACTGTAAATTGTTCAGCAAAAACAAATCCTTTCCCCTGCTTTTGATCAGTGTTTTATCACAATAACATAAGTCAAACTAGGATATCTATATTCCTTTTCTTTGTTTTGTAGCATTCTTTCTTTTCTGAGATAGACAGAACTAATATGATACACTAACACAACTTAAGATATTGTAACTAATAAAGGCATAATATATTAACCTCCTACTGACTTATGAAAAGAATAATTAATGATGGGAATTTTTTATGTTGATACAGATATTAACATCAATTTATTCCCAGAATTAGGCTTAAGGCAAAGTGTAGAGGCAAACTTGAATGCTTAAAGAATCATTGCCCAATTTAACACACAGATGAGAGGTTTTTCCATCTGTGACAAATGATTTTACAGTGCTTCAGAAAACATAGAATCTTCTTAAGTTGCTCAGAATTTGACTACATGACAATGCTATCTAAAACTCACTTTGCTCATTTATTCATGTTCATTAAAGGAACTCCAGGACTTTGAAAATTTAGAATGATGCATTTCACCTTTTTAAATCATTTAAGAATGTACTTACATGAGAAACCAACTAAAGAAGCAGAGTGTGGTTTATGTAAAAAAATGTAAAATAAAAACAAGTGAAATTGATTTAACATCAGTTAGATACAGACTAGTTCACCAATAAGGATAGACAATAAAAATGATAGAAAGAACAGGAACAAATTGGCAATTGTGCCTTAAACATGTGCTGGGAGCCTACTGTGTCCTGACTACAGCATTTGAAAGCTATGTAGATTCTGGAGTCAAAACCTTGAAGTGTGAGGAAAAGAGAAAACTTAGGGATTGTTTATCATGTTGTTTCATGTTTTGGCGTTTTGTCCTGTCTGAAAAACCCTGGCAAGAAATGACAAATATAAGGTGATTGAAACACACTAATTAGAACCTAAACTATTTTTAAACCAAAAAATCTGAGCACAGGGGTATTTCCTGAGACTGATACTCCAACCAAGGACTATGCATGGAGATAACCTAAGACCCCTGCACAGATGTAGCCCATGGCAGTACATTATCCAAGTGGGTTCCATTGTAATAGGAATAGGGACTGTCTCTGACATGAACAGATTGGCTTGCTCTTTAATTACCTTCCCCTGAGGAGAAAGCAGCATTATCAGGCCACAGAAGAAGACAATGCAGCCACTCCTGATGAGACCTAATTGACTAGAGTCAGAAGGAAGGAAAAGAAGACCTCCCCTCATAGGAGCCAACAGTTGTAGACTTTGAATTTTAAATGAGATTGAATTTTAGAAAAGAGACTTTAGGCTTTTTAAGGAGACTGAATTTTTAAGTATTTAAATTTTTAAAGACTGAGTTTTTAGAATTTAGAATGTTTGTATTGTGACATGACATTTTAACTAAACTTTTGCTTCTGTAGATAGGCATAACACCAGCACACATATTTATTACTCTTCGCATGGAATTATTCTGCATTTCTGGTTCATATCCTTCTGTCTTACCCCCCGCCCTTGCCACAGCCAAAGAATTCTGATTTTCTTCTTCAGGGAAATGGTGAAGATTTGACTGTGTTCAAATCCCTTCTCGTTTTTCAGCACTGATCCATGGTAGCTGGGAGAATATGGCAGGATCCTGGCACGTTTAAGGCCAAAGCCTCTTGAGTTGTAAGACAGAGGCAATAGCCATTGCCTCTGCTGTGGAGTTCTGATGATCAGGGAAATGACAGCATGCATGTAAAGCTATTTTTATATTTTCTACATCAATAATTTCTTTCCTTTCTAAAGAAAATGTATGGATTATATGAAATAGACTCAAATGTATTAAATTGTAATATCATTGACAATTAATGAAATAATGACTCTGGCTGGAATCTCTATAATTAACATGAGTTTCTGATGAGGTACAAAAGTCAAAAGAATGTATTTTTCTTATATTATGTAAATTAATTTCTGAGCCAAAACAAAAATTAGTTTGAAAAGCTACTTCCCCCAATGAGATTGAATCTCTAAAAGTTCAATTTCTGTAAAAAAAGACTTGTTATACAAACAGATATTTTTCTATCAAGCTGTTTCTAAGTTTCCTTTCATAAAGCATAATCTTTGAATATTTCCCATCTAAAACACTTTGCATGACAATAGGAACCAAATAGTAAAAGTTTTTACACTGCCTATTCCCTCCCTACCCATAGTCTAGGCAGATAATCGAATCTAAACTGTGGAAAAAAATAGTGATAACTTCTACTTTATAATTTATAGAATTAAAGAAAACAAGACCATTTATACTTTGTCATAGGAGTTGAAGGGGTTGCACATACTGGTCTTTCAGAAGACGCAAGTTTTGTTCCCAACAATCATACAGAACAGCTTACAATCACAACTAAAACTTCCAGTCCCAGGGGATCTGATGCCCTTGTATTTCCTCTCCACCACTGCACTCAAATATGCACAAACACACACAGACAGACAGACAGACACACATACATTTTAAATAAATCATTGAAGAATATTACCATGAAAATAACTTGAATAACTACTTGGAAATTCTCCCTCCCTCTTTTTCTTTTTTTTTTTTTAAATCTCATTCTTTCCTTGCTCATCAGACTGCACCAGGAATATGAACAATAATATTGTTACCCTTGTAATATAAGTTAAACAACTATATTAATGCATTTAAATGTCTTAAATTGATGTCCTGCACAAGGATATACATCAAGTTATATTAAAAATTTATCCTTAAGATTCAAATTTACAAGGTATCCAACTAAGGAAAGAAACATCATAAATATTTAAAATAATTTGTCAAATAGTTATACTGAAGTGAATTATTTAAGCTATATCCCTGCAATGAACACTTCACATAGATGCAATATGCCATATACACCATTATTAACCAGACTTCACTAAATGGATCAAAGGTAGTCATAAGCTATATTCATAGGTCCATAATATTGTTCATGTCAATTAAGGAACAAGAAAGAGGAAGAACACTTAGAATACCCACATTTCCATGTTCATATTTTCTTGCTTGGTAGATACTGACAGCGTTTTCACTTTATATGTGATTCTAAAGGTGAGTTTTTTAGAAGAAAATCTGAAACAAAGGCAGTGAAAGTATTTGTGACAGTTATTACGGTAGTGATCACATTGTGGAAGATGAAAAAAAAGAAATCAAATTAGACAGGGAAAAAAAGCTAAGTAAAGAAGTAGTCTCAACTACCTTAATACTGGAACATTATTGGAACCTCGCATTGGTCCTGCCTTGGGGAAAGATGAGGGATTTCGTATACTGTGTTCGTTGGTAGCTGAAGGTGGCTAGGGAGTCACAGCCTCCTGTGTCCACGATGTCCTACGTAGAATGCTCTCATTCCTCAGAAGCCAAAGTTCTATAACAAGATAGTTCTGCTCTATCCGCTGACAATATATACCCAAGGAATGGGATCTGGGGAAGATTTTCACCTTATATGCTGACTCCATACTCTTGTGTAAGGTCTTTCTTTATGTAATCTCCTTTAGTCAAGGAATTGTACGTATGATTTCAGCTCATGCAAATAAAATACAATCTATTCTTTTTAAAAAATGGGTCAGATGGAATGGGAGGAGAACCTTCCCTATCAGGTTCTCCTGATTTGGATTTTGAGAGGGGAATGGGAGGAGATGAGAGAGGAAGGGTGGGAATGGGAGGAAATGAGGGAGGCGGCTACAGCTTGGATACAAAGTGAATAAACTGTAATTAATATAAAAAATAAAATTTTAATTAAAAAAATTAACATGATGACATTTCATATAAATCTGACACACTTGCCCACACATACAAAGTAAACCGTGTGCTTTTTTAATTATTTTTTTATTTTTATATTAATTACAGTTTATTCACTTTGTATCCCAGTTGTAGCCCCATCCTTCATCCCCTTCCAATCCCTCCCTCATCTCCTCTTATGCCTCTCAAAACCATGGGCTTTTAATGTTTTTTTTTCCTTCAATTGCATCAATAGATTTGCAGGAAATTCTCTTCTGATTAATCTGCTCCTCTAAATAAGTTCTCTTTTTAATAGATGGCATGTCAACATCAATACATCCTGCCTTACCTTTCAAACACATGACTCCCTGAATAAAATATTTCTGGATTATTTTAGCCAGCCATGGTTACTAACAAAATAGTCACAGCTAGTCCAACTGATTTAGCCCTTGTGTTTTCAGAGCTATTCCTTAAAATTAAAGTTCTTGTTGAATTTTACCTTTTATTCATGATAATTTTTTACTATTGAAATACCTCGTTTACAAATCATAAGAAAACATCTGCGGTTGTCTAAAAATCCTATGTATAAGAAAATAAAGTTTTCATTGTAATTTTAAATAGCAAATATAAAAGTCAATGTTTTCATATCTATGCATTTCTTAAAATGGTAAGTATATTAGTGACTGAGTTCTATGAAACAGCAACAAACCAATAGTCAATAAATGCCCAGTTAAACAACTACTCCTGACTTAGTTCCTTCTTTAATTCATTTCAAATGGTCACACAGAGGAAAATTAAACCTTTCGGTCACTAGTCACTATTACCTCTAAATATGAAACAAATTTCTATCTCTTTTTCAGTTTATTTTACTAAGAATCATATATGTGTGGAATAATTTTCATTCAAATCCAAGTAGCATACAGTTGCAATTCTTCCTTACATTTTTCTATGATTTTTATAATTTATGCTCACTAATATAAAACCACATCCCAACTGTCATATTCACTATGTAACCCAGGCTGACATCAAACTCATGGTAATCTGTTTGCTTTAGCTCACAATTGCTAATGTTATGGTACTGAACCATCACATCTAGCTTAAAAGGTCCTTACATATCCAAGACACTTTGAAAATATTTTACTAAAATATTTATTTATATAATGACAATTATATATGCTTATGGGATTTAATGATATATTTGGACATATTTATACTTTATTCTTAAAAGATTTAGTTAAGCTTATTAATGTATCTTTTTTGTTTTTTAGGGTTGTTTTCCTTTTTTTATTTATTTATAACAGTTTATTCAGTTTGTATCCCAGGTGTACCTCCCCCTCTTGTCTCTTTCCAGTCCTACCCTCCCTTCCTCTTCTTCTCCTATGCCCCTCCCCTAGTCCACTGATAAGGGAGGTCCTCCTCCCCTTCCCTCTGACCCTATTCTATCAGGTCTCATCAGGAGTGGCTGCATTGTCTTCCTCTGTGGCATGGTAGGGCTGCACCCCTAGGGGGAGGTGAACAAAGAGCCAGCCACTGAGTTGTGCCAGAGAAAACCTGTGCTCCCTTTACCAGGGAACCTACTATCTATTGCCTTATTGTATTTTCCTTTTCTGAGGAACACATATATAAATTTTTAAATATAGAGCATAATCATTGATGCCAATTAGTTTATTTTCCTCTAGTTAGAGTTTAGAGATGTTAGAAGACAATGGCCTGGATGAAGTACATCTATTTTCTGACTACTTACTCCTAAAAAAATTCTAAAAATAATTTGTGAAAACTTTCCTAAACTAAAAATTAAGTTTGAGTTTGAATTTTCTCTACCAAGAATACAAATCAAACCGTACAGATATTGGTAGTATTAAAATTAACTGAAATATCCTATTATTCTAATTTGGATTTGCTTTTAAAGGTTGCAAAAGAATTAACCTTTCAAAATGGAGCAAACTAAATTTTATGTGTATGCTTATTCTCTTAGTTATGGTTTCTATTGCTTTGATGAAACACCATAATGAAAAGGCAAGTTGGGGAGGAAAGGCTTATTTGTCTTACACTTCAACATTGTCGTCCACCATTGAAGAAAGTCAGGGCAGTAACTCAAACATGTTAGGGACCTGGAGGCAGGAGCTGATGCCGAATTTATTACAGGGTGCTGCTTACTGGCTTGCTCCTCGTGGCTTGTTCACCCTGCCTTCTTATAAAAACCAGGACTAATAGCCCTGGCATGGCACCACCCACAGTGGGCTGATCCTTCCCCACTTAATCACTATTAAGAAAATGCTATGGAGCTGGATCTTATGGAGCCATTTTCTCAACTGGAGTTCCTTCTTTTCAGACAACTCTAGCTTGTATAAAGTTGACATAAAACTAGCCAGCACATTTATTAAAGATTTTATTCAGTTTACAGCTCTCTGAAAGTTATGCCAGCTAGTATTTGGTCAAAAGATCATGATCTGTCCTCTCTAGATCTTACTATTTCCCACTTCTTACACAAGATTCCCTGCACTTTGCCCAACAAGGAGAGCAACAGAACCAGAAAATTTGAACACAGAGGTCTTCCCAGAGACTCATACTCCAACCAAGTACCATGCATGGAGATAACCTAGAACCCCTGCACAGATGTAGTCCATGGCAGTGTAGTGTCCAAGTGGCTTACATAGTAATGGGAAGAGGGGACTGCCTCTGACATAATCTGATTGGCCTGCTCTTTGATCACCTCCCCCCTGAGGGGAGAGCAGCCTTACCAGGCCACAGAAGATGACAATGTAGCCATTCCTGATGTGATCTGATAGACTAAGATCAGAAGGAAGGAAAAGAAGACCTCCCCTATCAGTGGACTTGGGGAGGGGCATGCGCGAAGAAGGGGGAGGGAGGGTGGGACCGGGAGGGGAGGAGGGAGGGGCTTATGGGGGGATACAAAATAAATAAATTGTAATTAATAAAACAAATTAATATATTGTAAGAAATAAAAGTAATAATAATTTTAAAAAGATCATGATCTAATCTGTATCACATCCTGCACTTTACAAAACAGGACAACAGCTAAAGTCTTTTCTTAAATGAGCTTTCAATACACTTTTATTCTAGTTTCTTCCTTTCACCCTACTGACCAAATTAGCCCAGTGTTACCGCCTTTATGGCCAAAGAAAACAATTCTGAAAACCAAGCCAATGCACTGTTTTCTATAAGACAATCAACATTCTTAAAAAACAGACAGGTTTCCATTTATCTGATTATTAATTTAGGTTGAGAAATTGTAAATGCAGGGGCCACAAGGTAGCGCGCAGATGATAATCAAATGACTGTATAAATGTTTTGGTACCAATCAAAGAATTGTAATGGCATAGCAGAAGGAAAAGAAACGATTTTAAAATACGTTAAGAATGCATTATACTGTGGTTCCATGCTCTGCTTCCTCCCTCAGGGTGTCCAAACACTGCTGCTTACCAGGCTTGGAAGGAAATGTGGAGCCGGACAGGGTGAATCCATAGGATCACTGTCAGGATTCAAGTGAGGATGTCGGTGGGTGAGAGCATGTCAGAGGTTTTTAGTGTTGCAGCTCTTTTAAGCAACAGCAGCCAGGGTCCTTTTCTTCCTTTCTGAGCGTCTAGGAACCGAATCCTGCAGCCACCCTCAGAGGAAGGAAGGAAGCCTAGACAGGCAGGTGGGTCTGAGGATCCCAGTCCAATCTGGATGTAAATGCCTTGAGAGAGAAAGCCTTCTTCAAAACAGCTCTTCAGGTGTTACAGCCTTTTAGCTCAGAGCTCTCCTAGTGACACTGCAACTCTTAAACGATATTCAGTGCAATAGCAAGCGTGCTTTATTTGGGGTAAACAGGGCTATATGAACCCTGGTGAGTGGGAAGAGACTTTTTGAAGGGTGCACCTCATTGGCTGGAGTTGATATTCTGAGGTCCCTTTATTTGCATGGAGAGGAATTCCAGGTGCTAGGCTATGTGACTACCTCAAGAATTGCAGAAGTTAGGGGTTAATCACTGAGACATTTAAGCACAGAACAGAGAGGGAGAGATCCTTACTACTGTAAGTCTCAAGACTGAGATTTTGTAGGTCTGGATATGGCTCAACCTCTCTTGAGCTCCCTACAAGTTTTCCTGGTTGCATAGTCCACATACCCACAACACATAACAAATACTCTGCAAGGTCCATACATCCTCAAAACAATCCACAAGGAGTAATAATATCATCCTTGCCCATTTAGGATCTGAACAAATTTGCTCTAGCTAAATTAATTGTCCCAAAGCCATAAATATTATAGTCTAGGAATAAAATTTTCAAAAGTTTCTATTCTTCTGCTTAAGAGAGCTGGTAGTAGGAGTAGATGGAAGTAATTTGGTTTTTCCAACAGTTTATTTCCACCATGTACAAATAAGATTGTAGTACCACATCGCATGATTACTTTCCTTCTGTACTTTATTTCAGTAAGCAAAACATGACCAATATCAAAGGTATATGGCAGAAAATTATTGATATTTTTCCAGTTATATATCATGTATACATATAAATTTTCTGGATATAAGTACAGACAGATATAATAAATATCATTATTCATCATTTTATTATCACTGATAATAATTATGACACATTTAATTCATGTGAAACAGAAAATTTGAGTAAAATAAGCACAGCAAGTTTGTGTTAACAAATTAGGTCTTAAATGTTGAGCCATGTATCAGATTGAAGTCTGTATAATAAATGATAACAACTCAAATTGAAATGCAGTTTCCCCAAAACATAAGGAACAGTATGGTGATGGGCAACACCCATGAAATGATAGCTAGAATCTCTAGGAAAGGAGACCTAGATAAATTAGAGAACAGCTATTCTATAACACAGGTAATTGTCTTAGTTATTTTTCTATTGTGGTGACAAAACACAACTAAGGCAGTTTATAAAAGAAAGTGTTTAATTTGGGGCTCACTGTTCTAGAGGGTTAGAATCTATGAGTTTTACAGTCAGAGGACATGGCAGCAGGAAGGCAGATACGGTGCTGGAGCAGTAAATCAGAGTGAGAGCTTACATCTTGAGACACAGCAAAGAGTCAGAAAGAGCTAACTAGAAATGGCACTGAAACCTTAAAACCTAGCCCAGTGACACACCTCTTCCAACAAGGCCCCTCTTTCAAACACTTTTTAAACAGTTCCAAAAAACCAGCAACCAAGTATTCAAATATTAAGTCTGTGAGAATTATTCCCATAGACTTCCACAGTAATTGAAGAAAATTAGTATTTTAGCAGCAATAGAAGAAAGAAAACTTTGGAAAGTATACCATGAAGGAAAAAAATGCAAAGGCTATTTAGAGAGCTGAGCATCAATTGGCAGTGACATCTTTTCCATGAGTCTGAATGCAAATACACTGAGTCAGAACCAGAGCTTCCAGAAAAACTACAAAGTGATTTATAAATGAACAATTTTAAAAGGACAAAAGAAGAAAGAGAGAGAGAAAGAGATAGAAACAAAGAGTCAGAGAGAGACAGAGAATAAAAGCCAAAAAACAGGCCTTGCCACTATAGTAGCATAGAAAAAAAGGTTGCCGAAACAATGGACAGTACCAACATTAAGAAAATATTTTTGGAGGAAGGATGGGATTGGGAGAGGAAGAGAGAGAAGGCTACAGCTGGGATAGAAGTGAATAAATTGTAATAAATAAAAAAGTAATTATTACCTAAAAAAAAAAAAAAAAAAAAACTGAAATAGGTGAATCCAAGATGGCAGCACAGAAAGGACACTGTGAATGACTAGCAGGGCAGTGACCAAAAGACTGAACTCTGGGCCCTAAAACATCAGTAATTGTATTTTCTAGGTGAGAGGAAACCCCACAGTGTAGGAAGCAATAGGGTCCATTCTCATGTCATCAGGCTACAACCTGGATAGTTCCTGGGTTCCAGCAGAAGCTTGGGTGCCAATCCAGAGTCACGTGTCTGGGTGCTCTGATCACCATCCCAGACTGAACTGAGGACCCCACAACACCATAGACCGGGATTTCCAGTCTAGAGAAGCAATCAGGACATACCTCAGGTCACCCAGACAATCCCTAGAAAAGGCCCCAGGCTCTGACAGGCACTCAGATGCCAGCCTAGAGACCTGCCTGCATGCCCTACTCACCCTTCCAGATGGAACTGTGGACAGCAGGGCACCAGAGACTGGGTTTTCCTTTCTTTAGGAAATCCTACAATGAAAGAAACATCAGGTCTAACCTCAGGACACTAGGCTGAACCACCTCCCTACAAAAGTTTTCCAAAAGAGTTCCCAGGATCCTGCATGCTCCCAGTCACCAGCATGGAGACACTTGCGAGCACCTGCATGCTCTACTCACCATCCCAGACAGAAGTGTGGACCACAAAACACCACAACTGAGTCTCTCTGTGAGAGGAAACCTCATGGTGTAGGAATCATCAGACCTGACCCCAGAACACCAAGCTTCAGGAAAGATTCTGGATTCCCTCTGGCTCTAGGCTCTAGATTTCTGTCGCATGCATGAGTGCTGTGCTCACTTGCCATGGATTATATCTTGGGTACTGGGACACAGAGCTTCAACCTCAGACCTACAGAAGCCTGAGATCCAAGGGATCAGCCCACAGATACTGCTCAGAAGATCATCCAGTATCCCTAGCCAAACTGACCAAATTGCAGGGCTCTCTGGTTCTCCAAGAGAGTTGTATCTGGCAAAAACAGTGTAAGAACAGCAGCAACAGCAACACCTCACTAAATTCAGACCAAGAAACCCAGCAGCAGGGCAGCTGTCTCCATGACTTCTCCTGGTTACAGGACGACCCCTTGACTACCAATGACCACAACTACTGCACAGGTCCATATGCCTGAGGTGAGCTGTGGCAATTCCTGAGAAGCATCATCATTTGTTGACCATAACCAAAAAGCTGATGAGACCTCCTTCAGGAAAAGGAAAATCCCACCCCAAGATTCCAACAGTCCCCAGAAACTAACAGCCAATACCTGAGATAACCAGGTGGGTAGAGGCCAGCATAAAAGCACAAGTGGAACTTCCAGAACCCAGTTATCCAGTGGCAAGTAGTCCTGGAACCCTATCATAAGTGAACTTCAAGAAGAGGACATTGCATCTATGTTTATGAAGAGGATAATGGTGGAAACAAAGAAATAAAGGAAGGTAAAGTCAAACAGATTAGGGTCACCCTTAAAGAAATAGAAGAAGATAAAGTCAAACAAAGTATGGTCATCCATAAAGAAATACAGGAAGATGCAACCAAAGAGTTTGTGTCCTTCAGAGAGGGAACACAGGAATGTTCAAATAGACAGGTGAAGGAATTGAAGGATAAACAGGAAAATACAGACAGACAGGTGAAGGAAATCAAGAAAATATTTCAAGATCTAAAGATAGAATTGGAAAAATTAAAGTAAAGACTAAGGGAGGAAATCATGGAGAGGGAGAACTTAGGGAAGAAAACAGGAACTACAGAAGAAAGCATAACCAACAGACTATAAGAGATGGAAGAAAGAACCCCAGGTGTGGAAGTTTCAACGGAAGAAATAGATGTATTTGTAAAAGAAAACATTCAACCTAAAAAAAAAAAATTCTGACACAAACAGTCCAAGAAATCCAACACAACATGAGAAAACCTAAGAAAAATAGGAATAGAGGAAAAAAGAAGATTCCGGTCTCCAAGCCAAGAAAATATTTTCAACAAAATTATAAAAGAAAATTTCCCCATTTAAAGGAGAAGCCTATAAGCATACAAGAGGCCTACAGAACACCTAATAAATTAGATCAGAAAAGAAAATCCTCTAACCATATAATAAACAAAATAGTAAGTATACAGACCAAAGGAAAAAAACCTAAAAGCTGCAAGGGAAAAAGGCCAGGTAATATATAATGGCAAACCCATGAGAATCGCACCTGATTTCTCAACAGAGACTATGAAATCCAGAAGAGCCTGGACATATATCATGCAGACCCTAAGAGAACCCAGGTGTCAGCCCAGGCTACTATAACCAGCAAAACTCTTAGTCAACATAGTTGGAGAAAACAACATATTCAACTACAAAAACAAATTTAAACAACATCTACCCACAAACCCAGTGTGACAGAAGATACTAGAAGAAAAAATACAACCCAAGAAAGCTAAGTACATTCAGGAAAACACAGGAAATAAATAACCTCACCACAGGGGGAAAAAAAGTAGCCAAATACACTACCACAAACAACATAAAGATAAAAAATCTAATACTCACTGGTCATTAATCTCTCTCAATATCAATTGACTCAACTCTACAATAAAATGACACAGAATAACAGAATGGATGAGTGAACAAGACACAACATTCTTTTGCATACAAGAAATATATCTAAGTCACAAAGATAGACATTACCTGAGAGTAAAGGGCAGGAAGATGGTTTTCTAAGCAAAAGGACCCAAGAAGCAAGCAGGAGTAGCCTAGCCGTTCTAATATCTAATAAAATTGACTTAAAACAAAAATTAATCCAAAGAGATGAAGAAAGTCACTTCACGCTCATCAAAGAAAAATACCACCAAGGAGAAATCACAATTCTGAACATCTATGCCCCAAGTACAAGGACATCGACATTCGTAATAGAAATATTAATAAAACTTAAACCACACATAGATCCCTACAAATTAATAGTGGTAGAATTCAACACCCAACAAAGGACAGGTCAACAAAACAAAAATTAAACAAAGAAACAATGGCTCTAACAGAGGTCATAAATAAAATGGACCTAACAGACATCTACAGAACTTTTCACTCAAACAAAAAAAGAATTTACCTTCTTCTCAGCACCTCATTGAACCTTCTCCAAAATAAACTTCTCCAAATATATATTTGGTCACAAATACAAAAAGATTAAAATAATAATTTGTATATTAACTGACAATCATGGACTCAAGCTGGACCTCAACAATGACAGAAATAGCAAAAAGCTTACATATACATAGAAACTGAACAACTTGTTACTCAATGACAGCTGGGTCAGAGAATAAAGAAAGAAAGAAATTAAAGTCTTCCTTGAATTCAATAAAAATGAAGAGTGGGATCCATTGTAATAGGAACAGGAACTGTCTCTGACATGAACTGATTGGCCTGCTCTTTAATTACCTTCCCCTGAGGGGGAAGCAGCATTACCAGGCCACAGAAGAAGACAATGCAGCCACTCCTGATGAGACCTAATTGACTAGAGTCAGAAGGAAGGAAAAGAAGACCTCCCCTATCAGTGAACTTGGGGAGGAGCATGCATGCAGAGGGTGGAGTAAGGGAGGGATTGGGACAAGAGGAGGGAGGGAACCACAGGGGGGAATACAAAGTGAATAAAATGTAATTAATAAAGAATAAAAAATAAAAAGAAAATGAAGGCACAACATTCAAAAACTTATGAGACAAAATAAAAGCAGTGCTAAGAGGAAAGTTCATAGTACTAAGTGCCTTCAAGAAGAAATTAGAAATATCTCATTCAAGCAATTTACTGGCACACCTAAAAGCCCTAGGAAAAAAAAGAATCAGACACACCCAAGAGGAGTAGACTATTGGAAATAATCAACTTCAGAGTTGAAATCAATGATTAGAAACAAAGAAAACAATTCAAAGAATCAAGAAGACCAAGAGCTGTTTTTTTTTTAATTTTATTTTTTCTTATCAGTTACATTTTATTAACTCTGTTTCCCAGCTGTATCCCGTTCCTTCCCTCATTCCCTCCCAATCCCACCCTCCCTCCCTCACCTCCACCCTGCCCCTTTCCAAGTCCACTGATAGGAGGGACCTACTCCCCTTTCATCTGATGCTGTTTTATTAGGTATCTTCAGATCTGGCTGCAAAGTCCTCCTCTGTGGCCTAGCAGGACTTCTCCTCCCTTGGGGGGTGGGGAGGTCAAAGAGCCTGCCATTGAGTTCCTGTCAGAAACAGTCCTTGTTCCCCTTACTATGGGAAACCAATTGGTTACTGAGCTACCACAGGCTACATCTGAGCTGAGGTTCTAGGTTATATCCATACATGGTCCTTGGTTGAATGTCAGTCTCAGAAAAGTCCCTGTGCCCAGATATTTTTGGTCCTTGTGGAGCTCCTATCCTTTCCCCATCATACTAACTCCCCTTCTTTCATATGATTTTTTTTTTGAGAAAATCAACAAGATAAACAAATCCTTAGCCAAACTAACTAAAAGGCAAATTAAACAACAAAATCAGAAATGAAAATGGGGACATAACAACAATCATTAGGTCTTACTTCTAAAGCCTGTGAGCCACAAAATTTGAAAACTGAAATGAAATGGACAGTTTTCTTGATCAATTCCACTTACCAAAGCTGAATCATAACCACATAAATAAATTAAATACTCCTATATCCTATAAGGAAATAGAAGCTGTCATCAAAGTCTCCCATTCAAAAAAAGACCAGGGCCAGGTGTTTTCAGCTCTGAATTCTACAACACCATGAAAGAAGAGCTAATACCAATACTCTTCAAACTATTCCACAAAATAGAAACAGAAGGAATATTACCAAACTAGTTCTGTGAATCCACAGTGACCCTAATACCTAAAAAACACAAAAACCCAACAAAGAATGAGAATTTCAGGGCAATCTCCCTTATGAACATTGATGGAAAAAAAAAAAAAACACTCACAAACTGAAACCAAGAACACATTAAATATATCATTCAATATGAAGAAGTAGGCTTCATCCCAGGTATGTAAGGGTGGCTCAATATATAGAAACCCATCAATGTAATCCAAAATATAAACAAACTGAAAGAAAAAAAAACATGATAATCTCCACAGAGGATGAAAAAGCATTTGATAAAATCCAACATCCATTTATGTTTAAAGTCTTAGAGAGATCGGGGATAAAAGGCACTTTCCTAAATATAGTAAAGACATAGCCAACATCAAACAAAATGGAGAGAAACGTAAATCAATTCCACTGAAATCAGGCAGAAGGCAAGGCTGCCCACTCTCTCGATATTGCTTCAGCATAGTTCTTGAAGTCCTTACTAGAGCAATAAAAAAATTAAAGGAGATAAAAGGAATTCAAATCAGAAAGGAAGAAGTCAAAGCATCACTATTTGCAGATGATATGATAATATACATGAGTGACCTCAAAAATCCTACCAGGGAACACCTACAGGTAATAAACACCATCAGCAAAGTGACTCGATACAAACTTAAGTCAAGGAAATCAGTAGCGCTCCTGTATACATAACATTGAGAGAGAAATCAAGGAAACAATACCTTTCAGAATATCCACAAAGGACATAAAGTATCTTGTTGTAACTTTAACCAAGCAAGTCAAAGACTTGTATGGAAAAAAAAAAAAAACTTTCAGTCACTGAAGAAAGAAATAAAAGATATCAGAAGATGGAAAGATTTCTCATGCTCATGGCTTGGTAGGATTAACAGGAAAAATGGCCACGTTACCAAAAGCAATCGACAAATTCAATGCAATTAACATCAAATTACCAAAAAGATTTTACAGTTCTGGAAAGAAAATTCTCAACTACAAATGATATAACAGGATACCCAGAATCGCTAAAACAATCCACTACAATAAAAGATCTTCTGGAATTAGAAGAAGATATGAGAAGATGGAAAGATCTCCCATGCTCATGGTTGGCAGGATTAACATAGTAAAAATGGCCATCTTACCAAAAGCAATCTACAGACTTAATGCAATTCCCATCAAATTGCCAACACATTTCTTTACAGACCTGGAAAGAAAAATTCTCAACTTCATATGGAATAACAAGAAACCCAGAATAGCTAAAACAATCCTCTATAATAAAAGATCTTCTGGAGGTATCTCCATCCTTGATCTCAAACTGTACTATAGAGAAACAGTTATAAAAACTGCATGGTACTGGCATAGAAACAGAATGGTGGATCAATGGAACCGAACGGAAGACCCAGAAATAAACCCACACACTTATGGACACCTGATTTTTTACAAAGATGCCAAAACTATACAATGGAAAAAAGAAAGCATTTTCAACAAATGGTGCTGGTCCAACTGGATGTCTACATGTAGAAAAATGAGAATAGATCCATACTTAGCACCCTGCACAAAACTGAAGTCCAAGTGGATCAAAGAACTCAACATAAAACCAGACACATTAAATCTGCTAGAAAAAAAAGTGGGGAATACCCTAGAACTCATTGGTACAGGAGAAAACTTCGTGATCAAAACTCCAACAGCACAGGCTCTAAGAGCAACAATCAATAAATGGGACCTCATGAAACTGAAAAGCTTCTGTAAAGCAAAAGACACTGTCATCAAAACAAAGCGACTGCCACAGATTGGGAAAGAATCTTCACCAACCCTTTATCTGACAGAGGACTCATATCCAGTATATATAAAGAACTAAAGAAGCTGAAAAGCAGCAAACCAAGTAATCCACTTAAAAAATGGGGAACAGAGCTAAACAGAGAACTCTCTGTAGAGGAATATCGAATGGCAGAGAAGCATTTAAAGAAATGCTCAACCTCATTAGCCATTAGGGAAATGCAAATCAAAACAACCCTAAGATTTCACCTTACACCCATCAGAATGGCCAAGATCAAAAACTCAAGTGACAACACATGCTGGAGAGGTTGTGAAGAAAGGGTAACCCTTCTCCACTGCTGGTGGGAATGTAAACTTGTACAACCACTCTGGAAATCAATCTGGTGCTTTCTCAGACAACTAGGAATAGTGCATCCTCAAATCCAGCCATACCACTCCTAGGCATATATCCAAAAGAGGCTCAAGTACACAAAAAGGACATTTGCTCATCCATGTTTGTAGCAGCCTTATTTGTAATAGCCAGAAGCTGGAAACAGCCCAGATGCCCCTCAAATGAAGAATGGATGCAGAAATTGTGGTACATCTATACAATGGAGTATTACTCAGCAATGAAAAATAAGGAAATCATGAAATTTACAGGTAAATGGTGCAACCTGGAAAGGATCATCCTGAGTGAGTTGTCCCAAAAGCAAAAAGATACACACAGTATATACTCACTCATATAAACATACAACATAGGATAAACACACTAAAATCGGTACATCTAAACAAACTAAGCAAAAGAGAGGACCCTAACTAAAATGCTCAATCCCCATCCTGAAAGGCAAAGAGGATGGACATCTGAAGAAGAAGAAAACAGGAAAGAACCTAGGAACCTGCTACAGAGGGCCTCTGAAAGCCAGAAGAAGAAAATAGGAAACAACCTAGGAACCTGCCACAGAGGGCCTCTGAAAGCCTCTGCCCTGCAGACTATCAAAGCAGATGCTGAGCATGATGGCCAACTGACGGGCAGAGTGAATGGAATTTTATGTAAGAAGTGGGAAATAGTAAGAGCTGGAGAGGACAGGAACTCCACAAGGAGAGCAACAGAACAAGTAAATTTGAACACAGGGAACTTCCCAGAGACTCATACTCCAACCAAGGACTATTCATGGAGATAACCTAGAACCCCTGCACAGATGTAGCCCATGGCAGTTCAGTTTCCAAGTGGGTTACCTAGTAATGGGAAGAGGGACTGCCTCTGACATAATCTGATTGGCCTGCTTTTGATCACCTCCCCCTAAGGGGGGAGGAGCCTTACCAGGCCACAGAAGATGACAATGCAGCCAATTCTGATGAGAAATGATAGTCTAAGATCAGAAAGAAGGAGAGGAAGACCTCCCCTATCAGTGGACTTGGGGAGGGGCATGCATGCAGAAAGGGGAGGAAGAGTAGGGTCGGGAGGGTAGGAGGGAGGGGCTTATGGGGGGGTACAAAATGAATAAAGTGTAATTAATAATAAAAAAAGACACTGAAAAATAAAAAAACAAAAGATCTTCTGGGGGTATCTCCATCCCTGATCTCAAGTTGTACTATAGAGCAACAGTAATAAAAAGTGCATGGTATTGGCAGAGAAACAGGCTAGTGGATGAATGGAACCAAATAGAAGACCGAAAAATAAACCCACACAACAACAGATACTGGATTTTTGATTAAAAAAAAGTCATAACCATACAATTGGAAAAAAGACAACATCTTCAACAAATGGTATTGTTCTAACTGGATGACTTCATGTAGAAAAATGCAAATATATCCATATTTCCCAACCTGCACAAAACTGAAGTCCAAGTGTATCAAAGACCCCAACATAAAACCAGACACACTAAATTGGTTAGAAGAAAAAATGGGGAAGAACCTTGAACTCATTGGCACAGGAGACAACTTCCTGAACAGAACACCAACAGCATAGGCTCTAAGATCAACAATCAATAAATGGGACTTTATGAAACTGAAAAGCTTCTGAAAAGCAAAGGACATGGTCATCAGAACAAAATGACAGCGTTCAGATTGGGAAAGGTTCTTCACCAACCCTATATCTGACAGAGGGCTAATATCCAGAATATATAAAGAACTAAACAAGTTATAAAGCAACAAATCAAGTAATCTAATTAAAAATGGGGTACAGAGCTAAACAGATAATTCTCAATAGTAGAATATTGAATGGCACAGAAACACTTAAAGAAATGTTCCGCTACAACCTTTAAGCACCCATGACAGCATCTAGCGTTTAACAGCTACAGTGCACCAGCATCTGCATCAATGCTGCTTGTTCTCGTATATGTAACACAAACTTAGATGTATCTGAGATGAGGGAATCTCACTTAAGAAAATGTCTCCATAATATTGAACAGTTGGAAGTCTGTGGTTGAGTTTCCTAGTTAATAACTGATGTGGCAGGGCTCAACTCACTGTGGTAATTGCTACCCATTTTCAAGTTGTTCTAGGTTGTATAAAGAAGCAGACTGAGCAAGTCATGTGAGCAAGTCAATAAGCAGTACTCCTTTGTGGCTGTAAAGAGGTTCTTTTTTTTTTTTTTTAAACTAAAGAATCATAAGATCTTTTTTTTATTGAACATTTCCTTAGCTTTGAGTGTTTTATGGAAAGGGTCTGTCAATTGACTATTTGCTTTTAATTTGGTAGGTATAGATATAGTATAGCTTAGTTCTCCTTTCTCTTGACTACATCTGTAAAAATCCCTTAATATTGTGAAAAAAAAAATAAGTCAGTAACTGAGTTTCACTACCTACTACTGGGAATTCACATAACAGTGAGAAAAAAAAAAACAGAACTGTTGATACTACATCATCACAGTTGTGGAGTGAGGCCAAGGCAATTCCTTACAGCCTGAAAGAAATGGGAGAAGTCTTTTAGCAGTGAGTGTATTCCATCCCCAGATAAGTATGATATTTATTTTATTTTATTTTATTTTATTTTATTTTATTTTATTTTGAATTTTATTTTTTTCTTATCAGTTACATTTTATTAACTCTATATCCCAGCCTTGTCCCGATCCCTCAGTCCCTCCCAGGCCCTCCCTCCCTCCCTCTTCTCCACCGTGCCCCTTTCCAAGTCCACTGATAGGGGGGACCTCCTCCCCATTCATCTGATCCTGTTTTATCAGGTATCTTCAGGACTGGCTGCAAAGCTCTCCTCTGTGGCCTAACAGGACTGCTCCTCCCTTGGGGGGTGGGGAGGCCAAAGAGCCAGTCATTGAGTTCCTGTTAGAAATAGTCCTTGTTCCCCTCACTATGGGAAACCAATTGGTTAGTGAGCTACCACAGGCTACATCTGAGCAGAGGTTCTAGGTTATATCCATACATGGTCCTTGGTTGAATGTCAGTCTCAGAAAAGACCCTGTGCCCAGATATATTTGGTCCTTGTGGAGCTCCTATACTTTCCCCATCAGACTAACTCCTCTTCTTTCTTATGATTCCCTGTACTCTGCCAAAGGTTTGGTCATGAGTCTTTGCTTTGAAAACACTGCTAGTTAGAGTCTTTCAAATGCGCTCAGTAGACTCCTGTCATATATATGTTCAATGCAGATCCCATCTGTCTTTCTAAATGAGGATTGATAATCTTACCCCATGTCCGCTCTCTTGATTATCTTTTTTAGGTGTATAGATTTCATTATGTTTATCATATCTTATAGGTCTATACAAGCGAGTATATACTGTGTTTGTCTTTCTCCTTCTGGGATATTTCACTCAGGATGATCTTTTCTAGATCCCACCATTTGCCTGCAAATTTTATGATTTCCTCCTTTTTGATTGCTGAGTAGTATTCTATTGTGTAAAAATACCACAATTTCTGTACTCATTCCTCCGTTGATGGACATCTGGGTTGTTTCCAGGTTCTGGCTATTACAAATAAAGCTGCTACAAACATGGTTGAGCAAATATCCCTTTTGTGTACTTGAGCAAACTTTGGGTATATACCTAGCAGTGGTATAGCTGGGTCTTGAGGAAGCACTATTCCTAATTGTCTTAGAAAGCGCCAGATAGATTTCCAGAGTGGTTGTATCAGTTTACATTCCCACCAGCAGTGGAGGAGGGTTCCCCTTTCTCCACAACCTCTCCAGCATGTGTTGTCCCTTGAGTTTTTCATCTTGGCCATTCTGATGGGTGTAAGGTGATATCTCAGGATCGTTTTGATTTGCATTTCCCTGATGACTAATGAGGATGAGCATTTCTTTAAGTGTTTCTCTGCCATTCGATATTCCTCTGTTGATAATTCTCTGTTTAGCTCTGTTCCCCATTTTTTAAGTGGATAACTTGGTTTGCTGCTTTTCAGCTTCTTTAGTTCTTTGTATATACTTGTTATTAGTCCTCTGGCAGATAAAGGGTTAATGAAGATTCTTTCCAAATCTGTAGGCAGGCGTTTTGTTTTGATGACAGTGTCCTTTGCTTTACAGAAGCTTTTCAGTTTCATGAGGTCCCATTTATTGATTGTTGCTCTTAGAGCCTGTGCTGTTGGTGTTCTGTTCAGGAAGTTATCTCCTGTGCCAATGAGTTCTAGGCTGTTCCCCACTTTTTCTTCTAACAGATTTAGAGTATCTGGTTTTATGTTGAGGTCTTTGATCCACTTGGACTTTAGTTTTGTGCAGAGTGATAAATATAGATCTATTTTAATTTTTCTGCAGGTGGACATCCAGTTGGACCAGCACCATTTGTTGAAGATGCTGTCTTTTTTCCATTGAACGGTTTTGGCGTCTTTGTCAAAAATCGAGTATTCATAGGTGTGTGGATTTATTTCTGGGTCTTTTATGCAGTTCCATTGATCCTCCTTTCTGTTTTTATACCAATACCATGCAGTTTTTATTACTATTGCTCTGTAGTACAACTTGAGATCGGGGATGGAGATACCTCCAGATGATCTGTTGTTGTACAGGATTGTTTTGGAGATTCTGGGTTTTTTGTTTCTCCATATGAAGCTGAGAATCTTTTTTTCAAGGTCTGTAAAGAATTGAGGTGGTATTTTGATGGGAATTGCATTGAATCTGTAGATTGCTTTTGGCAGGATGGCCATTTTCATAATGTTAATCCTACCAATCCATGAGGACGGGAGATCTTTCCATCTTCTGAGATCTTCTTCAATTTCTTTCTTCAGAGACTCGAAGTTTTTCTCAAACAGGTCTTTTACTTGCTTGGTTAGTGTCACCCCAAGGTACTTTATGTTATTAGTGTCTATTGTGAAGGCTGTTGTTTCCCTAATTTCTTTCTCGGCCCCTTTGTCTTTGGTATACAGTAGGGCTTCTGATTTTTTTGAGTTGATTTTGTATCCTGCCACTTTGCTGAAGGTGTTTATCAGCTGGAGGAGTTCTCTGGTTGAATTTTTGGGTCGCTCATATATACTATCATATCGTCTGCGAATAGTGACACTTTGATCTCTTCCTTTCCGATTTGTATCCCCTCGATCTCCTTTTGTTGTCTTATTGCTCTGGCTAGGAATTCAAGTACTATGTTGAAGAGGTATGGCGAGAGTGGGCAGCCTTGTTTTGTCCCTGATTTCAGTGGGATTGATTTAAGTTTCTCTCCATTGAGTTTGATGTTGGCTATAGGCTTGCTGTATATTGCCTTTACTATGTTTAGATATGTGCCTTGTATTCCTGATCTCTCCAAGACTTTAAACATGAATGGGTGTTGGACTTTGTCAAATGCTTTTTCAGCATCTAAGGAGATGATCATGTGGTTTTTCTCCTTCAGTTTGTTTATGTGGTGGATTACATTGATGGATTTCCATATGTTGAACCACCCTTGCATGCCTGGGATGAAGCCTACTTGGTCGTGGTGGATGATATCTTTGATGTGTTCTTGGATTCAGTTTGCAAGTATTTTATTGAGTATTTTTTCGTCAATGTTCATAAGAGAGATAGGTCTGAAGTTCCCTTTTTTGTTGGGTCTTTGTGTGGTTTAGGTATCAGGGTGACTGTTGCTTCATAGAATGAGTTTGGTAATGTACCTTCTGTTTCTAAGTGCCTGCAAGAAGAAATACGTAACATCACATACAAACAACTTAATGGCCCAACTGAAAACCCTAGAAAAAAAAAGAAGCAGATACACCCAAGAGGAGCAGAAGGCTGGAAATTATCAAACTCAGGGCTGAAATCAATCAATTAGAAACAAATAAAACTATTCAAAGAATCAATGAAACAAAAAGCTGGTTCTTTGAGAAAATCAACAAGATAGACAAACCCTTAGCCAAACTAACTCAAAAGCAGAGAGAATCTATCCAAATCAACAAAATCAGAGATGAAAAGGGTGACATAACTACAGACACTGAGGAAATTCAAACAATCATTAGGTCATACTACAAAAGCCTATATGTCACAAAATTTGAAAACCTAAATAAAATGGACAATTTTCTTGATAGATTCCATCTTCTAACATTAAGTCAAGATCAGGTAGAAAGACTGAACAGTCCTATATCCCCCAAGGAAATTGAAGCAGTCATTCACAGTCTCCCCTCCAAAAAAAGCCCTGGGCCAGATGGTTTCAGCGCGGAATTCTACCAGACCTTCAAAGAAGTGCTCACACCAATTCTCCTCAAACTATTCCACAAAATAGAAACAGAAGGTAAAGAGGTTCTTGACTTCAGATTTCTGTCCTAAGTTCCTGCTTTGGATGATGGACTACAAATGTAAAATAAAATAAAACATTTCTTTTCCAAGAAAAAAAAAAGAAAGAAAGAAATGGCCATCATCCTTAGCCATCAGGGAAATGCAAATAAAAATGACCCTGAAATTTCACCTTATACCCATCAGAATGGCTAAGTTCAAAAACTCTAGTGACAACACATGCTGGAGAGGATGCAGTGAAAGAGGAATGCTCCTTCACCTAGGCATATATCCAAAATATACTCAAATATACAGCAAGGTCATTTGCCTCACCATGTTTGTAGCAGCTTTATTTGCAATAGCCAGAAGCTGGGAACAACCCAGATGTCCCTCAAGGGAGGAATGGACACAGAAATTGTGGTTCATTTACACAATAAAATACTACTCAGTAATTAAAAACAAAACAGAACAAAATCATGAAATATGCAGGCAAATGGTAAGAACTAGAAAAGATCATTCTGAGTCAACTATCCCAGAAGCAGAAAGACACACATTGTATATAATCACCTATAAGTGGATATTAGACATATAATGTAAGATAAATGTATTAAAATCTGTATACCTAAAGAAGCTATGCTAGAAGGAGGACCCTGAGTAAGATGTTCATACCTCATTCAGAAATGCAAATGGGATGGCCATCAGAAGAATTTGAAATAAAGAACAAGACAATACCCTATCACAGAAAGCCTGTGAAAGACTCTTCCCAGCAGTGTATTAAAGCAGATGTTGAAAATCATAGCCAAACTTTGGGCAGAGTGCAGGGAATCTTATGAATGTAGGGGGAGAAAGAAAGACCTGAAGGGGACAGGAGCTCCAAAAGGAGACCAACAGAGCCAAAAAATCTGGGCACAGGGCTTTTTCTGAGACTGATATTCCAACCAAGGACCATTCATGGAGATACCCTAGAACCCTTCACAGATGTAGCCCATGGCAGCTCAGTGTCCAAATGGGCTCCCCAGGAAGCAGAACAGGGCTGTCTGTGACAAGACCTCAGTGGCTGGCTCTTTGATCACCTCCTCCTGAGGGGGGTCCAGCCTTACCAGGCCACAGAGACAGACAATTCAAACACTCCTGATGAGACCTGATAGGCTAGATTCAGATGGAAGGGGAGGAAGATCTTGTCTATCAGTGCACTGGGGAAGGGTCATGGGAAGAGAAAAGAGAGGGCTGTAGGATTGGAAGCTGATGAGGGAGGAGTCTACAGCTGGGATACAAAGTGAATTAACTGTAATTAATAAAAAAATTAAAAACTGAAATATAAATAAAATATTTTCCACTTTTGGAGTTACAGTACGTTCTAGGACTTTCTATCTCCCTCTTCTTCCGTAAGTTTTACAGAACTCTGCCCAAAGTTTGGCGATGAGTCTTTTGATACCCTGGTGGGTTGAGTCTTACAGAGATCCTCTGTGGAAGGCTCCTGTCCTGTTTCTTGTCTTCTAATACTATATCCTTTTTGCCCTTCTGAATAAGGATTAAGCATCTTCCCCAGGGTCTTCCTTGTTGTTTAGCTTCTTTAGGACTATAGATTTTAGTACGTTTATCAAAAAACCTGGAGCCAGGGGAGCCTGCAGTGACTGATATTTGAACCAAGGACAGTGCATGGAGAGGTCCTAGACCTCAGTGTTCAGAGACAGCCCATAGGCTGTTCAGTTTCCAAGGCTATTCCCTATTAAGGGGTACAAGGGTTGTCTCTGACATGAACTCAGTAGCCAGCTCTTTGATCATTTCCCTCTGGGCAGTGCAGCCTTACCAGGCCACAGAAGAAGATGATGCACCCAACCTTGATGATACTTGATAGGCTAGGGTCAGACAGAAAGAGAAAAGGTCCTCTCCTATCAGGGGACTAGAGAAAGGGCATAGGAGGGAAAGAGGGAGTGTGGGTGGGATGGGGAGGAGACAAGGGAGAGGGCTGCAGGGGGACACAAAGTGAATAAATTAAAATTAATTAATTAATTAATTAGTTTTTAAGACAAGAAAATGAAAGAAAATATTTTTAAGAGATCCTGTGTAAATCAGCAGCTAAGCAGCTGAAAAGGTAATGGTTCTTTCTCTGCAGAGTTCACTCTGAGAACCAAGGACATGTTTCAGGAAACTATATTTTGTTCTTCAAGGTGAAATCATATCTGATTCATACACTGGAATGTATCACATCATAATAGATCTATTAACTGTGCTCACAGAAAGTGCCAAATAAGCTTAGTATCCATGTCCACAAAAAAAGACAAATAGAGTCATGTTTGATAACTATATCCATTTGTGGAGACCCTCAAAACAACACAGGCTGTTGCTATTGCCCTTGGTTGTTTTCCAGAGGTTGAAGGTATGTTCCAATTGTTGAAGAATACCTCCCTATTACTACATACTTTGGACTCAGGTCTTGAAGGAATCAAGCAAAACATGAACTGCCAATCTTTTACCTGAGGACTAGCTTTCATAGCAATCAAAGCTGCTATTTAAGTTGCCAACTGAAATTAAATGTCCTACTTAGCTGTAAAGACACAGATATAACAATAGCACAAGATATATCCAAAGGTGTAATAGTGATAGGGATAGCTTGAGGATTGTCAACAGCTACCTAGTTGGACTTAAGGCCTGCAATATGGGAGAGAATTCAAAACTGGTATTGCAACCTACCTGACTACTTGTTCCTGGTGAGGTAGTGGACCCTAATATAAAACCTGCTACAGCCACATTCCTAAACCTGTATAATTCACAATTGTATCCTAAATATCTATTGAATATATGATTTATAACACACACACACACTCACATATATGGAGAAAAAAGAGAGAGAAGCATAGGTTTCAACCATCATCAAGGAAACTTGCTTTAAATGAAGACATAGCACAGAAATCTGTAACTGGTGAAAAGTAAAGAACAACTGCCTGTCCTAGTTACAGTTTCTATTGATGTGATAAAACAATGTTACTAAAAGCCAATTAGATAGGAAAAGGTTTATTTCAGCTTGCAGCTGTCAGGTAATATTTCATCATTGAGGAAACTCAGGGCAGAAACTGGTCAGGAATCTGGAGACAGAACAGAAATTGAAGGCCATGGAGGTATGCTGTTTCCTGTCATACTCTTCCCAGCTTTCTCAGTCTGTTTTCTTATACAACTCAGAACCATGCACTCAGGGATTACACTGCACACAGCAAGTTGGACTCTTCCATATCATTAAATAAGATATTTAAGATTAACAAGATTGTTTAAGATTAATAAACAAAAAAAAATGTCCCACAAATTTACCTATAGGAAATCTGAAGAGAACATTTTTTCAACTGAGGTTCCTCTTTCCAAATAACTCTAATTGGTGTTAATCTGACAAGAAAATAAAAACAGTACAATGTCATACTTAGTTGATACATCTATTAACAAGATGCCCACACCTAAGTTTCAAGAAACATGACATATGATGGGGTGGAAAAATCTCAAGATCAAGAAAACCAGTATATTTCCTGTGAGATAATTCCTATACATAGTGGGTGGCTACATCTGTGAAATCTTAATAATATGGTCAGCTTAATGATAATGCATATGCCAGTTGAAACCTAAAGTGTATGTGAGAAATCTCACAAGGCCCCACCTCTAGGTGATCAATGGTTGTTTGTTTTGTTTGAAGTTCTGTTTTTATTTTTGAAACAGTTTCTCTGTGTAGCCCTAGCTGTGCTGGAACTAACTCTATAGATCAGGATGGCCTCAAACTCAGAGTTCTGCCTGCTTTTGCTCCTATATGCTGGGTTAAGGGGGTGCTCCACTAAGACAGAAATTTAATGGATACTGAAAGAGAAAGAATCAGTTTTATTCAGAAACAAGTCCCTTTATAGGTTATCAAACCCCATGGAGCCATCCACAAACTCATTTACATACCACCAACAATAAAAAAACTCAGCATCCCCTCCACCCACATATATGTAACAATATATTTATTTATTTTAAACATTTATTTATTATGTATACAATGTTCTGTTTTTGTGTACACCTACACACCTGAAGAAAGCACCAGATCTCATTATAGATGGCTGTGAGCCACCATGTGGGTGCTGGGAATTGAACTTATGACCTCTGGAAGAGCAGCCAGTGCTCTTACCCACTAGGCCATCACTCCAGCCCGTAACAATATGTTTAAAAGGGAGATATATAGATATTTCAGTGGTTTATGACTGCTAAATCAGCTCACACTTTCTAGTACTTCCTGGACTCTGGCTAGCTCTTTCAACTCAGTTGTTTTGACTCAAAACTATTCTACAAGCTGAATGATTCAAACTAGCTTCTCTCAGCTTCTCCTAAATTGCTCTGCTTCTGAACTCCATGAAGAGAAATACACCAAACTACCTGCACTTTACTGTATTGAACTCAACTTTACAGTACTGTCTTCTCTACTGAGCTCTCTACTGTACTCAACTCTACAGTATTGTCTTCTCTACTCTTTCTCTACAAAACTCTAAGATCTTAATCCTACTGTGCTGCTCTTAATTAGCTTCTGTTTCTTGTCTGTTCTTGGCATAATTGAGTGTATCTCATCTCTTACTTACTCTGTCAAATCTTTCTCTGATTTGTCACTTTGTCTTCCCCTCAATTAGATGTCACTTTCAAACATTCATGTTTCCTTCTACAAATTAAATTTACCTTCATTGTTTGGGATTAAAGGTGTGTACTGAGGGTGTTTGAGTATTCCAGCCAGATCACATAGACCTAGAAGGTCTTTGGATGTGATCCAATTGTAAAGCACCAATGTTGTTGGATTAAAATTTATCTATAGACAATTACAGTATTGAAAAAACAAACACAGTAAAGAGAAATACTGAGGAAAATCCAAGCTGAAATGAAGGGGAGTTGAGAAAACTCAAAAACAATTAGAAAACTTAGAAGAAAGCCTTACAAGTCAAGTACAAGATAGAACATAAATATTAAAATATAATATAGAGAAATTAGACCATTCAAGCAAATAATATGAGAAACTTTCCAGGGGGTGGTGATGCATGCTTTTTATCCCAGCACTCAGAAGATAGAGGCAGGAGGAAATTTGAGTTTGAGACCAGCCTGATGTAGAGAGTGAGTTTTGCAAATACACAGAGAAACCCCGTCTCAAAAAACCAAAGAAGAAGAAGAATCAAAAGCAAGAGAAGAGAAAGAAAGAAAAAGAAAAAAAGAAAGAAAGGAAGGAAGGAAGGAAGGAAGGAAGGAAGGAAGGAAGGAAGGAAGGA
>NW_026585687.1:7684670-7716222 GCF_907164565.1 Psammomys obesus
GGAAGGAAGGAAGGAAGGAAGGAAGGAAGGAAGGAAGGAAGGAAGGAGGAAGACTTTAAAAAAACAGGATAAGATTATTATGTAGGAAATATCAGGAAATGAATTATAAACATAAAGAAATGAAATGAATCCTAGGTGAATGACCACATCTTCAACCAAGTCATAGAAGGAAATTTTCCTAAACTAAGAGAAGACATTCCCATATAGATGCAAGAAGTAAACAGAATACCAACTAGACAGTAAACTGAAGAGGAAACAGCTTGGTTTCATATCTTTATTGTAGTGGCATATGAATTTATCAGATTCTTGATGTGGACTGGCATGTGGGCAACAAAACAAAAAAGTCAAAGTTAAATCTATACAACATATTCTATAATGTTTCTTCAAAATTTATGTCATCCAATAGACAAAATATTCAGAAACAAAAGTAGAAATTTATAAATTTTCATATATAATTCTATTATACATAATTTTCTGAGATAATGAAATTGAAGATAAGAATAGTAAAGAAGATAATGAGGAAAAAAGTTCAAGTTTATATCTATAGTAAGTATTCAGTCATGCTTATTTTGACGCTTTATTGGTCTAAGTTATCTTTGTTCACTTATATAAAAAAAAAGAAAACAGAACCCAGTGGAATAATCAAAAACATTTACAAAACTATTCCTCAAATGAATAAAATACAAGTCATGCTCCTTGAAGACTTATTTAAATACTCAAAGATGGAGACTAGGAAGCTGCTGTGTTTACTTCATCTACAAAATAGTAAATATTAATTCTCCTTCAGTGCTGCTTCATATAACATCTTAGTAAAAAGTAGTTACAATATACAGTTTTACCTATAAATATAACACTGAGACAGATGATGTGAGTGTCAGGACAAGAACTGTCTCCTGGGTTAAGCATGGGCTGTGAATTTTTACATTTCACATCTTTCTCATTGAAAGAACAGAAAAGTTTGGGTATTGTTATTGTGGTTGATGTGTTGCTTCCCAATGGGGGCAAGGAGGGTAGCAGGCAGGTGACATAAATATTACTTATATCAAAGTATCTAACTCTAATAAAATTCAACATCATTTCACACAGAGAAGTGATTTCCTAACCAACTATTTTAATATTTTTTTCCTCTCAATGAAGTCTGTAGTGATCAATGAACCCACTTAATACCTAAACAATCCACTTTTTTAATATAGATGTGTAGACTTTCATAAGAATCTTTGGAATAATTCAGAATATATAATCAAATAGAATCAAATAATTATTTCATCCTGAAGAATAATAAGACAATGTTTCTTTCTTGTTATTCTTACCATCATTTTTTCCTGGGCTCATTTTCATCAATGATATTATATTTTATGGGAGATAATCCCCGAGTAGGAGAAATTGAGATAGAGCTGCCTGGGGATGTTCATTGTTAGAACTGGGATGCTTTGATCTGATACAGTTCACACTGAGGGCAATCAAGACTAACTTGTGGTTGAATGTTTGCTGAGACCTTCCTATTTGGGGTATTATTTGCTTTTTAGATCATTCTGACTACTGCTTCTAGATTTTTTGTAACTTGCTGTTTGATAGTAACTGAATTTTTTTTTTTGAGTGATCAGTGCCAAGAATTCAATGTAACTGCTCTTAAATCCCCTGTCATTCCCATTTCCCAGTATTTCAAGCACTGATTGAATGAATAGCAGCTTTAATGTCTGTTATAGGTAGGGTGTTTCTTTTTAATTTCTATCTGTGGGAGTTAGTAGCTTACAAAGCAGACCTACTACACTGATGGAATTCTCAAGTCCCAATAATCACACTCATAAAAGTGATGGTAGAACTTTTGTATCCCCTTCTAACACACCCATAATACCTAAGTGTTTAATCATCTACTAGACTATAAGATTATTAACTGTTATAATTTTCCCATTCACTGATTTTTATGTCTTTTACTGCTATTCTAAAAGTCCTATAATAGTTCACAGGAAACTATATCTGAAATTCAGTATATTCCTTATTCATAGTTCATGAGAAAGCCTTTCTCCCTTCCAGTACTTCCACGAGCTACTTTTCTATCTTCAAAAACCTGAAACTTTATATCCTGAATCTCTCTAATTTGTGTATTTTTTCCTAGAGCAGCAAGTTGCTAAAAGTATTATCATCTATTCCTATAATTTGTCTCTCTGTTTACATTCTGCATCTTTCCACTAATTTTTTACAAATTGGCCAAAATAACTATTTTCAAAATGTATATTTTATACTGTCAATTCACCAATTCTTGCTTAGAACTCTTTCAAGGCCACAAGTATACATGTAAACTGACTTCTATTTACATCTTTTATATTGTTTCCTAGGTAATTGTTCCACTAGATTGTCACACTAGATTGTCAATTCCTCAAGAGTTCCATGATTCATTATGGCACATACTGGATTTGTAGCATTCATAAAAAACTCTTCATCTCCAATTCCTCAGTACCTAGTTGTCACTCAAATCTCATTTCAAGATGATATACCTTTACTTTCCAGACTTCCCCAAACCCACATTTTATGTTTTATAGCTATATTGACCTCTTCCTAATTTGATATTTGACAGCCATTTTGTGATTATTTGATAAATGTGAGTTCCTGGTTATCTGGATGGGATGCTTAATAAAAATTTCCAGCTAGGACAGCATACTTTGATGTCTTCTCATAGTAATAGGTCTCATTACAACTGCAAGGAAGTATCTGAGGTTGATTTTCATTAACATATATGAATGATCCCTCAGTAGCAGATGTTAGAACAAAACACACATTTGGTTTCAGTATAAAAGATTGCTACCTAACAAATGTTCTGGCCTATAGATGAACATTTAAGTTGACAAACCTCAGTGGCCAAGAATTATATCATGATTTTTGTTAAGCTCTACAGAAAAGTCTTCTTACATTTGGTATGCAAAATTGGATTAAAATCAATATTGTTTAATTTGGGTTTTATATCCTAACCTGATAATATAGAATGTGAAATACATTAACTAGGTGACAGACATTAGAAAAAAAATAAGGAGGTGATCAATGTTTAATTAAGATCAATCATACTGATAAAAGAAACCTAGCACAATATTTTTATTTAATGTACATTTAAGATACACATTGTATTGAACCATTAACAGAGAAAAGGTATGTTGAGTAAGAAAACACGTATTGAAAACAAAATCTCCAATACACAACATTTTAATTAATTAGAGCAGCATTTTGCTACTTAAGTATTACTGTTTGATACAAATAGCAAAGTGAAAATAAGTTGTATCATTCATTTTTTTCCGTTATACAATGGATCTATGATGAGTTAACTAGGTAATAAAAACAATCACAATAATCTGTATCCCTTTGCCTCTTTTTGTATGTTCAAATAAAACTTGACTACTTCATAGCATACACTAAACCAAACAATATACAGTGGTCACAAATCACAATGCCCCTCAAAATGTTATACTATTTACACAGTATCTACCAATATAGTCTCTAATCAGATACACTAGAGAGCCTCAAAAGAAACAATAAGGGACAGGATGCATAATTGTCTATTAGATGGATGGAAGTATGAAATAATTAGATCATAGGCATATAGTTATAATACAGTAATAGTAATATTGTCTATTCTAAGTATCAAGATCACCTGGCCTTACTTCAGAAAAGAAACAAATGCAATAATTTTAATTTAAAATACAGAACTGTTTGGGGGAAACATTTTTTTCCTTGTCTATTAGATTTCTTATACTTTGTATGATAAATGTACATTAATTTTTCTCGAGGAGTTACATTAGGGTCTGTTATGTTAGATAATATCATAGAATATTCAAATTTATATTATGATTTTGTTCTTTAAAGGATGTTGAAAACTTTGATAAAGATTTTGAGTCTTGGCGATGGTATCATTACTTTTAATAGTATAACCATGAGAAGTCATTCATTAGAGTTAGATGGAAGATTGTTGAATATAAAGTTAGTAGACGATGTCTAGCAAAATGGTAAGTATGTCCTGGAAGAGAAGGACAGGGTTCTCACCCAGATTTTGGCTTTGATATTAAGAAATTGGAATGGTAAAATACTGGAAATGTGTTGCTATATTAAGATGTTATTTCAATGATTCAAGTGAAAGATAATGAAAACTGCAAAATTGTGTAATACAATTTGACTATAGTTCACATTTCTCTATCAACAAACTTCATGGTTAACTGATTACCTAAATATTTTCAGTAATATCTCTAAAATTATTTCATTGGAAAGAATTTTACAACTATATGCCTTGCCTTACCAAGTCTTGTGTCACATAAATATAATAAGAACTGCAATTAAAAGATACTAATAGATTTAACTCAAAGTACTTGAGGCAGCATATTTAAAGTTTTGTATTTTTATTTTATGCATATTAATGCTTACTTGCATGGTGGCCCATTGAGGCCAGAGGAGTGATTAAACTCCCCTAAGGCTGTAAATAACTGTATTGGTATTTTGAAGGGAATTGCATTGACTCTATAGATTGCTTTTGTTAAGAGGGCCAATTTCCCTATATTAATCTTACCAATCCATAAACGTGGGAGATCTTTCCATCTTCATACAGGTCTTTCACTTGCTTAGATAGAGTCATACCAAGGTACTTTATGTTATTTGTGGCTATTGTGAAAGGTGTTGATTCCCTAATTACTTTCTTAGCCCTTTTGTCTTTTGTATACAGGATGATTACTGATATTTTTGAGTTAATATTCTTTTTGTTAGCAAAACTTATATATTTTATTTTCACTGCTTCCTGAATTTTGTACAGCATGCATAACACAATTATTTACCCTTGTCTTCTTTGAATATATCTGTTTTTTTTTCTAAATTGGCCATAATTCAAACAGCTCTCACATAAATATTCTGAACATATTCTTTTCTGCAGCCATATATGTACATTATTGCTGAGTACATATCTTGGAGTAAAATGACTAAAATAGATCATATACTTGTTTATTAATGACTGATAATGTCAAATAGTTTTCTAGGCTATCATAAAAGTTTATTAATTTTCACACTCACATTAATTATATAAAAATTTTACATAACATGTTTTGATCATATTAACCTGTCTTTTTTCAGATACACCCCTCTTTCCTTTTCTTTTAAAATTTTTACTTTTATATTAATTACAGTTTATTCCCTTTGTAGCCCAGCTGTAGCCCTCTCCATCATTCCCTCCCAATCCCACCCTCCCAAGCCCCTCTCCAAGTCCACTGATAGGGGAGCTCCTCCTCCCCTTCCCTCTGACCCTAGCCTGTCAGGTTTCATCAGGACTGGCTGCTTTGTCTTCCTCTGTGGCCTAGCAAGGCTGCTTCCCCCTCAAGGGGAGGTGATCAAAGAGCCAGCCACTGAGCTCATGTCAGAGAGAGTCCCTGTTCCCCTTACTAGGGAAAACCCACTTGTATACTGAGCTGCCATAGGCTACATCTGAGCAGGGGTTCTAGGTTATCTCCTTGCATGGTCCTTGGTTGGAGTATCAGTCTCAGAAAAGAACACTGGGGCAAGATTTCTTCATTCTGTTGCTTTCCTTTTGGAGCTCCTTTCTCCCCCAGGTCTTTTTATCTCCCCCTTCATTCATAAGATTCCCGGCATTCTGCCCAAAGGTTGGTTATGAGTCTCAGCATCTGCTTTGATACATCGCTGGGTAGAATCTTTCAGAGGCCCTCTATTTTCTATCCAGCAACTTTAATGAAGGTGTTTATCTGCTGAAGGAGTTGTCTGGTAGAATTTTTGAAGTCACTCATGTACATTAGCATATCATCTGCAAATAATGATACTTTAATTTTTCCTTTCCAATTTGTATTCCCTCGATCTAATTTAATTGTTTTATTGCTCATGGTAGCACTTCAAGTACTATGTTGAAGAGATATGAAGAGATTGGGCAGCCTTCCTTGCCTTGTCCCTGATTTCAGTGAAATTGATTTAAGTTTCTCTCCATTTAGTTTGATGTTGGCTTGCTCTTTATTGCCTTTACTATGTTAGGTATGTGCCTTGCATCCCTGATGTCTCCCAGGCTTTAAATATGAATGGGTGATAGATTTTTTCAACATCTAAGGAGATGATCATGTGTTTTGTTTTTTTTTTCCCTCCCCTTCTGTTTATTTATGTGGTGGATTACATTGGTTGATTTCTATATATTAAAAACACTGTGGTTAACATTTACTATTAAATACCTTTGCCCATGGGATACATCCTAGCAGGGGTTCTAGGTCCTCTCCATTCCTGATTCTTGGTTGATTCATTCATCTCTATGGGCCCCCTTGGCCCATATTTTTTCTTTTTGTTGGTATCCTTGTAGAGATCATGTCCCTTCTAGAACTTTCTTTCTCCCCCTTCTTCCATAAGATTCCCTGCACTCTGTTCAAAGTTTGGCTTTGAGTCTTAGCATCTGCTTTGATACCCTGCTGGGTTTAGTCTCAGTCTCCATGGGGGTTCCCTAGTAAGGGGAGGAGGAAAAATCTCTGGAATGAGCTGGATTGTCTGCTCTTTGATCACCTCCCCTTGGTGTGGTGGCCTTAGTAGGACATAGAGAAAGATGATCTAGACAGTCCTGATGAGACCTGATAAACTAGGGTCATATAGTAGGGAAGAAGAACCTTCCCTATCAGTGGACTAGAGAAGGGGGATGGAGAAAAAGAGGGAGTGTGGGACTGGGAGGAGATGAGGGAGGATGCTACAGCAGGAATACGAAGTGAATACCTTGTAATTGATAATACTAATATTATTATTATAATAATTTTAAAATAAATAAATACCTTTGCAAATTATAAAATTGTTCTGCTAAATTTAAATATAAGTTTTCAAACTAGATTATCTTTTTGAATGTTTCTTAAAGTCAAGATGGAGAGACATTTTTAGAAAAAATGATGAACTATTGTGACTGTGTATGTCTCTTTTATTAGTATCAATCTTTGCTATTTTTAACATCTAGCAAAAAGGGGGGCAGCAAATTTGAAGAAAATTGGTACTTAACAACAAAGTAACTATAATACAAGACTTCAGCTGATATATGATCCATATTTTCATTAATGTATGTTCTATACTGAGTTCCAGTTAAAGTCTTCTCAATAACCATTTATGCTGAAGATGAATTTTGTCAGTTGCCCTACAGAATCTGGAATAAACAACAGTCCTTGTTGTACCCCTTCATACCTCCTGATTACCTTCACTGCTATCAAACTTCTCCCTGCTTATTGACCTCTTAAGTGTCACCTGTTCTCAAATTTTCTACTGCTATGGGCTATGTTAAGCTAAATTGTAACCCCATGTTGGACTTCATTTTTAGTTGTTATACTATACTGTACTTTAAGTAAACTATCAGGAAACTAAAGATTCCCTCAAGAATTTTTACTTCTGTATGGAAATTTCAAATTTGAGAGGCTAATAACAATAAAAATATTGGTAATTTATTTCCTTAATATAGACTTAAATATGCTATCACTTTTAACATATAAGCAACCATGATACAAATATACTTATTTTTATATTATAGATGGAAAATATAGTAGCATAGCCAATTTAAGGTGACAGGGCTAGATAATGTGATTTGAGATTCTATTTCCTTTTAGCCAGCTACACTGCAGAAAATAAAATATTGTCATTAAATTTGAAACAAAAATTTAATATCAACAATTATTCCTCATTTGATTCACATACATACTCCAAGAGAACTGTAATTTAATAGACCAATCAGACCACTAACAAATCATCATTTCAGTGTGAAACTATGACTTAATTTTTACTTGTACTTTTTTGGGCACATATGCAGTTTTATTTTTTATTTAAATTTTTATTTTTATATATTAATTACAGCTTATTCATTTTGTATCCCAACTGTAGCCCCCTCTCTCATTTCCTCCCCACCCCAAACTTCATCCCTCATCTCCTCCCATGCCCCTCTCCAAGTCCACTGATAAGGGTGGTCTTCCTCTCCTTCCATCTGGCCCTAGCTTATTAGGCCTCATCAGGATTGGCTGCATTGTCCTCCTCTGAGGCCTGGCAAGGCTGCTTCCCCTTCAGGGGAGGCAGTCAAAGAGCTAGCCACTGAGTTCATATCAGAGACAGTCCCTGTTCCCTTTACTAGTAACCCACTTGGATACTGAGCTGCCATGGGCTACACCTGTGCAGGGGTTCTAGGTAATATCCAAGACTGGTCCTTGATTGGAGTATCAGTCTCAGAAAAGACCTTTGTTTCTAGAATTTTTGGTTCTGTTGCTCTCCTTGTGGAGCTCCTGTCCTCTCCAGGTCTTACTATCTCCTCCCTCTTTCCTAAGATTCTCTGCATTCTGCCCAAAGTTTGGTTATGTGTCTCAATACTGAATGTAATCCAATATATTGTCAATTATCAAAAGAATAAGAACAACTTAAACAATACAACTGTCTCAAAAAATAAGTTCACCTCACCACAACAGAGATTAACTCTATAATGAATTAAACAGTGCCTGAAAGGATTTCACCCATTTCCATGGAAAGAGCTAGATCTCCATGTTAACATTGTGTACCTATGTTAGCAATACTTGTACAAAGAAAAAAATTGGCTCGAGGTTGCATTTATGTACATTTAGAGAAAGAGTATCCTAGTATTTTTTAAAGTGGAAGCAATGTTTCACCCTCAAGACTTAAAAATTCACATTTCAAATTTTCCCTTAATGTCTTGGATTCTTTACAATTGTGGTTTAGGGCCCCACTTGTAAATTTATAGTATTTTCCTTTTTAAAGGAGAAAACACCAATTCTTGTCACTTCTCAGCAATATCTATGATTATGCCTATGGCGTAGCAAGCATATGAGACTTATAGACCTAGATTTTCCACAGTGTCACCTTTGACATATTGCATCTGATTATTCTTTGTCATGGGAACTTATCTTATTCTGTGTAGAATATTTAACATCCCAAGCCCATATACTTGCTGTCATATTCAAACTAGGTCCTTGCCATACAAGTTGTGAAAACCAAAAATATCTCAAGATACTGCCAAATATCACTCAATGGATGAAAACTGTCCCTTCATTTACACCACTACCTTGGGGGAGAAATCACTAAGCTATCTACATTTCTCAAATTATGCCTTCAACAAATTGATTCTCATTTCCGATAGAATAATTGATCATATATAATTCAATGTTGGCTTATGGTTAAAATTTTTGACATACAATTAAATAATGGAAGCCTTTCCACCCTATGGAGTAGACCCTAGCTATTAACTTTTGTTTTAAATATAACCATAAATATTGATTTGAACATTTATTCAATGTTTTCATACATGGACACACACACAATGAATCAAAAAATATACAAGTTATGCTTCAGTCTGCACAAGCAATTTACTTTCATGACTGCTTATGTGTCATCCAAAAACAATCATTTAATATAGTAAAACACGTAGAATTATTTCAGTCTCCCCTTACTCTTTCATGACAAACTTCTCTAAAGGTCCAGTTGTGGCAGGGATGGAACAGGGAGTCTTTCTTGGAAAACTCATTCAGCTGCTTAGCCCAACAGCATAAATTTGATCTTGTAATTAGTATTCAGCCCAGCATCTTGGACAGAAACCAGTGTTACAGCCAAGAGGTGGTTTAAGTCACATAAATCATAGATCAATAACAGAACTTGAAGCCCTGGGTAGATTACAAAGGTAAAGCTTTAGTTAAAAATAGATTAACTGTTTCCCTGCAGGAATTCTTTAATCCTCCACCTCCAAAATATGAAACACATGAAATTAGATCTCATCAATTTGTAGCATAAGCATATAATGATGAAATGTACAAACATACACACACAGCATTGCTTGAGAAATGCAGACATGTGTGTACACAAGATCCTCATGAAAATAATCCATGTGTCTAAGTCTTTATTCTTGGATAATTTTTAATTCATTTTTATTCTTTTATTATAATTTATTTACTTTGTATTCTGGCTGTAGCCCCCAACCCATCTCCTCCCAGTCCAACCCACCTTACATCTTCTCCCCCATACCTCTCCTCTAGTCCACATATAGGAGAGGTCTTCTTCCCCTTCTATTTAACCCTAACCTATCAGGTCTCATCAGGACTGGTAACATTGTCTTCCTCTGTGACCTGTCACAGCTGCACCTTCCCCCCCTCCCAGGGAAAGGTGATAAGAGAGCCTGTCACTGAGTTCATGCCAGAGAAAGACACTGCTTTCCTAATTAGGGAACCCACTTGGAGACTGAGTCTATGGGCTACATCTGAGCCAAGGATTTAGGTCCTCTCCATGCATGCTCCTTGGTGGGGGTATCAGTCTCTGCAGGGCCTCCAGTGCTCAATTATTTTGGCTCTGTTGTTCTCCTCTTGGAGCTCCTGTCCCCTCCAGGTCTTCCTATCTCCCCTTTCTTTTTATAGGATTTCCTGCACTCTACCCATTTTTGGCTATGAGTCTCAGCCTCTGCTTCAATACCTGGATCAGTAGAGCCTTTCAGAGTACTCTGTGGTAGGATCCTGTCCTGTTCTGTGTGTTCTCCTGCTTCCAAATGCTATAGACATTTAAGTCGTTTTTAAAATTAATTTATTCTTTATTAACTAGTTTATTCACTTTGTATCCTGGCTGTAGCCCTCTCCCAATTCCATCCTCTCTCCCTCATCTCCCCCCATGCTCCTTTCCAAGTCTACTGGTAGGAGAGGTCCTCTTCTCTTTACCTCTTACCCCAGCCTATCAGGTCTCATGAGGTCTGGCTTCATTGTTCTCCTCCATGGCCTGCCAAGGCTGCTCCCCCCTCAGGGGACATATTCAAAGAGCCAGCCATTGAGTCTATGTCAGAGACTCTCCCTGCTCCCATCACCAGAGAAGCCACTTGGAGACTGACCTGCCATAGGGCACATCTGTGCAGGGATTCTAGATTAGCTCCATGCATGGTCCTGGTTGGAGCATCAGTCTCAGAAATGACCCCTTTGCCCAGGTCCTTTGCTTCTGCTGCTCTCCTTGTGGAGCTTCTATCACCCCCAGGTCCTTCATCTCCCCCTTCTTTCACAAAACTCCCTGTACTGTGCCCAAAGTTTGGCTATGAGTCTCAGCAACTGCTCTGATACCCTACTGGATAGAGTCCTTCAGAGGCCCCCTGTGGTAGGCACCTGTCCTGTTCCCTGCCCTCTCTCCCTTCCGATGTCTGATGTCTATCCTGTTTGCCTTTCTGAGAGGACCCTGGGTAAGATGACATTTAAGTAGTTTTAAAGGCCACAGAGGAGAACATTGCAGCCAGTCCTGATGAGACCTGATAAGCTAGGGTCAGATGAAAGGGGAGGAGGTCCTCCTCTATCAGTGGACTTAGAGAGGGGCAGGGAGGAGATGAAGGAGGGAATATGAGATTGAAAGGGAATGAGGGAGGGGGCTACAGCTGGGATATAAAAGCAAATAAACTGTAATTAATAAAATAAAATAAAAATTTAAGAAAAGAAAAATGTAACCAACAAACACTAAAGTTTAAAAGAAAAACATTTTTAATATAGAAGTTACACTAAAATGTTTTTAAAATTTTCACAGTAGAATAAAATGGTATTATTACGGGATATAAACAGGCAATCAAAATGTTGATCGGCATATTTCTTTTTAACAATTTAGGAAAGATATTCAAAACTGAGCTTAGGTCTTCTGTGCAGTTAGTAAGTGAAAAAGATGCCACACTGCACTGCATTCAGTATTCATCTGATGAAATGTTAAGACATTAAGTGAATGAAACAGTAAATAGAGCCATAAAAGCTCATTATTGTATTTAATGATGCCATTATGTCAACTTCTAAGTCAAATTTTGCATCCCAAAATTAAAATAGCTGATGTACCATTGGTAAAGTTTGTCATAGTGTTTCAGGCTCACAAATCTGTATACATTTTAAGAAGTCTGGATAGCAAATGTTCTATAAGGAAAACAAAATGAAAAAGAAGAGTTTGGGAAACTACCAGATCTGTTGCAAGCTAATGGAATTTTTAAATACCACCTATTGCAAAGCACACACTATAGGTAGTCATAAGATTAAAAGCTTTTCAAGTTGCTATCTTGGGAAATTTCTTTCAAGGAAATAGCTAAAAAGCCCTGTTTTAGTATGTTCCCCTACTGAGCTTCCCACTGTGTTTTTTTAATAAGGAAAGCTATCCATCCATAGAGGTGTATCCTGTTCTCCATGCTTCACTGTTTAGCAGCAGGCAGATACAGTAGACACTCGGGTGTTTGACTCTTTAATTTTCACTCCATAATGTTGATGCCTGCTTTTGCTGACTGATGCATGTAGCTTCATGGTTGTTTAATTACGAGTGGGCACAGATTTCCTCGATCCCATAATCTCCCTTATTTTCAATCAAAATCACCCAAAACAATGCACAATTTGAAGTATATGCAATGTAAATCAGGTAATAGGTAAGTAATGTAATCACAATAAAAAAGTTAACCTATCTGGTTCCAGTTGTTAAAAAACACATAGGTCAAATTCAATTCATGGCAGCAAAATATTTCATTTTAATATACCAAAAGTCGACATCAGAAACTACTTTTGAATGATCAAATGAATATCATTATATAGCTTATCAAAATTTGTTCTCATGCTATAAAAATTCAGACTATAAGATCAGAATTATTGAGAAAAATGATTGATTTTAGTGCACAGATATCTCAATTATTAGAGATAAAAGGACACTTTCTTGTTTTCTGAAAAAGAAATAAAAATATATTATATATTTTATTCACAATAGGAGCAAATAAATTCATACAAAGAACTGAAGAATTTTTTAGTACAAAATTTGCTAAACAACATCTATTCACTCATACATTTATTCTCTCCTTAGGAACAACTTATTTTACAACTAATATTTGTTTTATTTTTTACTCTTAGGATTGGGCCTATAATTTCATACATTCTAAGCAAGTGAATATTATGCTTTTAACCTTATACACATCAAATTCTTCAGAAAGAAGAGGAGAACCTCCCCTATCAGTGGACTTGGGGAGTGGCATGCATGCAGAAAAGGGAGGGAGGGTGGGATCGGCAGGGGAGGAGGGAGGGGCTTATGGGGGGATACAAAATGAATAAAGTGTAATTAATAAAAAAAATAATAATAATAAAAGATTTAAAAAAAATGAAACCTGTGCCTTCTACAAATTTGTGTGTTATTTTTCAAGACCCAGATAAGAACATGAGATCTAAGGCACAAATTCTGGCAACAAATGTTTTCTGAATATAAATACTAGATACAGCATGCAATGTGTATTTGTTCTGTATTTTCAGAACTGAGAACATAGAATTTATAGGAATCATGCTATAAAAACTATTAATATTCACTAGAAGTTTTAAAACTACATCATTTTCTCAATTATTTACAGAATATTGCCACTTTCCCATATAGCATATACACAGCAGACTGTACATTGGTCCACTAACTCAATAAAGAAAAGAATCTTCTTCATTATAAGAAGCATAATTTTATGATTTATGTTTTTGATTTTCATGGTTAACAGTGGTATGTATTTTAATGGGACATTTAAATATTCTTTGTTTAAATTTTATTTATACATTTATTTATTACAGTTTATTCACTTTGTATCCTCACTGTAGCCCCTCCCCCATCTCCTTCCAGTCTCACCATCCCTCTTCTCCCCCTAGGCCCTTTCCCTGGTCCCTAGATAAGAGAGGACCTCCTCCCCTTCCATCTGACCCTAGCTTATCAGGTCTCATCAGGACTGGCTGCAATGTCCTCCTCTGTGGTCTGGCAAGAATGCTCCTCCCTCAGGGGAAGGTGATCAAAGAACCAGCTAATGAGTTCATGTCAGAGACATTTAAATAGTCTTACATTAAGCAATAGGTAATGGAATATAATAGTTTAAAGTCTTAAATATAAACTAACTACTAAGTTTTGATTATAATGACTAAATTTCAAAAACAGTGAAATTAAAGTTAGTAGATAAAAATTAGACTGTACGAACACTGGTGGTAAACTGTCATGGTATTGGTTTGTGCTGCACCCATCACACAAGATGGAGGTTACTTTTAATATTATTACTTTATATATGCACAGATGAACGCTAATGAAGCTATACAGAGCAAAATAAAGTTTCAGATCTGAAACCATCGGACTTGTACACAGTATGCAGAGAGCTGAAAATTCAGAAAATAATAGAAAGACTAATATTCGAAGGTGGGAATCTCTCAAAAAGTTATTACTTCAAAATGTGCATAGAAATGCTTCTAACTGAACAAATATATAACGATGAATGAAATATCGATAAGAAACTATTTTCAGTTAAATGAAATGAGAAAAAATTGTCAAATAGAGACAATTAATTCTCCTACTCAATGAACCAGAACATTGATCATTACTTTCAAATAAATATTGACTCAATATGTTCTGACCTACCTTAGAAAATGAGGAAAAATGAAAAAGTAAAACAAAATGCAACTACAAAACTCTACTTATTTGATGAAATAAGATAGATTTTTTTGGTATATTGAGGAATAGAACATTTAAATTTCATATTTTTCTGTCCCTTTACTTTAAAAATTAAAATCTTTTAGTAAAGTATAAATTCGTGATGAGAGCATACCTGCATGTACATGCATGTGCGCATTCACACACACACACACACACACACACACACACACACACACACACACACACACCTATACACACAGAAAGAAAAAGAAGACACTCAAATCGATGGATGAATGAGTGACTAATAATCCCCTATTTGAGACAATCTCAAGTGGAATCCATAGTAGAACCTATGATTACTTCATGATAGAGATTTTAACTGCGTTATGTTTTCTATTATTATTATGTTTTCTGCTTTCTCACAAATCAAATATGCATTGGGAAACTTGTTCAGTCACTATAATCAAAACATTATTAGTTAGTTTATATTTATTTTACCTATTAGATTTTATACATAGGAAGATCTCTGTGTCTGCACACAAATGGTGTGAAGTGAGGATTAAAACTAACTTAATTCACTATAAAACCAAAAATAAATATGGAAATAAGCCAATTTAATGTAATAGTTTCCACAATGAAAACTAGAAAATCCAATAGAGCAATGTAGGTAGAAAACTAAGCAGAAACATACTCATACACAGAAACACAGACATACAAATAAATATACACACACAGAAAAAGAAACAGAGAGAGAAATACTGACTTTTATACATTCCTACTGTCTTCCAAATAGTAATGGCATGCATAGTACAATGTATCAAATACTTGATTCTTAGATGCCTCTCTTATTATCATTTCTTTACTTGAAATGCTCTATTGTCTTTGGTGACTCATTCAGATCGAATTGGTATGCAGAATATCATAAATTGTTAAATATTACTGTTGAGTTAGATAATGAATTAATCTGAAATTATACCATTCTTTAAATATTGTTTTAGAAACAATCTCAATATATGGTGCAGGAGTAATTCACAAAAATAAAATATTGAGTCAAAATTGAATCATTTTATACGTTCAAGTCATTAAATCTGATTAAGTGTAATATTAGCCATCTTTCATCTTTACAACAATAGCAGCTTAGTCAGATTATCCTACAAATTTTGTCCATATCCATATCAACCCCTCATTTGGTCTCATCCATTTAATTAATGGCACTGAACAGTTTATTGTGTGTCAAGTAAAAATAAAAAGTCAAGATTGCCAACAGAAAGAAATGCAGTAAAATAAAATGGAATCTATTTTCAAACTTCTTGAGTTTAAAATGCAGCTATTGCCACTTTAGTCTTTAGCGACTTTGCATGGATCCATGTCTCTTTTTTACAGAGAATAAAAGTGATAGTAACTCTATCAGTCTATAATATGTCATGAGGATTATATACGCTAACTGTTTTATGGTACCCTAGCTTAAGAACTGCCACTTAATAAATGCTAATAAGTGTTTGCTGCTATAATTGTTTCTCATCTAGATGTATGACCAACAAGTCAAATATTACGTTTAGTAAATCTTTCCATACAGAAATTTGAAACATGAAAATTAAAAGAGATAAAATCCAAAAGGTAGAATAGAAAGTACTCATATGAGAGTAATAAACAACAATAAGTTGAGAAAGTTGACCATTTCAATGTTTGAATCAAAGTAATTTAACTGCATATGACTTCAAAAGATTAAGTGGAAAATAATAACAAAAAACTAAAGTTGGAAAAGTTTTACTGGTAATATACCAACATATGTGGAATATTTTGTTTACTTATAATAAATATGGTTTTAATTTTCACAGAATAATAAAGTTTAACTTTCTGTGTGCATCTTCCCCTAAATCCATACCTATTGATTTAATTTATATTTGTATTTTATTTCCTTAATTAATTGTTCAATATCAACTTTTTTTCCCTAGGAACTTTTTTTTTTGTCATGTATACAGCCACAAATATTTGTTTCCACTCTCTTTCACTTTTCAACCTGCTACAATCTGGCTTCCATCCATTAATCTTAATCCATTACATTGAAATTATATTGAAAAAATAAATAAGAATTTGGCACTAGATTCAATGAATTTGTAACTGTTATCAAGGTACCTAATCTTTTTGTAGAATTTAAACATAGTGGACATCTCTACTATTCTTCAGTCAGTCTCCTTTCTTGTTTTGCTTTATATTACATTCATCTGGATTCTTACCTTGTGCTGCTTGTTTCTCCTTTGTTTATTTTAATTGACAAATAAAAATACATAAATTTACAAGGTAATATGTAACATTTTTATAGTAATTGAAAATCTCCTAAAACAAACCCAAAATTTCAAGGAATTTGCCACTCAATTCTCAGCAGGCAACTAACTCCCTTTTTGTACCCTGGAGGTTGCCCCAAAAGCAACAAGCCTATCCAACTCTATAGTTCTAAAAAACAAGCTTATCTTGAAAAGCTGCTTTCTTTCTTTTTTATTATTTAATAATGTATTTTTATTAATTACACTTTGTATCCCAGCAGTAGCCTCCTCCCTCATCTCCTCCCAATACTGCCCTCCCTCCCTTTTCTCCTCCCTTGCCCCTTCCCCAGTCCACTGATGGGAGCAGTCCTCCTCCACTTCCATATTACCCTAGGTTATCAGGTCTCATCAGGACTGACTGCATTGTCTTCCTCTGTGGACTGGGTAAGGGGGGGTGATCAAAGAGCCAGCCACTGAGTTCATGTTAGAGACAGCCCCTGTTCCCCTGACTAGGGGAAACCCACTTGGTTACTAAACTGCCATGGGCTACATCTGAGCAGGGGTTCTAGGTTATCTCCATGAATGGTCCTTGGTTAGAATATCAGTCTCAGAAAAGACCCATGAGCCCATATTTTTCCCCTCTGTTGCTCTCTTTTTGGAGCTCCTTTCCCCTCCAGGTCTTTCTATCTCCACTTCTTTCTCTCAGCATTTGTTTTGATACCCAGCAGGATCAAATTTTTCACAGGCCCACAGTGGTAGGTTCCTGTCCTGTTCACTGTTTTCTCCCTCTTCCAATATCCATCCCATTTACCTTTCTGAATGAGGATTGATCATCTTAACAAGGGTTGTCCTTCCTGTTTACATTCTTTAGGTGTACAGATTTTACTATGTTTATCCTATATTATATATCTAATATCCACTGGTAAATGAGTATATACCATGTGTATCCCATTGTGTAAATGTACCACAAGTTCTGTACCCATTCCTCAGTTGAGAGGCACTTGAAACCAGAAGTTTCCAGCTTCTGGCTATTGCAAATAAAGCTGCTACAAACATGGTTGAGCTAATGTCCATATTGTATATTTGAGAATATTTTGGATATACACATAGGAGTGGTATAGCTAGATCTTGAGGAAGTACAAATACTAATTGTCTGAGAAAGTGCTGGATTGATTTCAAAAGTGGTTATACAAATTTACATTCCCAACAGCAATGGAGAAGGGTTGGCCTTTCTCCACATAATCTCCAGCATCTATAGCACTTGAGTTTTTTTTAAACTTTTATTAATTACACTTTATTCATTTTGTATCCCCCCATAAATGCCTCCCTCCTCCCTTCCCGGTCCCACCCTCTCCCCCTTCCTGCATGCATGCCCCTCCCCAAGTCCACTAATAGGGGAGGTCCTCCTCTCCTTCTTTCTGATCTTAGTCTATCATTTCTCATCAGAAGTGGGTGCATTGTCAGGGTTCTAGGTTATCTCCATGGATAGTCCTTGGTTGGAGTATGAGTCTCTGGGAAGTTCCCTGTGTTCAAATTTTCTTGTTCTGTTGCTCTCCTTGTGGAGTTCCTGTCCTCTCCAGCTCTTACTATTTCCCACTTCTTACATAAAATTCCATTCACTCTTCCGGTCAGTTGACCATCAGGCTCAGCATCTGCTTTGACAGTCTGCACAGCAGAGGCTTTCAGGGGCCCTCTGTGGCAGGTTCCGAGGTTGTTTCCTGTTTTCTTTTTCTTCTGATGTCCATCCTCTTTGCCTTTCAGGATGGGGATTAAGCATTTTTAGTTAGGGTCCTCTCTTTTGCTTAGTTTGTTTAGATGTACAGATTTTAGTGGGTTTATTCTATGTTGTATGTTTATATTAGTGAGTATATACTGTGTGTGTCTTTTTGCTTCTGGAACAACTCACTCAGGATGATCCTTTCCAGGTTGCACCATTTACCTGTAAATTTCATGATTTCCTTATTTTTCATTGCTGAGTAATAATACATTGTATAGATGTACCACAGTTTCTGCATCCATTCTTCAGTTGAGGGGCATCTGGGCTGTTTCCAGCTTCTGGCTATCACAAATAAAGCTGCTACAAACATGGTTGAGCAAATGTCCTTTTTGCGTACTTGAGCCTCTTGGGTATTTGCCTAGGAGTGGTATGGCTGGATCTTGAGGAAGCGCTATTCCTAGTTGTCTGAGAAAAAGCCAGATTGATTTCCAGAGTGGTTGTACAAGTTTACATTCCCACCAGCAGTGGAGAAGGGTTTCCCTTTCTCCACAACCTCTCCAGCATGTGTTGTCCCTTGAGTTTTTGATCTTGGCCATTCACTTGAGTTTTTGATGTTACCCATTCTATGGGTGTGAGGTGAAATCTCAGGGTCGTTTTGATATGCATTTCTCTGCCATTTCATATTCCTCTATTGAGAATTCTCTGTTTAGCTCTGTACCCCATTTTTAATTAAATTCTTATTTTTATATTAATTACAGTTTATTCACTTTGTATCCCAGCTATAGCCCCCTCCCTCATTCCCTCCCACCTCCTTCCCTCATCTCCTCACATGCCCCTCACATCTCCTCTCCAAGTCCACTGACAAGGAAGGTCCTCCTCCCCTTCCATCTGAACCTCGTTTATCAGGTCTCATCAAGATGGCTGAATTGTCCTCCTCTGTGGCCTGGCAAGGCTGTTCCCCCCTTCAGGGGAGGCAGTCAAAGGGCTAGCTACTGATTTCACATCATAGAAAGTCCCTGTTCCTCTTACTAGGGAACCCACTTGGAAACGGAGATACCATGGGCTACATCTGAACAAAACTTCTAGGTTATATACATGAATGGTCCTTGTTTGGAATATCAGTCTCAGAAAAGACTATTGTCTCCATATTTTTTTTTTTGGTTCTATTGCTCCAGATTTTTGTTGTTGTTGTTGTTCTATTGCTCTCCTTGTGGAGCTCCTGCCCTCTCCAGGTCTTACTAATCTCCCCCTGCTTTCATAAGATTCCCTGCACTCTGTCCAAAGTTTGGTTATGAGTCTCAGCATCTGCTTTTATACATTGCTGGGTAGAATCTTTCAGAGGCCCTCTGTGGTAGGCTCCTGTCCTGTTTCATGTTTTCTCCTTCTTCCAATGTCCATCCAGTTTGTCTTTCTGAGTAAGGATTGATCATCTTACACAGGGTCCTCCTTCTTGCTTAGCTTCTTTAGGTGTACAGATTTTAGAATGTTTATCGTATGTTATATGTCTAGCATCCACTTATAAGAGAATATTTACTGTATGTGTTTTTCTGCTTCTTGGATACCTCACCCAGGATGTTCTTTTCTAATTCCCAAAATTTTCCTGCAAATTTCGTGATTTCCTTGTTTTTAATTGCTGAGTAGTAATCCATTGTGTAAATGTACCACAATTTCTGTATCCATTCTCCTGTTGAGGGAAATCTGGGTTGTTTCCAGGTTCTGGCTATTAATATAAAGCTGCTACAGACATTGTTGAACAAATGTCCTTGTTTTGTACTTGAGCATATTTTGGATATATGCCTAGGAGTGCTATAGCTGGATCTTTATGAAGCGCTATTCCTAATTGTCTGAGAAAGTACCAGACTGGTTTCCAAAGTGCTTGCACAAGGTCACATTCCCACCAGTGATGGAGGAGGATTCCTCATTCTCCACAACCTCTCCAGCATGTATTGTTACTTGGGTTTTTGATGTTAGCCATTCTGATGGGTGTAAGGTGAAGTCTCAGCCTCGTTTTGATTCACATCTCTCTGATGACTAAGAATGTGGAGCATTTCTTTAAGTGTTTCTCTGCCATTCTATATTCCTCTACACAGAATTCTCTGTTTAATTCTGTACCTCATTTTTAATTAGATTACTTGATTTGTTGCTTTATTAACCTTTTAGTTCTTTATATATTCTGTATATTAGTCCTGTGTCAGGTATTCTACCCCTGATAAGACCCTACCTCCCTTCTTCTCTACAACTGGCTACCAGGCAATTACTCAATTCTTATAATTTTCACTTTCTGTCCATTCTTGCCTCTCAGACTCTCAAATCAGTAAATTTCTCCTGTTTTTTTTGTTTTGGAAATTGAGCTTTTTCCTCTGCCCATTTATTGTACAAATCATGGGAAACATATCTATTCTAAACATATATTGTATCTTTGCTGTTAAAACATTCAAAATTTTCTCCTAATTTTTTAAATATACAATATATCACCAACATTTATAATATTGAAAAACAGCAAAGCAGAACACGAAAATTAATTGATTCATTTCTTCTATCTAACTGTAACATTTAATTTATTGGCCAAACTACTGTTTCCTGCTCTCCTCTGTCTCAGCCAATCATTATTCTTTTAATAGGTTCTATAAGATGAACTTCCTATTTTATTTCATCTAGTATCTTCTAGTTTCATACATGTTGGAAAATTATTTTACAATCATTTTACAATTAAATATTATTTCATCATCCTCTCATCAATTTGACCATTCAATCAATATAACTTTGCCTCAATGTACTGTTTATTTATTTATTTATTTATTTATTTATTTATTTATTTATTGTTTTTCTAGATAAGGTTTCTCTGTGTAGCCTTGACTGTCATGGAGTCTCTTTGTTGAGCATGCTGGCCTCAATTTCACAGAGATCTGCCTGCCTCTGCCTCCCCAAGTGCTGGAATTATAGGTGTGGTCCACTGTGCCCAGCATGTTATTTAATTATGTAAAAATAATTTTGTTGTTATAATTATATTAGCAACCAATATTCATAGAGCAATACTATGCTGTAGTTAGTAAATGGCTAAACAAATTATAGTTATAGTAATTTATAACAACTTGAGGGACAAATGTTGTTAATTACATCCTCCTAGCATAAAAGGAAAGGGGCTGCTTCTTACACATGGAAAACATGTTCAATAATTAACGGATTTTATGTACCTCCAAATAGTTTTGTGGGACCTGAAGATATTACCATGCAATTGCCATTATTTTTTTCCATTTGATAGCTAACTAAAAATCTTTAGCTAAAATTTATTGCTTACAGTAAATTCAAAATCTTTAATGTGCCAAATAACTTTTTCAACTTTACAAGAGTTCTCACACCATGGCATAGGTTAAGGGAAGGGACCTAAAAAAGAAGGAGCAACATATTATAAATATGAAATAAAATATCTAGTCCATTTAAGTGTTTTAAGATTTATTTTAATTTTTAATTTTTGTGTGTGTGTGTGTGTGTTTATATTTTGTCAGGGAGTTGCACAGAAATGAAGATGAAGCCAGAAGTAGGCATCAGACCCAGGGGAACTGAAAGTACAGGCAGCTATGAACTGCCTGACATGAGGGCTGAGGACTGAACTTAGGTCCTCGGCTAGAACAGTATGAGCTCTTAAATATGAAAACATCTCTCCAGCTTCTCAAAGTATTTTATAAACAGTCAATAGACACAAATTCCCAAGGTAAAATTAGGACACATGATACTGTGGGTGTTACTGTAGGAACAGTATGACTCAACAGTTGACATTAGAGTGGACCTGCAGAATTGAGGGCCTAGGGCCACTGTACCTATGCAACAAATCACAAATAAGACAGAACTGAGAGGCTGTTTTAGTAAAAATGTTATGCATGTTTGAGAAAAATGTATTTTTAAATTGTTCTATTCTGTTTGTTCAGAACTGTTTAAAATATTAGGAACAACAAAAGGCCAGTGCTCAGAGAAGCAGTAGAGTTCTGAGAAGCTAAATTGAAAAATGTGGAATTTTATTAAAGTGATCCATTATGATGTTAATGACCCATGAAAAAAAGGATGTGTTCCCTGGTGTTAATGAGAAGGAAAAGTACTAAAGTAGCTAGTTCTCCCAAATTTAATGAGAAAACTTGCTATATTTTTGAACTAGGGTACATAATACTGGGTCTCTAAATTCCCAGACACTAAGCTTGCCAGTTTGATTTAGCATAACCAAATTTTTGAATAGCCAAGTATTCTTCTCACAGAAAAAGTCCATCTAATGATTTACACTGCTAAACTCAAATTTAAATAATTATAAAAATTTATCATGGGTTCTTCAATAAACATCTTCAAGATTAATCATATCTCCTTTATGAATGATCCATATATTAATAACCTTTCCTTTTTCATAAATTTACAATAGCCCCACCTTCCTTTGATCTATAAATATATCATAAGCATGTCTTTTTAAATGTAGGTGTGAACTTACTGAATTATATTATAACCCTTTTGGTTTAAGTCTATGAGTGCTTTATGTGCAATTGGAAACCATTCTTTAGAAGATGCTCAACAAATTACTGCTGAGTTAATGAATGGATACTATAACCACAACGCAGCTGTACTTTAGCATAGTATTTCATAGTTTTCCATATTACTCTCTTGAATGAGAGGGAGAATCCCAGTTATACATTTAAATGAGTTTGTACATTGCTAAATAATTACAGGAAAAGAATATGAGTTAATTAATTCTTATCAACATGAAAGGAAGACTATGTTGAATTAATTGTGTGCATATAATTTAAAGAAATACAATAGTGGATTATTCATCAACTTAATAGATGATACATTCCCAAGAAATAAACTAGGAAATGACCCAACTATATCTATAATTTCTGATCTACTCCCAAACATCTAAGTCAGCATAAAATAAAAATACCTGAACACCCATGTTTACTAGCATTTACCATACCTATTGCAGAATCAACCTAGATCCAAAAAAACCAACAAATGAATCAAGAAAATGTGTGTGTGTGTGTGTGTGTGTGCGCGTGCACACACACACACACACACACACACACACACACTTTTTAAAGCAATAAACGGAATTAGAATTATATCATTTTCAGAAAAATACATCAGCTAGAAATTATATTAAGAAAAGTAAACCAGAAATAGAAAGACAAATATCACATATTTTCTTACACATGGAGAATAATATATTAAAATTAAAATTAGAAAAGAAACAATTCAGGAAGAAGAGAATCAGTGGCAGTGGGAATAGAGAAAAGAAAAAGCACATTTCGTTCACATATGGAAATATCATAACAAAACCACATATATTACTTTTACACAATTAATATATACGAATAAAATTTGTAAAAAATAAAAGCAAACATTTTTTTTATTTCTTATATATATTTTTTAATTTTTTATTAATTACACTTTGTTCATTTTGTATCCCCCCATAAGCTCCTCCCTCCTCCCCTCCCGATCCCACCCTCCCTCCCCTTTCTGCATGCATGCCACTCCCCAAGTCCCCTGATAGGGGAGGTTCTCCTTTCCTTTCTGATCTTAGTCTATCAGATCTCATCAAAAGTGGCTGCATTGTCCTCTGCCATGGCCTGGTAAGGCTGCTCCCCCTCAGGGGGAGGTGATCAAAGAGCAGGCCAATCAGATTATGTCAGAGGCAGTCCCTCTTCCCATTACTATGTAACCCACTTGGACACTGAACTGCCATGGGCTACACCTGTGCAGGGGTTCTAGGTTATCTCCACGAATAGTCCTTGGTTGGAGTATGAGTCTCTGGGAAGTTCCCTGTGTTCAAATTATCTTGTTCTGTTGCTCTGCTTGTGGAGTTCCCGTCCCCTCCAGCTCTTACTATTTCCCACCTCTTACATAAAATTCCATTCACTCTGCCCATCAGTTGTCCATCAGGCTTAGCATCTGCTTTGACAGTCTATACTGCAGAGGCTTTCAGAGGCCCTCTGTGGCAGGTTCCAAGGTTGTTTCCTGTTTTCTTCTGGCTTTCAGAGGCTCTCTGTAGCAGGTTCCAAAGTTGTTTCCTATTTTCTTTTTCTTCTGATGTCCATCCTCTTTGCCTTTCAGGATGGGGATTGAACATTTTAGTTAGGGTCCTCTCTTTTGCTTAGTTTGTTTAGATGTACAGATTTTAGTGGGTTTGTTCTATGTTGTATGTTTATATGAGTGAGTATATACCATGCGTGTCTTTTTTTTTTTTTTGCCAGAATAGTTTAATTATGATTTTGGAGACACTAAATTTGAAAATACCATAAAGTATGTTTAAATAAAGACCCAAATTAAAAATAACATAGAAAAGAGTCACTATATGTGAATACCTGACAATAAACTTTTTTATCATAGTTGGTACCAACAAAAATGTATTGCAAAAATATGTGACCCAAATGTTTACCTGATGCCTGGTAATTGACAGTCAAGAGTTGCAAAAAAACATGATGACAATGTTTATATCACTTAGTGGCACCCAATCCAGGTCAGTCAACAATGGGCCAAGTGTTAAATATTTAGAAATGACTTGACATCACTTTGATCAAAGTTAATAAAAATAGGGAAACATACATACAGGAAGTTGTATTTAACTCTTATACAAGCAAAGTAGGGGAAGAGAAGACTTAGTAGTGCTGAGGCTACTGAAGCTGAATGACCTTTTTTTCTCCATTGCACCATGCATGATAAGGGGCAATTAGAGCTTGAGAAAAGCAAACATTTTAAAAGTTACAGCAAAATGATCAAATTGAATAAAAAACAAGAAAAAACTAACTTCTTTACTAATGATCAAGTAAAAGTGAATTATACATTTATATACTAAATTCAATTGTAATTTATTAAAAAAAGAAAGTTTTAAATCGATACAATTATTAAATGTAGAAGATAGGCAAGTAATTGATGTAATACAGAAGAGGATATAGTATAACATTTCATAACTCCCTTTCATAATTAAGCAAACACCAGTACAAATTCACTGTTTATTATTATCTTATGCATTTTGGATGTCAACAGATCTAGTTGTTATATTAGAATACTGTAAGACCTTCTTACATGGTAGTTATGTTCAATTTTTTATGCAGTTAATTTATATAAAATACATAGTAGTTCCCAACACAGATAATAACAACATATAATATCAATTCAGAAGAAATATCATGACAGGGTTTTCTCTTCATTCTGCAATATATAAAATATATTTATAATGCCACCATTTGTGTTTCATTTAAGGTGAATATCGTCTTGTTGGACACCATGGAGCAAGAGCCTGTAAGCTGATAAATATCTTAAGTTATCACAAAGGAGGAATGAAGACAAAAAGATAATGGTTACATTTTACCAACTTTAGCAATATGGGCATTTGAATTTGGAAACATTTTCTATGTCAGCCTCTGTAAAACAAAATTTAGCTATAAAGCACAAAGTGATAAATATCAAAAGATTTAAATACTATTTATATTAAGATTACAAAATAAGAAAACAAATATGAGCTGGAAAGATGGCATATCATTAAGAGAGTTTGGGAATTGGGACAGGATCTGGAAGGGGTTGTGGGATGGGAAAAGATCAGAATATATTGTATGGAAAAAAAAAAAAACAGATCACTTGCTGAGCTGAGCTATCATGTTTGGAATCCTAACATCCACACAGCAAACCAGAAATCTCACAAATTCTGTAACTCCAGTTTCAAGGGACCTGACATCCTTTTTTCCCTTCCCAGTTATACACACCTATATACATGTATATATACTTAGACACACAGAAACACAAGTATAAACATAAATAGTTAATATAAACACTGTAAAAATATTTCTTGTTTAAAAATAAACGATGTCCTGCATATGCTGCCTAAGTTGAAACTAAAAGACTGTTTCCTTGATTAATATAATGAAACATTAGATTCCTATAATGGCAAGATGAACTAATTTCCAACTCTTAATTTCCTGTGACTCTATGGAAAAGAAACTGAATTCATTAGAGGTATATATACTAAAATTTAGAGTTAAAAATTCTTAAATTTTTTTGTTTGTGAATGGTTTACTTCATAAACTGACCAATAAGGCACAAGGTAACAGGTGGCTGAAGACAAGACAAAGAGTTTACCTGTATACTGCTCCATAATGTAGGGAACAGAACCACAGGGCAGGGCAATTACAAATTCTTTTCATTTGGGTCTCACCCTTCTATTTCTTGCATTACCATTTACCTTTGTATATATTTCCAGCCAAAATTATAAAAGTTGTTCAAAATTGCTTACTCTTTCCACACCACCATCGCTATATGAAATTACCTGTTGATTGAATACCTTAACTAGGCTGCAGCCTTCATTAGTAATGGATTCATTAATTTCAAATTAACCATATGATAATGTATAATCCTGTAAATTCTCAAGCACATATATTTGGCAAAATTTCCTTTGCACTATTGATACATCATGCACCATTAGTATATGGATAACAAAATTTTCTTATGCAAAATATTTTGTAGTAGTTCAGGAAGTAAAAAAAATGGAAAACACAAGTGTTTTCAGAATTTGTAATATTACTCAAAAATGATACGATGATAAACATAGTGAAACCTATTATTTTACATTGGAAAAATAAATATTAAACTACAGCACACAAACCACTGAATAGTTTATATGTATTTTCTTTCTAGTTATCTCTCTCTTTCTCTGCCTCCTCTCTATCTCCCCTTCTTCTAAAAGCATAAATTTAATTGCAGTCAATCTCAGCCTAGCAGCCCCAGTAGTTTCTTTTTAATTTGAGAAAAAATATGAGTGTTTCTTGTCCTTTGCCTACCCCTACTAGCAAAATGATCAGCCACTTGTACTCAGTATATATTTCATCATCCATTTTAAGAACCTTCAACTTATGGAATTATTACTTTTGACTTTTGCCCAGATGAAACCAATCTCCAGGAAAAAAAAGAACTTGGAGAGAAGGCTGTAGATTTTGCTAAATGTCTCAAGGCAGCACAACATCTGACCTTCTGATGACCCCATTGAGGACAAACTGTTGTCTACTAGCCACACATTTTTGCTACACTCATATTTCTAATTGAGCACCGTGAAGAAATGCCATTATTGTTAATGTTCTTTTTCCAGATCTACATTTTAGATAATACTCATCCTTCCACTTGATCAGTTCTACAAAGAGAAATTTGAAGCAGGAAGCTGGTGAGCTCATTTTCCAGTTCAGAAATTCTTAAAAGAAATTAGCCCCTAGTTAGGTAGGTATTTTATTGTAAATTAATTTTAGATACTGTAATGAATGACCTCAGACACTGCCCCATCTGTTTCTTTTGACAGCAACTTTGAAATTATTGTTCAAATTTCACCATTTCAACGAGAAGAGTTTTCTAGCAGAATTTTCCTAAGGACCCCACAACAAGACGCCTGAGAATTCCTACAGCATAGTAAAATTTGGGACATGGATATACACTGAAAACACCACCAACTTTTCAAACTATATATTTTATTGTCTTAAGGCATTTTTCTCAAACTTTTATTAAAATTTCAGCAGATATCTAAATGTCATTCTATAACATATCAGGCCTCTCTCAGAAACTAAAAAAGATATGCAATTAAAATGTAATTGTGAAAAAGACAAATGTATGGGAAAATCACCTAATGTGATGATAGTAACATGATCATTTAGTCTGCAAATGGAGGTTGCTAAACCTAAGTTTTATTTCAAAATGGACAAATTAACTAACATTACTTTTCTGCAATAATGCAATTTGCAACCATTACTCTTGTCAGCCAAAAAGCAAATTCTTATAGTTTTACCACAAGGGAAACCAGATAAGCATGAATAGTGGAGTGCAAAAACAGCAGTCATTATTAGAAATCTACTTACACAGGGCAAGCAATCATTGTAATGTTTCTTCACACACAAAATTTAGCATAAAGAAGAGGAAGATCAATATTTGTATAACATTTTTCAGCTGCAAATGATATTCACAAATTTTATACTAACTTTTTCTCATTACAATATTAAGAGAAGGGAGTCATTGCCTTAGGAAAAAGGGACGTTTTCTATATGCTTGGCAAGGAATGGTAAGTTCCAGTATATCCTCCAATAACTGTGAGCTCTCAGTTCTAAAAAGGAATAAACACTTTCCACACTCTAAAGTTTTTATATGGGAATAAAAGTTTGTTTCCAAAGAAATTTGTTTAAAAAAAAAAAGATGAAAGTGAAGTCACACATATTTCTTTTAAAATCAAAGAATAACTGATACTGAAGTTCTCCTCTGATTTTGTGGGTAATTGCTTCAACTCATTACCCTGCTTTATACATAAAAAAAGCTTCCGAAGTAAGGATTTGAGAATTCTTCCTTCTTTTTTATTATTATAAGTTATTACAATTTATTCAGTTTGTATCCTGGCTGTGACAACTCTCTCATCTCTTCCCAACCCCACCCTTACCCCTTTTCTCCCCTTATCCCCCTCCTCTAGTCCACTGATAGGGGAGGGCCTCCTCCCCTTCTATATGACCCTAGATTATCAGGTATAATTAGGACTTGTTGCATATCTTTCTCTGTAGACTGGCAAGGCTGCAGCACCCAATGGGAGGTGATCAGAAAGCCTTCCACTGAGTTCATGCCAAAGAAAGTCTTTGCTCCCTTTACCAGGGACTCCACTTGGAAACTGAATGTATGAACTACATCTGAGCCTGTGTTTTATATCCGTGCATGGTCCTTGATTGGGCTATCATTGTCTTTACAGCCCTTAGGGCTCAGTTTTTATAGCATTGTTGGTCTCCTTTCAGAGCTCTTGTCCCATCCAGGTCTTTCTTTTTTTTTGTTTATTTTTATTTTTTTAACTTTTATTTTATTTTAAATTAATCACAAGTTGTTTACTTTGTATCCCAGCCATAGCCCCTTCCCTCATTCCCTTCCAATCCCACCTTCCTTCCCTCATTTCCTCCCTGCCCCTTTCCAAGTTCACTGCTAGAGGAGGTCCTCCTCACCTTCCATCTGACCCTAGCTTATCAGGTATCTCCAGGACCGTCTGCCATGTCCTCCTCTGTGGCCTAGGAAGACTGTTCCTCCCCCGGGGGTGGGGGGAGGTAAAGGAGCCGGTCGTTGAGTTCATGTCAGAAATAGTTCCTGTTCCCCTTACTAGGGAAAAACACACTTGGTTACTGAGCTACCATGGGCTACATCCAAGCAGGGGTTCTAGGTTGTATCCATACATGGTCCTTGGTTGAAGAAACAGTCTCATAGAGGGCCCCAGTGACCTGATATATTTTGTCCTTGTGGAGCTTCTGTCCTCTCTAGGTGATACTAACTTTTGCTTCTTTCACATGATTCCCTGCACTCTGCCAAAGGTTTGGTTGAGTCTCCATAGCTGCTTTGATACACTGCTAGGTAGAGTCTTTCAGAGGCCCTCTGCAAAAAACTTCTGTCCTGTTACTAGTTTTATCTTACTTCCCCTATCTATCCCATTTGTCTTTCTAAGTGAGGATTGATCATCTTACTATGGGTCCTCTTTTTTTTTTTTTTTTTTTTGTTTATTTTCTTTAGGTGCACTTATTTTAGTATGTTTATCCATGTGTGTTTTTCTGCTCCCTGGATACCTCACTCAGGAAGATCTTTTCTAGATCCCACCATTTGCCTACAAATTTCTTCATTTCCTTGTTTTTAATTATTGAGTAGTGATCCATTTTGTAAAATACAACAATTTCTATATCCATTCCTCAACTGGGTTGTTTCCAGGTTCTGTTTATTACGAATAAAGCTGCTACAAACATGGTTGAGCAAGATCTCAACATAAAACCAGATACACTAAATCGGTTGGAAAAAAAAAAGTGGGGAAGAGCCTGGAACTCATTGGCACAGGAGACAACTTCATGAACAGAACACCAACTACACAGGCTCTAAGAGCAACAATCAATAAATGGAACCTCATGAAACTGAAAAGCTTCTATAAAGCAAAGGACACTGTTGTCAGAACAAAACGACAGCCTACATACTGGGAAAGGATCTTCACCAACCCTATATCAGATAAAGTATTGATATCCAGAATATATAAAGAACTCGAGAAACTAAAAAGCAATAAATCAAGCAATACAATTAAAAAAATAGGGTATGGAACTAAACACAGAATTCTCTGTAGAAGAATATAGAATGGCAGAGAAACACATAAAGAGATGCTCAACATCCTTAGCTATCAGAGAGATGCAAATCAAAACCACCCTGAGATTTCACCTTACATCAGAATGGCAAAGGTTAAAAACTCAAGTGACAACACATGCTGGAGAAGTTGTGGAGAATTGGCAAGCCTCCTCTATTGCTGGTGGGAATGTAAACTTGTACAACCACTTTGGAAATCAGTCTGGCACTTTCTCAGACAATTAGGAATAGTGCTTCCTCAAGATCCAGCTATACCACTCCTAGGCATATATCCAAAAGAAGCTCAAGTACTCATCCAGGTCTTTCTTTCTCACCCTTATTTCATAAGATCCCTGTATTCTTCCCAAAGTTTGGCTGTGAGTCTCAGCCTCTAATTCAATACCTCAATCAATAGAGTCTTTCAGGGGCCCTCTGTGGTAGGCTCCTGTCCTGTTCCCTGTATTCTCCTGCTTCTGATGTATATAGAGTTTGTCCTATATGTTTAACTTCTTAAGTTGTTTATATATTCTGAATATTAGCTTTCTGTCAGATATAGGGTTGGTGAAGATTTTTTCTCAATCTGTAGGCTGAGTTAATTTTGTCTCCAGTCACTTTGTTGAAGGTGTTTATTAGTTGAAAGAGTTCTCTGGTTGAATTTTGCTCATTTATACTATCATATCATCTGCAAAGAGTGATTCTATGACTTCTTCCTTTCCAATTTGTAGCCTTTTGATCTCCTGTTGTTTTCTTATTGCAGTAGCTGGGATTTCAAGTGCTGTGTTGAAGAGATACAGAGAGACTGGGCTGCTTTGCTTTGTCCCTGATTTCAGTGGGATTGATTCAAGTTTCTCACCATTTAGTTTGATGTTGGCTATAGGCTTGCTGTATATTGCCTTTACTATGTTTAGGTATGTGCCTTGTGTCCCTGATCTCTCCAAAACATGAAACATGAATGGGTGTTGGATTTTGTCAAATGCTCTTTTGGCATCTAAGGATATGATCACGTGTTTTTCTTCTTCTTCTTCTTCTTCTTCTTCTTCTTCTTCTTCTTCTTCTT